>NC_038249.2:30041016-30357886 GCF_000004515.6 Glycine max
TGAATATTTCCTGAGTATGGGCTGTTGTGGAAGGGAAAGGAAACAGAGGGTTATTGTGTAACATGTATTTAGTTGCAATCTGCAGCTAAGATTCTATTTTATCAAGAAGGAATAATTATAATGAAACTTTTATTTGAGAAATAGAAATTAGATTGAATCAATTTTTGTAGATTCTGAATTGTCATCTGTGGGTCACCTAATTTCTAGGAAGTGGAAGAAATTCTTGAACTTTTGAAGTCGACTTGGAGAGTTTTAGGAATCACGGAGACAATCCATCAAACCTGCTATGCATGGGTTTTATTTCGTCAGGTATAGCATCACATTTTCTTTTAATGTTATTTTCAAGAACCACTGTCAATTTTATAGTTGGAGACTTGGGGTTGGACTTCTATACTGTACTGTTGTTGATTGCCTCAATGTATTTGTAATTACCATAAAAAAGGTTTAACTACTTTTTTCGTCCCTGCATTTTAGTGTTCTTTTTTTCATTTTCGTCCTTGCAATTTTTTTTTCATTTTAGTCCTTGCAAAATGTGTTTATTTTGTTTTTTGTCCTTAAAACACTTTAGATAGTGCTTTGAATAGAAAAAAGTGCTTTGAACAGTCAAAAAAATGCTATCGAAAGCGCTTTAAGGACAAAAAAAAAACAAACATATTTTGCAAGGATTAAAACTAGTTGCCTATTATCACTGTGGCCTTGTTTTTCTGTGTTTTTCCTTTCATGTTTCACTCTCCATAGATACATAATGATTCATTTCTACTAATTTTTCGTTCTCCATTTTCTCTACTGATTCATATGGATGGTGCCATAAAGCTTTTGTTGAATAAGGAGAAAACTAAGAGATGTATGAGTGAATCCATGTGTAGTTACCCTGATTACTATAAATACTAGACACTGTACAGCTGTTACCCTATTTATATTCTTTCTGACAACTTCAAAATGAGCATGAAAATTTTGAACTTCAGAATGTTTACAAACTGTTAATATATTTCAAGTAAACATTTGAATTTAGCATAATCTATTAATCTATTTTCCTTGGATGTTTGCCTTTTTAATTTTTAATATGCCTGTGTCTCTTTCATCATCTTGATCTAATCAAAACAAAGAAGTCTTTAATTTTCTGGTAATCAAGATTAAGGTTGCTTGGTTGAAATTTGACTCATTGGGATATGCTGACTACATGCCATTCAGCTTAATTTCTGTTACTGTTTGGCTGTTTTATTTTTATTTCATTTTGTGATTACTGTAATATTTGATTAGCTAATATTTGTTGAATAATGTGGCACGACTCTTTCTTTAATCATTATTTATGTTATATTACTTTATTTTATTATGGGGATGCAGTATGTTATCACAAGGGAGCATGGGGTTTTGCTGCATGCTCTTGAGCAATTAAATAAAATACCACTGATGGAGCAAAGAGGCCAACAAGAGAGGTTGCACTTGAAAAGCTTGCATTCTAAGGTTGAAGGCGAACGAGATATGTCTTTCTTACAGTCTTTCTTAACACCAATTCAGAGATGGACTGACAAGCAGCTTGGAGATTACCATCTGCATTTCAATGAGGTTTGTTCAACTGTTAGGTTGTTAGGTAATACCGGATCTGATACTTGGATATGTTTGTGTCTGATTGTTGAAGAGCTTTTGTGAAGTAATAATTTGTTTTATCTTACTTTTTTGATATTCGATGTTTTAGGAGCATTCTTCATCCTCTTTTTTTGGTAAATATTTAAGTGTTATGATTTTGATTGCAATGAAAAAAGTGCACAAATCACAGCTAATAATATTTTAAAGTTGGAATCCATGTCTGCATTTGTGAAAGTAGCCACCAGAATTTGTTGGGTGTTCCTGTAAGAAGACTTTCGGGGGTTCTGGTCAATTCAAACCATCAAGAACGAACATTGAATTTAGTATACCAAAGAGAAATTGATTCGTGTTGCATCTGTTGCTAACATATATCATTTCACCATGTATTTAGATGTTCCCACTCATTACTAGCTGTTGTAACTTATGATTGTATGCTCATCCTTGTTTTTCTTTTCAAAAGAAATACCCTTGAAGTCTTCTCCCCTTTTCTTTTCTCTTCCAAACTTTGTTTTTGATTTTATACCAATTAATTATAATATCTTGTGTTGCACCTTTAATTTTTTATTTTTTTTTACATAATTTATACTTTTTAGGGTTCAGCAACTATGGAAAAGATTGTAGCAGTTGCAATGATTACCAGGAGGCTTCTACTGGAAGAACCAGAAACTGTGTGTAATTCAGTTTGATGATATCTTTTGCTTTTAGATAGATCATTTTGTAAAAAATATTATGGTAGGCATAAATTTCATTTATTAGAAGTTTCTTTTACCATTTTTCCTGCAGAGCACACAGTCCTTGCCAATTAGTGATCGTGATCAGATAGAGATATATATATCATCATCAATTAAGAATGCATTTTCAAGGGTGAGTATTAATTTGCAAAGATGTTTGAATATCGAAAGTTCAAGTTCCATGTTCATTGAAATCCTAATTTGGTAGTCAGTATTATCTTCCACTTAACTGATAAATGACGGACAACTCATAAATCTTCCCATTCATTGTTATTGATTATATACATGTTTAAGTGGACTTTTTTTAAGCATGACTTAATTATAATTATATATTTACATTTTGATAGAATTTGTCTTTAGCTTTAAATATATATCATAGAATTTTGAAGCAAATGTGTACCTAAAATTGTTTTATGTCTTTTTCTTGATTCTGCCATGTGATTTGAATGTGCATGGGGACATTTGCTTTTACTTCTATCGTTTTTAATTGCAAACTACAGTTTGTTTTTGTTTCCTTTTTATTTTATACCTATCTTTATATTTATGGAATCTCTTTACTTTCTGCAGACAGTGCAAGTTGTTGACAGAGTAGATATGTCACATGAGCATCCCTTGGCATTGCTTGCAGAAGAACTCAAGAAGTTCCTAAAAAAGGAATCAGCATCTTTCTTGCCTATTTTATCTCAGAGGCATCCTCAAGCAACTGTTGTATCTGCATCATTAGTTCACAAACTTTATGGCCACAGACTGGTGAGTGTGTATATGGTTTGTTTATATTTTTTCTGATCACATTATGGAATATATCTTCAAAATGACTGAAAATTTGTTTTTGTATTTTCAGAAACCCTTTTTGGATAGTGCAGAACATTTAAGTGAGGATGTCATTTCTGTATTTCCTGCAGCTGAAAGTCTAGAGCAGTTCATAATGGCACTTATTACATCTGTATGCCATGAAGAAAATGCTGAGATCCTGTTGAAGAAATTAAATCTCTACCAGGTTAGGTGGATAAATTGCTTTTAGAGTAGGCAAAATTGTATATTTGATCATATATATCTTGCTATCTCTTTTACATTAGAACCTGTTCACATGTTCCATATACTTGATTCTTGTACTCATTTAAATAGGTCAACAGAGATAAAAGGATGTTCAGATCAATCATGATTTGTTGGTCCAATGCCATGTTGCGATTGACAGTTGGAGGGCATAATTCTGATTATCTACTGACATGTGTTTTCTATTGTCATTTAGTTTCAGCACATTTATGTTTCAAATAGTTTTTTGTCATCTATCCTCCTATAGTCCTATTTTATTTATTCTAAACTTTGGTCCTTGCCCCTTTTTCTTGTTATAGATTGAGATGAAATCTGGAACATTGGTGTTGCGTTGGGTCAATTCACAGCTTGGAAGAATTTTAGGTTGGGTAGAGCGGGTTATTCAGCAAGAGGTAAATCCCCTAATCAACAGTGCTATACTGTCAAATGCCTGGCATTTTGAATATGTCTATTTGTGACAAGATGGGACACAGGCTTTTCTTAAGGTCTAGTTTCATTGTTCATTTTTAGAAGTTTTTTTGGGTAATATCTGTTGTATATTCAAACTTAGCATCAGAGTAGTTAATTGTGGATAGTGGTGTGGAATGGCTGACCCCAAACCTGGTATAATGAAGTAGCAGGTGATGGGATGACCAATTTACTAAATATAATGGATTCAATGTGAATAATTTATAGTGCACACCCATAAGTTCTCACTTCTCAAAAATAGTAAAAATGAATTACTAAAAATTGGGGTTTTCTGTGAAGCTCAAAATGAAGAGTGAACCGGAGTTGGTGAGTGAAATAGGGGTTTTCTGTGAATCTCAAAACAGCTGGGTTTATCGAGTGAAATTTGTTGAGTGAGATGGGTTTTAAATCCTAAAATCCTTCTGATGCTAAAAAGGATTAAATTCACTATGAAAAAATCATTTGTGTAGGATTGAGTTAATTTAATCTTATTCTCTCTCTCTCTCTCTCTCCATATATATATATGTAATAAAAAATAAAATCAACTAATCAAGATATGAATATATTGTTAAAATAATATTTTTCCTTTTGCTATAGTGTAACATTCAGTTTTCTTCACTTTCTATGCTGCTTCTACAGTTCTACTAAGCTTCTTCTCTGAATAAATGTTTTAATAATTTTTTAATATACTTTCACAGCATTGGGACCCGATATCTCCTCAACAACGACATGCTGGTTCTATTGTGGAAGTTTACAGGATTGTTGAGGAGGTAAGAATGTGGTAGTCTTTCTGGGATTTATTACAAGGTTGTGCAACAAATAGTTTTTCATGATCTACCAACTTGAACAGTCACTACCTTGGTCTGTGTGTGGATCATGTATTTTTCCCATTTCTGCATCACTTTTCCTTTTTGTATTACATGTAATAAGAAAAAAACTGTAATTCTGTATACCTCAAAAAGAAAAATGTAGAAAATGTAACCTAATTAACAATGGAAAAAGTTCAAGTACTCGAGTTGCTCCTCCAAGGCAAATGGATATTATTTTTCTTTTTCTTTTACATCATTTGGAACCTTGATTCTGCAATGTATGTAGGAAACTTAGTTAAATATATTATAAATGGATGCTTCCTTCTTAAATGACACCTAAAATTATAGAAATATGTGACATTTTCAGTTTTCCACTTTCATTTTTTCCACCTGTAAAAGTACAAGAGATCAAATTTAGACCCTTTTTGTGTTCTTAATGTGTTTGGAAGTATGTGGAATTTTCCCAACCATGATCTGAGGTTAATTGTCACTTCAGTGCAATGATAACTGTTTGTCTATACAATGTGCTGATGAGAAATAGTAGCATATAAAATATTGTTTTCTTTTGGTTAGAGATTTTGTAGCAGAGCCTGTTACCTATTAGCTTTTTTTTTATTATAACAATAATTTTATTAATTTGATATCTTATTGGGTGCAGACGGTTGATCAATTTTTTGGTCTTAAAGTTCCAATGAGGTTTACAGAATTGAACAGCTTGTTTCGTGGCATTGACAATGCTCTCCAAGTGTATGCAAATAATGTAGTTAATGAGTTGGGTAAGTAGATACTTAATATTTATGGTTTTTGCTGACAGTTCTCGCGGGACATAATTTAATGATGGATGATCTGTTTTCCATGAAAATGAAATTCATAAAATTATTTCCTCTAGAGGGATCTGGCTCAACTCATGCTATATAATGCTTTCGTTAAGAATTTTCTCTGTATTATTTTCTCGAAAATTAACTGTCTGATTGTGTAAGAGTATCCAAGACCCTAGAATAGCAAATTCACATGTTCTTATTTTAGTCTTAGTTATAAATTATAAATAAAGTTAACTACCTTTTAATTATAGTTCACCAAAAAAAAACCACCTTTTAATTATTATGCTTTGTTATTACGATTTCAAAGTTCTAATCATGTTCACTTGATGTCTTATTAGCATGATAACTATATGAGGCTGATGTGGTGAAGTTTTTGTTTAATGATAAGTTACAATATTTTACCTCATGTTAATGTATTGCCTACATTCTTACTCTTACCATTTTCATAACTATACCTTCATTAGTAGATGGTGTAATCCTTGCATCTCTTTCAACATACTTTTCTAATGTTTTCTCAAAAGATTTTCTTATATATCAAATTTTCATCCTCTGCTAAGATTATGCATGTTCTATAGACATTATGTTCTTATGAATCTTAAGGTGTCCCTTCAATTACACAGCAAGCAAGGAGGAACTGATACCACCTGTGCCTATTCTTACACGATACAAAAAGGAAGCTGGAATAAAGGCTTTTGTAAAGAAGGAACTGTTTGATGCTCGTGTGCCTGAACCTGATGAAACAAGGCCCAGCCAAATTAGTGTCCTTGCAACTCCAACACTTTGTGTTCAATTAAATACATTATACGTGAGTTCACGCAAACTTGGTTGTAACTGGAGTATTTTCACTCTTGTTTATGTGGTTGGATATATCTCTTTCTTTTCTCATTTCAAGCTACCTTTTTAATCAGCTGTTGTTCCTTATCATATTATTTTCACTCTTGTTTAATGTGGTTAAAGTTTTTTTTTTTATAATTTTTACTAAGTCTTTTTCTTTCATCAACATTTTATTAAAGCTTTTGAAATCCACAAAATGGATCAAGGATGGCATTTTTTTTCCAATAGAAAAATGTGGTTAGATGGAACCTCTTAGTCCTTTTTAATAGTAGTTTATTGATGGATGCTGCCGTGCTGCTGTTAAAATTGTCCAGTCTTAAGGAGATGATGCTGAATTGGATTTTGTTGTTTTAATACCTCTCGTATACTTGGGCAGCATATGCTGAATCTTCTTTCATTATGTTGTGACATTAATTTAAGTTTTTTCTGCCATTTACAGTATGCAATTAGTCATCTGAATAAATTGGAAGACAACATCTGGGAGCGATGGACAAGTAAAAGGTCCCAAGAAAAACTCATAAGTATGTGCTGAACTGTTATATCTGTATTTGTTTTGTATGACTATTAAAATTATGGTGCTTTTCGGTATAGAGGTGGAGAATAGAGATGAAAGAGAATGAAACACGGAATTGATGTTAACTGAGATGTATTACAATGTGTTGATGTGTTTGATATGTTTTTAAAACCTAGCTGGAGCACTAGCCCTTATTTATACTGATCCTAATCTTAACTAATTAGGAAAACAAATCATGAGAAAATATGAAAACTAATCCCAAGAGATAATTAGGAAATAGAGAAATTAATCCTTGAAGATAATCTTAGATTTGGTAATATTTTTTGGATATAATAAATAAATACTTTTGAAAATATAAATTATATTGTAATAAAAATTGATAAGATATAAAATATATTTGAGACTTATGAGACAATTTATATCTTGATACATGGTTATTTTTAACTATTGATAATTTCTCTTAAAAGATATTGAAATTCAATTTAGAAATAAAGATGAAAGGGGATAGATTGAAAGAAATAACAGGTTAATAAAAATCCCTTAAAGCACTCTCGTTGAAGAAAAATTCCTAAAAATGCACTCTTTGAAGAATAATTCTTAAAAACACTCATTCAAGATAGTTATTCAAATGTATATCTATAAAGGATTTATTTTTATGATTCTATGGTGTATTTATTTAAAGAGGAAAGTCTAGAGGTTGTCTCTTTACTGTTACAATTTTATTGTGTAGGATCATGTTCATGTTATCCCTTTGGTTCTTTTCTAAGGAAAATTTTCATTACTGAAATTCAGAAAGATTGAATGGCTGTGTTGCATTTGTACGCCTCTTTGGCTTGTAGATATTTTTTTCCCTGCCCCCTCTCCCTTTTTTAAGAGGATTTCTTATCCTCCACTCACATGTGCCTCTCCTCTTTAATAAATTTATTCTTTTATTAGAAAAAAGGAATGCGAATCTCTTTATTCATCTGGATTAATACAAAATTGTTAAAATTTTGACACCATTTTTGGTGGGGAGTGGAGGATACCAAGAGATATATTGGCTCTGTTTTAATAAACTTCAATAAGTACTTATAGGAAAAGAAAATAAGGTAAATGAATTAAACTTCTCCCTCTTAGAATGTGCTAATTTAAAGCAAATATAGGATCCAATTGAATTGGTGTTGTCTGATAGGATCCAACTGCAATGTATGGGACTTAAGTCCTATAACAGTAATTTACTGTAATGTTGTGTGTCGAGGATGACCATACACTAATCCTTTATTTATAATGAGCAAATAGGATCTACATTAATTACATATAATCAATCTAATCTGAGTGATAATGAACAAATCCCTAATTGCTATCTAATCATAATTAACGGAATAATATGTAATCTTAACAAGTTCCACATTAGAAGTGTGGGATTCTAGTGTGGGGTTTATAGGGCTTAGGGTTCTCCAACTACAATAGATATGCCAATATTCCATTTGGTTCTCCCAAGGTTTTATCAGTATCCTTGCAAAATTATCTTAAGATGTGTATGTACTTTTTTTTGGTTTATTTCTGAGTTTGGGACAGTTCTTGAATTACATTTTGGGAGTGATTTGTGGGATGTGAATTATTTTCTCTACTTCATTTTCTTTCCTATATTGTTATTCTCTTTGCATCAGTACCTATTTGCTCCTTTTATTTCCTCCAAATTCTTCCAGTTACTGTAATTTTCATTTTCATTCTCTTACTGAAAGCAGGAAATTTGTTTCTTTCGCCACTTGTCATATGATTAAATAACCACATGGCTGTGTATGGACAGTGAGGGGCATTCATCATAAAATACTTTTTCTCCTCTAATTTCTGTAAAAGTTTAACTTTTTTCTGTCTTCAAATGAAATTTCTATTATTGTAATTAAGAGATTCAGAATTGCAATATATGTTTCAACATTTCAACCTATCAATGAAACATATGATTTCTGCAATACATTGATGCAACCATGATTATGCATAACAAGTTTGTTATTAATGCCAGTTTTGATCTTTCTATATACATGAGAACATGTCAATATTCCATTTGTTTCCTCTTTTTATGTCTTGCTTTCTCAAAATGATAATAATAATAATTATTGATCAGAATACTGTTTAATTTCTGACACTTTTCCTACAATCCTCTTGTCAATAGAGAAATCCTTTGATGACAAGTCCAAAAGTTTTTCCCAAAAGGATACCTTTGAGGGAAGTAGAAAAGTTATAAATGCTGCTATGGACCGCATTTGTGAGTACACAGGTGAGAATATGGATCTCTGTCTCATTTTGTTTTTTTCTTGCATATTAAACTTCTCTAATCACTTTATTGGGTTAATTCTCAACTTTCAGGAACTAAAATTGTCTTCTGTGATTTGAGAGTTCCATTTATGGACAACTTATATAAACCCAGTGTCTCTGGATGTAGGTTGGATGCACTTATAGAACCACTTGATATGGTAATGTTTATCTTATAGAAATTTGTCTTTATTTTATATTATACTTATTAGATTGCTTTTAATTGAAAATACATTGTGTGAGTATTATATGTTGTCAAAAGTAGAGTCTTAGATTGCATCAATCTCATTTAATTATCAGATGATATTCTGAATTTTTTATTCAAATTTGGGTATAAAGAGATGGCTGTAGTAGGCATAGGAAACAAAACTAAGGCTTATGCCTATGGCCACACATTTATGGGTACCACCTGTTTCTGAACCTTCTAGACCACAAAATACTCGCCCTATGCAGACTAGAGCTAAGTTTGGCATAGTCAAACCTATGGAAGGGTACCTATTAGCTGCAAATGGGTATTTAGGGTGAAGAAGCTGATTATATAGTAAATAAGAATAAAGGTTAGACTTGTAGCCAAGGGGTTTCATCAACAATTTGGTTGTGAATATACAGAGACACTTTCTCTGGTGATTAAATCTGTCACTGTTCGGCTCCTCACAATGACTTAAAAACTATCTATTCACAGGGTTAAAACAGGCTCCCCAGGCCTTGTTTGGCAGACTAAAATCCACCTTGCTAGCTTCTGATCAGTGTGCTGATATCCTAACTAAAGCTCTCTCTCCCACTAGTTTTGTTGCTCTGAGCAAGTTCAGTTGGGTGATTCTTCTGCATCACATGCCTCTTGAGCTTAGGGGTATTATAGTGTTACTCATGTAATAATAGGGTACTTTTGCTTCTGTAACTAACCTCAGTTAATCTGTTTTCTGTGAAAGTAGACTTGGGGGAGCTATAAATACCTGAGTCCTGTTATTCTCCGTTGTAATTCAGATTTTAGATTCATTTAGTCAGTTACCAGGTGCACTTATCTTTTTCTCATTCACACTGAAGTCTAACATAAAGTTTTTAAAAATGTAATGTATATGCAATGTTATGCTTTGCATGAACTAAGTCATGCTGTGTTAATAATGAATGTGTAATGTTATATGCATTGTGTACACAAGATTGTTATTTATGTTTGATAAATGAAAATAAAGTAAAAAGTTAAAACATGGCTGCATGCATAGGTCTCTAAGGCCTATACTGACGCTGAGGGCTTCACTTTTGAGAAGGCCAAAAAAATTATTCATTATGTTTGTTTTCATTTGAAAGGTTTTTAAATGTCTGTTAACAAGCATCACTCACCATATTTAATGTGGATTCACTAGAAAGTCTGGAATTTTTAGCAATTTTTTTTTTTGAAAAAGCAATTTTTAGCATATTTAATTGATCATTAGGTTACCAATTTTGAATAATTTTAGGAACTTAGCCAACTTTGTGATATTGTTGTGGAGCCTCTCAGGGATCGCATAGTGACAAGTCTTCTTCAGGCATCATTGGTTGGTATCTTAGCCTGTCTTTGATAAATTCATTACTAGTATTGTGATTTTAACACTTTCCTGCATGCCAGGATGGCTTACTCCGTGTTATCTTAGATGGGGGTCCATCGAGAGTTTTCTTCACCGGTGATGCAAAATTATTAGAGGAAGATCTGGAGGTGTTAAAGGTAGGTTATCTACATATCTAATCTAGTCAATTCAATGTCATCTACAATTTGTAACAGACTAATTAGATTTTTGGATTTATTGTACTTTTTTTCCTTATAAAATTGAGAGTTTGGGTAGGTTAATGCTTCAAAGTCAGTGAATGGTGACGTGCTTTTTGTAGGAATTCTTTATATCTGGAGGTGACGGCCTCCCTCGGGGTGTAGTCGAAAATCAGGTTGCACGTGTTCGGCATGTGATCAAGTTGCACGGCTATGAGGTTGGTTCACCTATATCCCATGTTTGGTATTGGATTAGCTAGGTATCAAATAGCCTTAGCCATATCTTAAGACCATGTTTGGTGTTAATGATTGTGTTGGTATTGCTATGTTGTCAAATTCATCATTATATTTAAATTCTCTTATATACTAGTTTTCACTGTTTGATGTACCCTATAATTTAATACAACAACAAAAGCCTTATCCCACTAGGTGAGTGTTGTATCTACAAATTTTATGTTGACTGCTGACAAACTTAATACAATCTTCTTCCTTTATCTGAGCTTGGTGGGACCAGCTATAATTTATTAATGATCTAAAATATTTTCTTGCAACAATCATGTCTCAGAAAGCATGAAAAATGATCTGTATTATTTTGTAGACGCGAGAGTTGATTGAAGACTTGAAATCTGCTAGTGGCATGGAAATGCAAGGTAGCAAAAGCAAATTGGGAACTGATTCCAAAACTCTATTAAGAATATTATGCCACAGGAGTGACTCAGAAGCCTCTCAATTTCTGAAGAAACAATACAAAATACCTAGTTCTTCTGCTTAGAGGAATGTGTACAACAGAAGGGAACCAGCAAAATTTTTCATTTTGGTGTTAGCTTTCTGTGAATATACATTGCTGCCAATGTGTCATTTTTTGTCAGAATTATTAAAATTACCCATTCGGTGTATAATTAGCGGCCATAACTGATATTTTTCCTTTCCTTTTTTTTCGTTTTTAATCGAACTACACTGTTGTTGATCTTCTTTTGTAAAATTTCCTCCATGTGAATACTGTAACTGTAAGATTTCAATTAATGAAGCTGCTATTCTTTCTTATAAGGGTAGTTGTTTCATATTAAGAAAACTTCAACTGAATGTGCAATTTATTCCCTAATTTCCTAATAAAGCAGTTTTATTTCTACATATAGTACTTGAATGAACAAAGTAAATAAAATGTATGTAAATCATCGTTTAGTAAGATAAGATCATTATGGTATAATTAAATGCATGTTTGGATTAAAGTTGTGAGAGCTCAAAAGTATTTTTATTCTATATGCAACATTTTTTTTCTTATTTCATTTGGTGCATTAAAATTGGTTATTATACATCAAAATTTTTACAAAAATATTTTCCAACTCTAATCCAAACATGACCTAAATTAATTAAGATTGGATATACTGGTTTTGGTAGTGATTAGATAAAATACACTTATTTGCTCTAAAGGAACCTTTTTCCTAAATTCTATAATATAGTAGGTTCAGTATTTTCCGAAAATTTCCCAAGAGCCAAGTCAGGGAGCAGAATCAGTGATTCATTCATTCATGGAAATATACAGCTGCTGTTATATGTCAGTATTGTAGGGAAGATTGTAACATTCATTCATAAAAATTGCTTATTACTTAATTCATCAGTACATTAACCCTGCACTGAATCTAGCCACCCCTAATATATAAACTTAATGGTGTGGTGTATATTTAAGTTATTTAATTAGTTTGATCAGAGTTTTCTATTCTCTGTTGAGCTATTTAAGTTTTTATTTTTACACATACATTTTAAATTATTGTTTTCATGGTTATATAAGTAACACACCGTCATTGCTTTTATATATATATGATGTTAGGTTTCTTGAATTTCTTTATTGATAAGTTGGTCACTGAAGTCTTCATTAAATGTGTACGATGTATATCTTGGATTTATTTATTCATAAGTTAGCCACCGAACTAGACTAGACTCTCTAAAGCTTTCATTAATGGATTATGTTGCCTCATGTTCAGAAGACTTTAAACCTTGAAACAAAGGCATGATTAGTCGTTCACATTGTGTTTACAAAGTGTGCGAGGTCTTATCTGTATATGAATAATTAAAATATATAAAATTATTTTCTGTAGCCAATAGTAAAATTTTTTGGATGAAAATAATATAATATTTATTAATCTTATACTTTTCCTATATGTATATATATTAGTATTTTATGTAATTATGCAAAATATGATAAGTTAGGTGATGCACTCAAGTTTTGGAAACGTGCAGAAAATGGTACCAAGTCTCTTAAAATAATAAAATAAAGACAGAAAACAAGATGAATAGTCTACCTTTGAAAAAGGCTAGTGATGATGGAGTTGGATCAGGATCGGGTAGTAAAGTGCCACAATCAACATCTTCGGTGGTTGAAAGTGATATTTGTGACAGAGATGATGACAAAGAAAGGATTTTTGAATGGCTCACTTCTGACACTGATAAGAAGCTATCAATACTTTCTATAGTGAGCATGGGCGGGTTGGGTAAGACCACACTTGCCCAACTTGTATACAATGACTCAAGGATAGATGGTACATTTGATATTAAAGCTTCGGTCTGTGTCTCAGAGAAATTTGATGTTTTCAACGTATCAAGATCAATTCTTGACACGATTATTGATTCAACTGATCATAGTAGAGAGCTAGAAATGGTTCAGAGAAGACTAAAAGAAAATTTGGCAGATAAAAGATTTCTTCTCACGACACGCAGTGAGAAGGTTTCTTCTACCATTCGGTCAGAACAACATCCCCTGCAGCCATACAAGAAAATTATTGCTGGTAGTTGTTATCCAAACATGCATTTCAAGATGGTAATCCTCAACCAAATCCAGAGTGCGAGGCGATTGTTATGAAGATAGTTGAAAAATGTAAAGCACTTCCTCTAGCCTTGAAGACAATGGGAAGTCTATTACACAACAAATCATCTGTTTCAGAATGGGAAAACATATTGAAAAGTGAGATATGGGAATTAGAGGATAGTGATATTGTTTCTGCTTTAGCACTGAGCTATCCCCACCTTCCTCCCGTCTCAAGACATGCTTTGCTTACTGTGGTTTATTCGGGAAGGATTATGAGTTTGACAAGGAGTGTTTAATTCAGTTGTGGATGGCTGAAAATTTCCTACACTGTCATAAAAGCAGTAAGAGTCCAGAAGAAGTTGAGCAGCAGTACTTCCATGATCTACTATCGAGGTCACTCTTTCAACAATCAAGCAAAAATAAAGAAGTATTTGTCATGCATGACCTTCTAAATGATTTGGCAAAATATGTTTGTGGGGACATCTATTTCAGGTTGGAAGTTGATGAAGCAAAAAGTACACAGAAAACAGCCCACCATTTTTCAGTTGTAATTGATCACCACTAATATTTTGATGGGTTTGGAACTTTATGTGATACTAAAAGATTGTGAACATTTATGTCAACAATTAGGAGCATGAATGAATATTACTATCGTTGGCATTGCAGTATGTCAAAGATACATGATTTGTTCTCCAAGTTTAAGCTCTTGCGTGTCTTATCTCTGTCTCAGTGTTCTGACATTGAAGAGCTGCCTGACTCTCTTTCCAATCGTAAACATCTCCGTTCATTTGAGCTCTCCAACACTTGCATAGAAAAACTACCTGAACCCACACGTTCACTTTACAACTTGCAAATACTGAAGTTGGTCAATTGTACGCATTTAAAGGAGCTGCCCTCAACTTTGCATAAACTCGTCAATTTGCGTGTTTTATCTTTGTCTCATTGTTTTGGCCTTACAGAAGTGCCCAACTCTGTAGATGATCTCAAACAACTTCTTTCATTAGACCTTTCCCAGACTCGCATAAAAAAACTACCCGATTCTACATGTTTAATCTCCAACTTGCAAATACTGAAGCTAAACAAATTGTCCATATTTGGAGGAGCTGCTCTTGAATTTGCATGAACTCACCAATTTGCATCGCCTTGAATTTGCATTAACAGAGGAGGGTCTTCCCAAATCATTTCATATCTTCAAATTGAGGGCTATTGTCCTTTGCTCAAACAGCGTTGCCAGAAACCAGAAGGCCAAGAATGGCCAAAGATTGCTGATCACATTCAAGACCTGCAGATATAGTGACGTTGATTTTTAAGAAACTTATATCTGCTTTGTGTGTGAGACGTCGCCGAGTTGTTTATTATTGGATAAAATATTTCACATCTAAATCTTGTTTATAATTTTTTATCAGAATTTATGTTGTTATTGATAACTAATTTTTGTTATTTGTTTAATAATTTGGAGAGTTTACCTCTTAAAAGATAATTGTCATTCTTATATTATAAAGGTTTAATATACAAGTGACTTAATTATTTCCTAAATTTCACTTCTAACAATTGTACGTAGAGCTGCGTGTAATATGGAATTTATTTAACTTGTTACATAAAGTCTAAATTCAAAAGAAATGTACTTATCTAAGATTCAAATCAAAAGAACATTTTTAAGTGCTTAGTTGTAAATAGTTTTCATCTTTTTTCTAGTCTTGAATTTTAGATGAGGTAAATCTTATTCTTACAATCAGTGAAATTCTTGAACTTTCATTTGATCACATTGATTCTCATATATATATATATATATATATATATATATATATATATATATATATAAATTTTTAACTTTTGTAGAATTATTTTCAAGAAAAAAAGATTATACATGATTTATATAATCATTTAATCATAATTCAATATATATGATGAATTTATTGGCTTCTAAAATAATTATTTTATAATAATTTGTGTCATATGTCAGTGAACATTAAACTTTTTTCTTTACAATGTTTAGATTAAAATATTTAAGGTCTTTATTGTTTGAATAAAAATATTTGTTTTATGAAGACTTGAATAAAAATATTTAAGGTTGTTATACATTTAATAACTTCTAAATTTGTAAATTGCCAAAAAAAAATTTAATTGACTCCTACTTATAATTGTATTATGGTTGTAGTTATTTTTATGTTACAATTAAAGAGTGTTTCCAGAGATGTTTAAAGCTTACCCGATTAATAAGATTCTCACATTTGTAGCAGAAATTGAAATCACAAATAATTTATCTTTCACCCTCTTTTAATAACTCACAAATTATAATTTATAGATTATTATCCTAGAAACCATGGATTTCTTACTTCACCCCTTATGTAGTGTCTCCCCCAACAAGTTACAAGAATTTTTAATTTAATTTATCTTAATATTTCTTACCTGGTAAAAAGTATTAAATATTTTATTATTACCATATATATTGATTCAGACTATGATTTAATTAATTCAAAATTGACACATGATTAAAATAGTTGAAGAATAACTCAATTATTGTCATATAGGCTGCAATGCATGGAGTCATTGACTTCTAATTACTCGTTTCCATTCGTCCACTCCAACCCTTTTCCTACCATGGCGTTAGAATTCGTTGGTGGTGCTGTTCTCTCTTCTTTCCTTCAGGTTACATTTGACAGGCTGGGTTCTCATCAAGTTCTGGACTTCTTTCGTGGAAGAAAACTCGATGAGACGCTACTGAGCAAGTTGAAGGTGAAGTTACTGTCCATAGATGCTCTAGCTGATGATGCAGAACAAAAGCAGTTCAGAGATTCACGTGTGAAAGCATGGCTTGTTGCTGTCAAAGATGCGGTGCATGAGTCAGAGGATGTCTTGGATGAAATAGAATACGAACACTCCAAATGCCAAGTGGAAGCTGAACCTGAATCTCAAACCTGTACTTGCAAGGTACCAAATTTCTTCAAATCTTCTCCTCTTAGTTCCTTTAACAAGGAAGTTAAATCAAGGATGGAACAACTCATTGGCAGCCTAGAATTTCTCTCGAGCCAAAAGGGTGATCTAGGTTTGAACAATGCTAGTGGTGTTGGATCTGGATTCGGTAGTGAAGTGTCACAGAAATCACCATCAACATCTTTGGTGGTTGAAAGTGTTATTTATGGCAGAGATAATGACAAGGAAATGATAATTAATTGGCTCACTTCTGACTCTGGCAACCACAGTAAGTTATCAATACTTTCTATTGTGGGTATGGGCGGAATGGGTAAAACCACACTTGCCCAACATGCATACAATGACCCAAGGATAGATGATGTATTTGACATCAAAGCTTGGGTCTGTGTTTCAGATGATTTTACTGTTTTCAAGGTAACAAGAACAATTCTTGAGGCAATCACTAAGTCAACTGATGATAGTAGAAACCTACAGATGGTTCATGAAAGATTGCTAGTAGAGTTGAAAGATAAAAAGTTTCTTCTTGTTTTGGATGATGTTTGGAACGAAAAACTGGACGAATGGGTAGCTGTGCAGACTCCTCTATATTTTGGGGCTGAGGGAAGTAGAATCATTGTCACAACACGCAATAAGAAAGTTGCTTCTAGCATGAGGTCAAAAGAACACTACCTGCAGCAATTACAAGAAGATTATTGTTGGCAGTTGTTTGCAGAACACGCATTCCAAAATGCTAATCCTCAATCAAATCCAGACTTCATGAAGATTGGTATGAAGATAGTTGAAAAATGTAAAGGACTTCCTCTAGCCTTGAAAACAATGGGAAGTCTATTACACACCAAATCTATTTTGGAATGGAAAGGCATATTGGAAAGTGAGATATGGGAATTAGATAATAGTGATATTGTCCCTGCTTTAGCACTTAGCTATCACCACATTCCTTCCCATCTCAAAAGATGTTTTGCTTATTGTGCATTATTTCCCAAAGGTTATTTGTTTGACAAGGAGTGTTTAATTCAGTTCTGGATGGCTCAAAAATTGCTACAATGCCATCAACAGAGTAAGAGTCCAGAAGAAATTGGTGAACAGTACTTCAATGATCTATTATCGAGGTCCTTCTTCCAAGAATCAAGCAACATAGAGGGGGGAAGGTGTTTTGTCATGCATGACCTTCTCAATGATTTGGCAAAATATGTTAGCGAGGACATGTGTTTCAGGCTGGAAGTTGATCAAGCAAAAACCATACCAAAAGCAACCCGTCATTTTTCAGTTGTGGTCAATGATTATCGATATTTTGAAGGTTTTGGAACTTTATATGATACAAAAAGGTTGCATACGTTTATGTCAACAACTGACTGCAGAGATTCTCATGAATATTATTGGAGGTGCAGGATGTCAATACATGAGTTGATCTCCAAGTTTAAGTTCTTACGCTTCTTATCTTTGTCTTATTGGCATAGACTCACAGAGGTGCCTGACTCTATTGGCAATCTTAAACATCTTCGTTCTTTAGACCTTTCCCATACTAGCATAAGAAAACTACCAGAGTCAACTTGTTCACTCTACAACTTGCAAATACTGAAACTGAATGATTGTAAATATTTGAAGGAGCTGCCCTCAAATTTACATAAACTCACCTATTTGCGATACCTTGAATTTATGAATACTGGAGTGAGAAAGCTGCCAGCACATTTGGGAAAACAGAAGAACCTTCTAGTATTGATAAATTCGTTTGATGTTGGGAAAAGTAGGGAATTCACTATTCAGCAGTTAGGAGAACTCAATCTTCATGGAAGGCTATCAATTGGTAGGCTGCAGAATGTTGAGAATCCATCGGATGCCTCAGCTGTGGATTTGAAAAATAAAACACACCTTATGCAGCTAGAATTAAAATGGGATTACAATGGGAACCTTGATGATTCTTCCAAAGAAAGGGATGAAATTGTAATTGAGAATCTAGAGCCTTCCAAACACTTGGAGAGGTTGTCAATCAGGAACTATGGTGGTAAACATTTTCCAAATTGGTTACTACATAATTCTTTATTGAATGTGGTGTCCTTAGTGTTGGACAGATGTCAATCTTGCCAACGTTTGCCTCCCCTTGGACTCTTGCCATTGCTCAAGAACCTGGAGATTTCAGGCCTTGATGGGATAGTGAGTACTGGTGCTGATTTTCATGGGAATAGCTCTTCCTCATTTACATCCTTGGAAAAATTGAAGTTCTACAATATGAGAGAATGGGAAAAATGGGAATGCCAAAATGTGACAAGTGCTTTTCCAAGTCTTCAACATCTTTCCATAAAGGAATGTCCTAAGCTGAAAGGGAACCTGCCACTGTCCGTGCCGCTTGTTCATTTAAGGACACTAACAATTCAGGACTGCAAAAATCTTCTAGGCAATGATGGATGGTTGGAATTTGGTGGGGAACAATTCACCATCAGGGGACAGAACATGGAAGCAACGTTGCTGGAAACGAGTGGGCACATCATATCTGACACTTGTCTTAAAAAGTTGTATGTTTATTCTTGTCCAGAAATGAATATTCCCATGAGCCGTTGCTACGATTTCCTTGAATCGTTGACCATCTGTGATGGCTGCAACTCTCTAATGACCTTTTCGCTAGATTTATTCCCAACACTTCGGAGACTTCGTCTTTGGGAGTGTCGTAATCTACAGAGGATTTCACAGAAGCACGCTCATAATCATGTGATGTATATGACAATCAATGAGTGTCCTCAATTAGAATTATTGCATATCCTCCTTCCATCTCTGGAGGAGCTACTCATAAAAGATTGTCCAAAAGTTCTGCCTTTCCCTGACGTAGGTTTGCCATCAAATCTAAACAGGTTGACTCTCTATAATTGCTCCAAATTTATAACCTCACCAGAAATAGCTTTGGGAGCCCATCCCTCTCTAAAAACCTTGGAAATTGGAAAACTGGACCTGGAGTCATTTCATGCTCAAGATTTGTTGCCACATTCTCTTCGTTATCTATGCATCTATGACTGCCCCAGCCTCCAATACTTACCAGAGGGTCTCTGCCACCACTCCTCTCTCAGGGAACTGTTTCTTCTGAGCTGCCCCAGGCTCCAATGCTTGCCAGATGAGGATCTGCCCAAGTCCATTTCAACTCTGGTAATTCGGTATTGTCCCTTGCTCCAACCGCGTTGCCAGAGACCAGAAGGCGAAGACTGCGGAAAGATTGCTCATATTGAAAATCTCTTTATTATTGACTGATTCTGATTCTGATTGATTATCACATTGAAAATTCTATAGGGTTCTCTTCTGCTAAGTGATTCTTGTAAATCACTCGATCATTATTTTCTAAAATTTGCTTTCTGCTTCTAGCTAGAGTCTGGACCCATCAGTTATTTGCTAATTGGACAAAATATTACACGGTAAAAATTTGTTTCCAATGTTTTACGAGAATTCATTGTGGCATGCATTGACAGCTATTTCTTCATACATTATGCATTTGATAATTTGAATATATAGCTGAATTCTAAAGAGATAATTGTTCTTTTTATATTGAAAAGGTTTGATATAGTTAACACCTAACAGTGATTTTAACACCTAAATTATACTTCTGTTAGTTCTTAGAAGAACGGAAAAGCGGATTTAGTTATTGAATGGTGATTGTACGTCGCAGGTTTAGGAGAGAGATTTAGTAGGAAATTTTTGAAGAGAAGTAGTACTTAGTAGATGGCTGTCTAGTAATCTCTTGGATAAAGGTAGTATATTGATTTCTCAAAGAAAACTAAATGATGACTTTCATTGTAACCAATAAAACCTAAGTTCAACCAACTTCCCAATTTAAACAACTTAATGTGGACAACACAACGCTCAAGAAATATGATCTCCTTGTAATGACTAACTATGGAGGCAAGCTCTAGAGAGATCGTGCGAGGAGTTCCGCCTTTGTTGTGTGTTATGTTTGTGAAGGATGGGATAATGATGGATTGATCACTTGAGATAGTCGGAGAGATGTGAAACTCCATGTGATGTGTAGATGAGTTTATGTTGTTTAGTTGATTGTTGTCTGATACCATTAACAGAGGAGCCAACACAAACTTATATATAAAGGACAATCCCGGTGGGGGGAAATCATTGAGGAGTCAATCCTCCCAGATTAGTGATACTTGGGGATGGATCATTGACTCATTGTTTCTTAGGGATATGACATTGAGTTTCCACGATGTAAACTTAGCAATCCCGACAAATGCGAGACATCACCAATTAGCTAGAGCTTGTCATTATACCATGATGAGGGTGTACTTCCAAGAGTCATCCAACTTAAAATGTGTAAGACCATTGAGTTCTAGAAGTTTTAGTGGCAGCAGACCCGTGATGTCATAAGTTAAGAATTTGTTAGAAATGTGAATAAGATTGTGAGAAAGACTCTGAGAGGACCACATCAAGGTGCTTAGTATGTATTTTTGTGATTGTAAATTCATTTGCTTGTGATTTTTATAAGAGATGAGTGACTCACTTCATACACCTTTTGTTTTTCAGATAAAGATGAAGGACTTGATGGAAATAACAAAGATCGAATGAAAAATTTGTGACGAGCACTAAAAAGATGGTTGTGCTTGTTCAAGAAGAAGATGAATCCATTAATGATGCATCGAGAGTTTTGAAGTAAATATATAAGGGTTAGATCTTCTTTAAGTCATTGTTCTAAGTCTTAGTCTTGTCTTGTACAAAAAATGATAGATTAGGTTTTAATCAATGTTGTTATCACTCTATTGTATGTGACTCTGATGTATTAAGTATCTAATTTTAGGGATGTAAACATTTGTTATAATTGTATTACGTAATTTTTTAACAAAATATAATTGAGAATGTACAAATGAACTTTTGAGTGTTTTGTATTATTTTAACAAAAATCGAATATTTTATAAATTAAATTATTTATTATTAAAATATATGATGTTGATGGATATCTTATGTTACGTCCAACAAATATTATTCAAATATGACTTATTGTTTTTAAAATATCTCAAGTATTATCCAAATATGACTTATTCATGATTTTGATAAATAAATACAATAATATAGTCAAATAATTTGTCTAAGGTTAATTATTTTATTTCATAATTTCTAAAATAAATTAAGAAAAATCATGATAATGATCAGGGTTGTTACAACAATCACATATTTATTTCCTCTAAAAAATACTAAAAGGTATTATTCAATTCAATTATTAATTCAAATCAATATTATTCTATTATGTAAATAGATTATATTTTATTATTCATTCTATTATAGCTATATTCAATTATTATTCTATTAATTGCAAACAATTATATTTTTATAATTTTTATTCTTAATCAATTATTTCATTCTTTTTTGAGCATTTCTAATAATGATCCTATTATTTTTTTAATAATGTACTATAGATAATGATCGACCACTTTATTTCATTTCTTTTTAGTATTTTTTAGTTAACAATATATATTTTTTAAGTAATATATATTAAGCTATATCAGATTTACAATAAATAATATTTTGCATAATGTAAATAAAAATTATAAGAATAAAATGTAAAAAGGAAATATTAAATTTGTGAACCATATTTAAACATTAATTGATAAAAATGTGTTCAACTATTAAAGAACATTTGAAATTTCAATAATAACATTCATCCATTTGAAATAAATTTTTAGTTCAAAATAATTTTTTCTCATTTATTCATTTAGAGAAGATTTTTATATTTTAAATTAACTTATTTGACTAATGCTCAATTTTCTTCAATTAACAATATATAAATTTATTAATATAAAAATATAGAAAATATATCAAATATAAAATAAAATTCAAGGGATATATTTTTAGTGAAGTAAGAAGTTTTATAAAAACATAAATCTGATGCATGTATCTAAAAATATAGTATACATCACATAAAATATTGGTGTATTTTTTTATAACATTTAACATTTTATCATATATTAATAGGTTAATTATTGTATATATATATACTAGGCTTAAATTGTTGTTTTAATCCCTCAATTTAGGGTGGATACTTTTTCAAGTCCATGAATTTTAATAAATTATTTTTTAGTCTCTAACATAATATATTAATATTTTATGTCATTTTTTTAGTATTTTGTGACATTTTAAATGAAATTTAAAATAAATTAGTATTATGATTTAATTTGAAAATAGTCCATTTTCTTGTCAATATGGTTTCAACAATTTTTAAAATAATTATAAAAATTGATCTCTGGTATTAAAACTAGTTTTAAATAAAACATAATTAGTGTTTTAGACTCTGAATTTAGGGTGTATATTTTTTTAGTCTTAAAATTTAAAACTATTTTTTTTCCTGAACTTTAACATTGTTATCTATCACATAATAAAATTATACTTTGCGATAGTATTTAACTTTCATAAATTATTTTATAATTTTTTTGTCATTAAAATTATATTTTAAACTTGTCACAAAAATGTTAAAGACCACCACAAAATGTTGATTTATTATCTCATAGAATAAAAAAATAATTTATCAAAATTTAGAAATTTATAAAAATATTTTTAAATTTCAGGAATTAAAATAACACACTCACTACACTGAAGAACTAAAACAATAATTAAGTTTATGTACTAATATATATTTTATTAATTAAATATAATAAATAAATACATAAAAAAATTATATATATAAAATTTATAAATTATAAAATTATTACAAGATACGAGATACTAATTATAAAATTTATAAAAGCTAGTTAATTGTATTTTGTAAATCACATAATCATTGCAAGAAAAAAAAAGTAAAATAAATAATTCAATTAATATTATAAATTCATGACAATCATCCCTCTCAAATTTCTCTTTATTTCTTTACTAATTTCACTTCTATCTCCTATCATTTTTTGATAACAAATATGAGAAATAAAAATATAAAATTTAATTCCAAAAAATATAAAAAGTGTGAGCAGTCAACTTTTTATTGTCACTGAGATACAAATTTGTTACTGAAATAATTGAGAACAAATAAGGAATTTGTTACTGAAATAATTGAAAACATTATTGACTAAATTGGATAAAAATATCAGTAAGATATCATATTTGAACGTATATATAAGTAATTTTTTTGTTGGACAAAAATATCAATATTTTTTTATTAAAGAAAAATATGAGTGATTTTTTTACCTACATGTACATTGAACAGAAAATATTAATAAATTATTATTATTAGAAAAAAATATTAATAATTTTTTATTAAACCTATATATCATAATGTTTCTTTTGAACTAATTTGTTCATAAAAATTTATTTCATTTAAAAATAAAATAATTTTATGATAAATTTTTATTATTTTTTTATCATTACAAATATAACATTATAATAATAATTAAAAAAATATATTAACAAACATAATTTAAAACAAAACAATATTATTCACGCATACTTTATTAATTGTGATGGAGAAAAAAAATTAACTGCCAGCGTTGCAGTTGTTATACTTTCTTATATTTATTTGTCAGTGAATTAGAAGCAAAAGTGACTATTTTTTTTAATACCTTTTCTGGTTGTCATCCTCTTTCCACTAAATCCCACCAAAAACCCTTCAAAATCCCAAAACCCTTCCAAAGATAAGTTGCTTGGGTTCTTCCTTCTACCGCCCACCGTCCCAGGATTGAACTCAACTCAGGAAACTCGGACTCGTGGAATGAACGATGGAGGTTGCGATTACGAGAGGTTAGGGCATTTTGATTTTTCATTGTCTACTCTTTCTTTGATTCTGTTTTTTGATTTTTTTTTTGTTCTTTTTCTTTTCCCTTGTACGTTCTGTGTTTGATTAAGCATTTTGGTTCTTCCCCTCTGATTCTCGGAAAAGTAATGAACTCCAAGCGTTTTTGGATAAAAAAAAGTCCATTCTGTGTCTTGTTACGTCCAAAACGCCGTTTCCTTGTGTCAGTGACAAACGATTTTTGGCCACTCCGCGATGTCGCTGGGTAACGGTAACGCCGCGGTCCGACACCGAGATGTTGCAAACGATATTGTCGTTACCGACCAATATTTAAAATCTTTTCAAAACCTGAACCAGTTTTCTTTTTTTATTATTATTTGGTGGTTTAGGTTTTCATAGATTATTAGGTGTTTTTGCTGATTCATTGTCTATGTTCCTTAGGTGTTTTTAGTGCTATTCTCCGATCAGAATTGCAGTTTCACGTCGGGAACCTAAGCCTACTTTTAGTGTAAACATTTATTATGAGGAATATCGAGGTGAAACTCCATTTTTGATTGGTGCTTAAGGAACTGCATCTAAGTTTTTTTTCCTGAAAGGATTTTAGTGCGTAGATTTGATTAAAACTAATTAGTACTTATAGCTATATGTTCTGTACATGTATTATCTTTATCTTTAAATAGTATCTCATTTTGTATGCAATGTCTGCAGTTTGACATTTGCTTTTTAATATGCTTATGTTTTTAGCTAGCTCGAGCCTTTTTTGGTGGAACTAGTGTTTTGGTAATCTTCATGTTCCTTATTAAGTTTAATAATTCATAATAAACACTTTGTCTTTATTTCTGCATAGACTGCTATATCTTGGTATCATATAAAAAATGGTCTTATATAATATTCACTGCAAATGATGTGTTGCCCTTTTACACATTTGGTTCATGTTGATATGGATTATGATATCCTTCTTTGGATTTTTTTAACGCAAATTTATATAGCAAGCACTGCAAATGATGTGTTACCATTACTTATCAATCAATATTTAAGGTTAAAAATAAAAACACAGACTGTGCTAATCATATAGGAGTGGCCAAAACAAATTTGAGCAATCTTTTTTGTTTCTTTTCTTTAATTACAGACCCATGGTGCTTCGTGGAAACATTCTTCTTTTCTACCCCAGCTTGATGTGATAATGGATATATGACACTATCCTTTAGAGAAAAACTGCATCTAACTAAGCTACTATTCACAGGACAGATAATGGTGTGAATTTGGATTGATTTTCACCATGGGTTGCTTTACATAACTTTCATGCGGTATTTGTTTCATACGGGTCAAACTAGCATTTCTTTTTTTGATCAGCAAAAGTAAGATTGTAATATATATAGTAATAATATCAGTACAAGGGGTACTGTTGTATATACGACCTAGCACCATATTATGCAGAACTATGGTGTCCTAATACGAGCTATACAGCAAGAATTAAGTAGCCATAGATCTGACTGTAAGCTTGGCGCCCAACTACACAATATCTATATTCTATATGCTAATCCCCCCTGATTACAAAACCCATCCCTGATTTGACTTACCTTTAGGTGAAAAGTTGTAAGCATTTTTCTGATAATTGGTACAACTGGAACACTTCGTTGTAGAATCTTTGGAAATCCTAACTTATAATATCTGTGCTTCGAATTTTAAATATGGCCTGTTCTTTTTGTGATTGATGTTTTACAGTGTCATTTGTAGCTAAGGGAGGAATGACGGAGGAAGTTCCTGGGATTGTAGAAGCTGCTGAACCTCCAACATCATCACAATCACCTGCTGATGTGCCACATAATTTGGAAACAGAACAAATGACTCCTACAAAGTATTCTATTATCAGTAGGAATGGGGTTGGGACCACAGGAAAACACATACCTTTACTTGTGAATCTCTTTGAAGTTGCTGTTAATGTTCCAGACACAGTATTTTTTCAGTATAGTGTATGTTGACCATTTCTGTCTCTGCAATTTCCCTTATATGTTATCTTGGACTTTAGCTTATTGAAGGATTTCCAGGTTGCTATTACTTTCGAAGATAAACAAGCTGTTGAAAGCAAGGGCATTGGGAGAAAAGTGATTGATAGGCTTTACCAAACATACTCTTCTGAACTTGGTGGCAAAAGGTTTGTATATGATGGAGGGAAAACTTTGTACACAGTGGGTCCTCTGCCACTAAATAAGTACGAGTTCAAAGTGTTGCTGGAGAAATCATTTACAAAACGGTATTTCTTGTGTATGACTGTCTTATTTATGTCATGTTTTATTTTTCCCTTAAAGCTTATTGTTCCAACTCTAGCAGTAGTGCCAAGAGTCCTGGTGCTAATGGAAGCCTTCATGAGGAAACTAAAAGGTCAAAACATTCATTTCAGTCAAAGACATTCATGGTGGAGATAAGTTTTGCTACCAAAATACCACTTCAGTCCATTGTTATTTCCTTGAAAGAGGTTGAGTCGGATACCAATTCTCAAGATGCTTTGAGAGTGCTTGATACTATACTGAGGCAGCGTGCAGCTAACTGGTATCTACACATCTTCTAAAGATATCTTGATTATTTTCTTGAATGGAATTTAAATTTTAATCATAACCTCTTTGGTCTAAATTAGTTGAACCATTTTCTTTTGAATGTGAAGTGGGTGTCTCTTGGTAAGGCAATCTTTTTTTCATGATGACTCAAGAAATTTCAATGATGTTGGGGCTGGTGTAACAGCAGTCTCAGGTTTTCATTCCAGTTTTCGTTCCACACAGCGAGGATTGTCTCTCAATATTGGTAGAAGTGCTTTCACACATATCTTGGAATCTTATTTTCATAAAATTGTATTCTTTTCCTGCTTACACTATTCATTTTTTTCTAGACGTGTCAACAACTATTATCATAAAACCTGGACCTGTAATTGATTTTCTGTTATCAAATCAGCAAGTGAAGGAACCCCGTTATATTGACTGGGAAAAGGTGACAAACTTGTACATATGGTTAATGAATCCGCTTTAATAATTGCCCGTGATGTTTTTTAATTTTTGGTAATCTGTAGGCGAAAAAAATGCTTAAAAATTTAAGGGTGCAAGCAACTCATCATAACCAGGAATTTAAAATTTCTGGGTTGAGTGAGAAACCATGCATTCAGCAACTGTAAGTGCTTGTTTTCTAAAAGTCAAGTGTCTATTATATTTACTAGAAATAAATAAGGGGGAAACAAAATCTTAGGGGTCTCTTGACCCAAAAAACTATTGAGTCTGATTTCTTCCTCAGTTTTAGTATGAAGGTTAAAAATGATGACAACAATAGCAGAGGGCAGACAGTGGATATTACTGTTTATGAATATTTTGCCAAACACTGTGGCATAGAGTTGACCTCATCTGCTTATCTTCCATGTCTTGATGTTGGGAAACCAAAACGTCCCGTCTATCTTCCCTTGGAGGTTTGTTGATATTTTGATCTTAGCTAAAAACCTTGTGGTTCATATTTTGTATCAATTTTATTATTTTGCTTCAACAGTTTAGCACTTTGGACCAGTTATGTCTGATTACTATTTTCTTGCCTTTTCTTTACTTTTGGTGGAGTAGCTATGTTCACTTGTTTCCCTCCAACGGTATACAAAGGTTTTATCTCTGATGCAAAGAGCATCTTTAGTTGAAAAATCACGCCAAAAGCCTCAAGATAGAATCAAAATTTTAAAAAGTGTAAGTTTATAATTGTTATGTTGTTCAATTTTATAATTAATATGTTAAACTTGTTAAAATATATAGGCTGTAGGAAAATGCTATGATGATGATCCTGTTCTTGCTGCATGTGGCATTTCTATTGAGAAACAACTGAATCTGATTGAAGGTCGTGTTCTTGAAACACCAAAGGTATGCATTGATTGATTAGGTACCTGCATGTGGCATTTCTATTGTTTCACATTTTTGTGTGCACAGAATATATAATTGAGGAGAGATAAAAGAGAAAATGGTGTAAAGGAGGTGGTATCATGATAGGTACCTGTTAGTAGTTAGTCAAGTGTCTGTTAGTGAGAGAGCTAGTTAGTTAGGAAAGTTGATTGAATAAATTAGACATGTTGCCGTTAAATAAGAGGGGTTGAGAGGGAGTGGTATGGTGAAAAAGAATTGGGACTTTGGGAGAGACCTGGATCTCTTTAATATCTAGGGAATTCTTTGAAGAGGATGCACTCAATCAATAAAGAAATGCTATTTTCTTCTGGGGGAAAATTTTCAAGAAAATGGCTTCAAGATTGATTCCAAGATTTGATGGAAGTGAGGCCTATTAGTGGCCTGATCAATGCAGAGCAGTATCTTGGGGAAAACAGTATACCTGAAGAGTTGAAATTATCATGGGTCGGTGCATTTTGCATTGAGAGGAGAAACTCTTAAATGGTGTGTTTCTTGGGAGAACAACTAGAATGCAACTTGGTGGACTTTTCAGAAGGCAGTGTTCAAGAAATTCCAATGTGTGTTTGTCTTGAAGATTCAGAAACTGGGGGGCAAGAAAACAGATGCAGGGATGAAGTTCAAGAAGATAGCCTAAGACCAATGACGTGGAGGGCAGAAGTTGATGATGCAAGCAGCAGCAAAACATAACATAAGATGACAATTTTGAGAGAACAGAACAAGTGGATCATGGGCAAGAAACGGGTGCAGGAAAGCTACAAAAATTGGGAGAAACCCAACAAAAGAAATCCAACAACATTTTGGATAAAGAATCAGAAAACAAAAGCAAAAATGAAGTTCTTGAGATCAAGAATCAAAGTGGCAGAGATGACACTGGGATCGGTCTATTTGTCAGTTGCATAGAGGAGCCTAGAATTGGGGGAAGCCCTATGTTTGACATGAGGGAAGAGCCAATGACTGAACCAATGACAACAATGGAGGTTTTGGATTTGGGTAGTGCAATGAACCCACCACAGGAGCTCAATAAGGTAGAGCATCTTGATGATCGTCAGCTGCTACCATGTGCAGCGGTGCAGTTAACAAGGGAGCCATGGGATCTCCATATAATTACAGAGCCTCTGATTCTCTGTCTCACAGCAAATATACCATAGAAGGAAGCACACTAAAGGAGCACAGGGGCATTCACATGTTTGTGTTTAACCTGGGAGGAGTGGAAGCTATTCTTGGAATGCTGGGTGCAATTGGCTTGGTCATCATGCCTTAATAAGTTGCACATAAATGGAACGTCATTTCAGCAGTCAGAGGTCATTCACCTCACCTTCAGGATAAGGTGTATGGTTAGGGAGAGTCATTAGTAGTTGGTTAAGTGACTTAGTTAGATAGTTAGGTTAGTTGGTTGAAGAAATAAGGCATGTTGCCTTTAAGAGGGAGTGATATCTAGTCATTTGGTGAAATATAATTGGGACTTGAGAGAGGCCTGGATCTCTCAAATTTCCAGGGAATTCTTTGTAGAGATACAGTCAATCAATAAATAAATTCTATTTTCTTCCATTTCTGATCCGGTTTCTATCATTTCCTTCAATTATCTGAGAATTAAATGCACACATTGATACAATTCTATTTGAGACACACAGTTGAAGGTTGGTAAGAATGATGATTGCATCCCCCATAACGGAAGGTGGAATTTTAATAAGAAGGTATTGCATTATTTTTCACATTCAGAAAGTGTTCAGGACTTACTTTTTTTAAGAGTTATCTAAAATTTGGTTAACTAGTTTAGTAATTGACGATGCTATATTTCTTATTTATAGACACTTCTACAAGCATCACATATTGATTATTGGGCTGTTGTCAACTTTTCTGCAAGTTGTGATACTAGTTACATATCAAGGGAGCTGATCAGATGTGGAATGAGCAAGGGCATTGTATGTCACCAGGCTTTGTATTCTAATGTTTGATGCTATATTTAATCTGCTTTCTTTCTTCTTTTTATTTGATTAATCCATTTCAAATGTACTTTAAATATCTACGCAGAACATTGAACGGCCATATACTTTGATAGAGGAGGAACCACAGTTGAGAAAATCTCACCCTGTTGCAAGGGTTGAAAGAATGTTTGACCTGCTTGCATCAAAACTGAATAGAGAGCCAAAGTTGATTCTTTGTGTCTTGCCAGAGAGGAAAATTTGTGATATATATGGTATATCTTTAGGCAAATGTTTCTATGGTTTCTTTTATATCAAATATTTTTTATTCACCTTATGATCATTCATCAACTTTAGGGCCTTGGAAAAAGAAGTGTCTGAGTGAAATTGGTGTTGTCACACAGTGCATTGCCCCTGTCAAGATCACTAATCAATACCTTACTAATGTTCTTCTTAAAATCAATTCTAAGGTAACTGAGTATAACTGATATTTTTACAAACATAACTATTTTTGACTTGATAACATCACGTATAGTTTAAATAATCTATTATGCCTGCAATATATAGCTTGGAGGAATAAATTCTCTGTTGGCAATAGAGCATTCTGGGCATCTTCCCCTGATTAAAGATACCCCAACGATGATTTTGGGGATGGATGTCTCTCACAATTCACTTGGTCGATTAGATAGTCCATCAATAGCAGCTGTAAGACTAGTTTGGTTTTGTATTTCTTGTACCTCTATATTTTTGGATTTTTGGTTATCTCTGCAGCATATCGTTCTGTTGTATAATGTTGGATTGTAGGTTGTTGGATCTCGACATTGGCCACTGATTTCAAGGTATAGAGCGTCTGTGAGAATGCAGGCATCCAAGGTGGAGATGATTGATGCTCTATACAAGCCATTGGAAAATGGGAGTGATGATGGTATTATCAGGTTAGAGTAAAATGTATATTGAACTTCTGTTTTGTATTTATTTAGGAAAAAATGCAAAAAATACCCTGAATTTCATCTCATTTTGATGTAGCCTAATGGGATCCCTGTAAACAAAAATTATATTGTATAGAAGGGCCAGTGGAGGAACAAGCGTAGTTATTGGACTATCCAACAAAACCCGCATATTAGAGGATATATTCCAGTAGAACAATGACCCAGAGGGTAGAGATGCTACTGAGCTGGCTGAAGTTTATTAGTAATAGCATAGTGAAGCAGGGGGGTTAAGGGGAATTTAGCTTATGGTGTGAGAAAAAGGGAAGCAGTTTTTATTTTTATTTTTCCCCCATTCTGACACTAGATTAATGCATCATATCAATTCCTTTAACAGAGTTCTATCCAATAGCCTGTCTGTGTATCCAATGCTATATGCATTGTTCCTAAATCATTTGTTAAAATATATTATGTGACAATTATTTATGTTGTTTATGCTTCATGACTATGTACAAGATGTGTAATATGAGGACATTATTATTTCTGTTTATCATGACTTGCACATGTGCACACTGAATTCTTCTTAATTATTAAGATTTGGATTTTTTTCTTGCAGAGAATTGCTTTTAGATTTCTATGATTCTAGTAATGGACGCAAGCCAACTCAATTTATTGTATTCAGGTGTCATTCTATCCCTGTTTTATTTGATAGATATCCAGTCATGCATGTTTTTAAGTGAACTTGTTTGTTGGTCAAATGTTGTAAACTGGAAAATGCTGATGTTACTTATTATAAAAAATCATTAATGTATGATGTGCTGCTTATACTTATGTTGTTTACCACTATTTTTTTTAAAGTTTGAGAAAATTTGCATTTTTGTGTTAATTATGATATGGATATTTTTCCATAATTTTTCTAAAAATCATCTTTTGGTCCCTCATTTATGGAAATGTGACATATGTAGTCCTTATTTCCATAAACAAGGGGTGAAAACGAGATATGATTTTTTGTAAAGAACAAGGACCACATCTGACATTTCCAAAAATTAGAGACCAAAAGGAGGCAATTTATTTTTGAGGGACTAAATCCACAACATTGTCCTCTTTATAGATACTAAAAACATATTTAACCCCGTGAATAAATACAATTGTATCCATTAAATACAAATTAATCAACTCACTGAAATCAACAACAAATTATCTAATACAGTAGGTGTCTAATTTTAGGAAACTAATGATATTCAACAAATTATGTCTAAAATTATTATGAATTGTATATCTAAAATTAGTATGAATTGAACCAGTATTTGGTGAGTGGTTATTAAATTCAAAATTTATTAAATATCACTTTTGGTTGTCTCAATTTCCTTTATCACTTGTTAAATATCTGAAGTATGTTTTCATGTTCAGGGATGGAGTTAGTGAATCACAATTCGAACAAGTTTTAACTATCGAGCTTAACCAGATAATCAAGGTTATAGTGCTACTCTGTCATTGACTAGTTTGATAATCTGATTGATTGCTATAATCCTTATAGTTACACATTTTTCTGTGTGTATACTTGAATTACTCATTGTGCTATTTAAAAAAATTGGGAAAAAGTTAAATGATAAACCTTTGATGATCCTTTCCTAATTTTAGAATGATGATAAACTATTCTAATTACAGGCCTATCAACATCTTGGTGAGGTTAATGTTCCCCAGTTCACTGTGATTGTGGCACAAAAAAAGCATCATATTAAGCTGTTTCTGCCTAATGGCCCAGAAAATGTTCCTCCTGGTATGACACTTATCTTGTTCACTTGCATACAGTATCACCCAGGATCGTTGTAATATAAATTTTCCTCTTCAGGGACGGTTGTGGATACAACAATTACGCATCCAAGAAATTATGATTTTTACATGTGTGCTCATGCAGGGATGCTTGTAAGTTTACCTATCTAGCTTCCACAGCCGATTTCTTCATTTATATCCATTTTACTAGCATTTTAGTTGCATGTGGTAATAGTGAAGTGTATTTGTCTACCAATTAAATTTCTGATGTTTCAACTTTCTCACGGGCCTTCTTTTTTCTGTTTCCTCATCAAATAATAGGGAACATCCAGGCCTGTACATTATCATGTGCTACTTGATGAGATTGGTTTCTCGGCAGATGGCTTGCAAAATTTGATCCATTCGTTGTCCTATGTGTATGCATTCTTCCTTTTTGTTTATACAAAGTTTCACTACCCCTGGCTTATGCATGTATATACGTATTTCAGGAACCAAAGGAGCACAATTGCAACCTCAGTTGGTAATTTAATCTACTCCTCTGATATATAACTGTCAGAATTGTCGTTTTCACGAAAAAAATGTTTAATTTAATAATTTATGTTTTATAATAACTTCCCCTCATTTTTTCCTTCAGTGGCACCCATATGCTATGCTCACCATGCTGCAGCTCAGATGGGACAACTTTTGAATTTTGATGATTCATCAGAAACAGGTTCAAGTCCTGCTTCAGAGGGAGGCATCCCCATCCCAGAGCTTCCAAGGTTGCACAGGAATGTCAGGAGTTCCATGTTCTTCTGTTGAGGTGTGTAGATGACAGGTGCTAGTAAATACATTTAGATTGATCAAAAGTGTAAATGTACATTTGGTATAACCTGCAAACATATGAAGCCCAAATTTTGTTTGATGGGGAGATGGATTCGTGGGCTAGGGTACAGTCTACATATTAGTGATATGAATTGTCATTTTGAGACATCAATCACGGTAATTGAGTCGCATGGGCTTACTAGCTTTTTTGCATATATTGCAGCTATGAAATATTTCTACCCTTCCTTTTTTTTAGAGAAATGTGATTTTATGTCAAATGCTCTGATTTAGTGTGTTTGGTTGGATATTTGGGGAGCTTTTAAGTCATTTGATTAGCTATTAATTTTGACAATTTTGTTTGGCACACTAAGGTTTTAGAGGAGCTTATAATTTTTTTTACTGGCTTATAAGCTATTTTGATCAAATTAAGATTAATTGGTACATGGATTTATTTTAGTAACTTGTTTTTTTTAAGCTACTTCAAATAGTTTATTTCAAATAGTTTATTTCTATAAGTTACTTAAAACTTAAAACCGCATATGAAAAATAAGTTAGCTTACAAGTTATTAACTTTTTTTTTCTTTTTTTAATTTTATCTTTATTATTTTATTTGAAATTTGTTTTATCTTATCTAATTTTACCAATCATTGATAAAAATTAAAAACAATTTGATTTGTATCATGCTTTTAATCTTACAAATGAGAGACATATACACTTGTATAAATAAATAAAAATGAATGTTTAAGAAAAAATATAATACACTTTTTTAAAATAATGTTATTAATAAGGTATTTAAATATTAGAAAAGTTAGAATAATATAATTCCAATAAATTTTATTTAATTTATTTATACTTTTTGCAAAAATAATTTCAAATATTAAAAATATTAAATGTTCTTTTACGTCAAATTGACATTTTGTTTTTCTTTCGCCCAACTTCTTTTCTCTTTACTCTCACTTTTATTTTATTTTGTTATACTTGCACGGATTTATATACTTAAACTGTCCTTTATATATATAAATTTATTTTATAATTTATATTACCATTACAATCTTAAAAATGAAAAATCATTGTGATTTTATCAATATGACATTTCATTTTCTATAATATTTAATATATAACATGATACGTATTATATAAAAATATGTTATTGTTAATTGAATGATAATCTGTACAATTACTTATTACTTATTAATTTGCATAATTTAATATTATTATTGTATACTTTCTTTTTGTGGATTTAGTGTATGCATTTAACTTTTTACACAAAAAGTTAAAAAGTTTATACTAAAAAATAATTTAAATCTAATCAAGATAATATATTTATTACAATAATACTTTGACACCGTTTAATTACTTCCTAGAAGAAAATTTTGTTGATTAATATTATTTTTTAAAAATAAATATACAATAGTATATCTTTATTACAAAATAGTTTAAAATTACTTCATCAATAATATCAAGAATTAATTTTTTAAAAAACTTTTTATGATAGAGACCATATACATGTTTCAAAGAATTTTTTTAAAAAAAAAGTAAAATACCATAAAAATAAGTTTTTTAATAAGCACATCACTAAAAAAAACGTGTTTTTTTTATTTCGAAAGAATCAAAGATAGTATAAAACAATTTATAGTAACTCACATTTCTGTTTAATCAATTAAGTTAAATTATTAATGAAATCTTTCAAAAATTTGAAGTAAAACTGTACTAAGTAATTCTTTAAAGTAAAACTGTACGTGCGAAGCTGATAAGATTGAGAGAATCAATATAAATTTGATATTTTTCCCTATCCTTTGCTAGGGTGCTTCTACGGTGAAGAAGGAATGAAGTGGTTGGGTCACCAATCGATGTATGATTGAATCCATATATCCGGAATTCAAGACTAAAAAGATGGAAACTCTATGTTTACAACTAACCAGTTATAAGAGTTGTCTTTTTTTAGAAAAGAAAAAACAGTTATGTAAATGACATAATGCAATAAATAGAATTCCGTATTACACTTTAAACAATTATTTAGTCGAATAATAAATAACTGAGCGGTGGCGTCTAGCAAGCAGAAAGCAAAAATAAGTTTAGAAAACAATTAATTAGTAAATTGCAGGCAATAGAGAAGCATCTACATCTTTCACCATTATTCTTTATAATCAACCTCACTACCTTATATTATATACACGTTTTCAATGTCAGCAATCTTTGGCCAGTCTTCGCCTCCGGGTTCCCGGCAACGTTGATTGAGCAACGGACAATAGTAAGTCCTCAAAGTTGAAATGGATTTGGGCAGACCCTCCTCTGGTAAGCATTGGAGCCTGGGGCAGTTAGTAAGAAACAATGTCTTGAGAGAGGAGAGGTGGCAGAGACCTTTGTAGTCCAGTCTTTTTAGATCTGGACAGTTCCTGATCTCTAGACAAACAAGAGAGTGTGGCAGTACACCTTCGTCAGGAAGACACTCAACATCCACTCCTCCAATATCTAAGTATTCTAGAGAGTGATTGCCTCTCGAGGCACTTTTCAATGAGGATATAAGTTTGTAACTACCACCACAGAGAGTCATTTCTTTTAAATTTAATGGCAAACCTCCTTCTGGAAACATTTCAACTTTTGGACAATACACTATCCACAGATCATGAAGAGATGGAAGGAGGACATGCATTCCTTCAGGCAATGATTCTAATTGGGGGCACTCTCCAATACTCAGATGCTGGAGATGATTATGAGCCTGCCCCTGTGAAATCCTCTGTAGATTAGGACACTTCTTGATATCAAGCTGCCTGAGTATTGGGAAGATATCTAGTGGAATGGTCGTTAGAGAGTCGCAGCCACCATTGATGACCAACCTTACAAGGAAATCATAGCAACTGTGCATGGGAATATTGTTATTTGAACAAGAGTAACTGCGTCCAATCTGTTCGAGTAAGGCTGCCTCCACGTTGTGACCTGTAATGGTAAGCTCTTTCAAAGTTGTCGGATGAGCAATTTGCAGCTTTCCACAGTCTCCTAGGGATAATTGATGAATATCAGGGGCACTGAGAGCAGAAGGTACAAGTTGTTCGCACCCATAAATCTTTAGATAATTTAAATGACATAGTTGCTCTGGCAAGTGCCCTTTCAGCTTGGGACAATACTCTATAGAAAGACGTTGAAGACGTGGAAAAGCACCTGTCACACCTTTACATTCCCATTCTTCCCATTCCTTCATACTGTGGAACATCAAAGATTCCAAGGACGTAAATGAACAAGAGCTACTCCCGAAAAAATCAGCATTAATACTCACAATCCCAGCAAGCCCTTGAATTGAGAGCTCCTTCAGAAATGGCAAAAGTCCAAGGGGAGGCAAACGTTGGCAAGATTGACAGTTCTCCAAGGTTAAGGACACCTCATTCAATAATGAATTGTTTAATAACCACCTTGGAAATTGTTTACCCCCATAGTTCCTCATCCTCAACTTCTCCAAGTGTTTGGGAGGCTGTAGATTCTCGATTACAATTTCATCCCTTTCTTTTGTTGAATCATCAGGGTTCCAGTCTGAATCCCATTCTAACTTCAGCTTGACAAGGTGTGTTTTATTTTTCAAATCCACTGCTAATGCATCCGAGGGACTCTCGACATTCTGCAGGTTCTGAATTGATAGACTTCCATGAAGATTGAGTTCTCCTAGCTGCTGGATACTGAACTCCCTACTTTTGCCAACCTTAAACGGACTCATTGATACCTGAAGATACTTCAGTTTTCCCAAATGTGCTGGTACCTTTCTCACTCCAGTATCTATTAATTCAAGGCGATGCAAATCAGTGAGTTTATGTAAATTTGAGGGCAGCTCCTTCAATTTATTACAACCATTTAGCTTCAGTATTTGCAAGTTGTAGAGTGAACATGTTGATTCAGGTAATTTTTCAATGTCAGTATTTGAAAGGTCTAATGAATGGAGATATTTAAGATTACCCACAGAGTCAGGCACCTCTCTTAGGCTACAACAATGAGATAAAGATAAGACACGTAAGAACTTAAACTTGGAGACCAGTTCATGTATCGACATATTGCAATTCCAAAAAGTGAAGTCACCAAAATTCATTTTCTCACTTGTTGGCATATATGAACGTAACTTTTTTGCATCACATAGAGTTCCAAACCCATCAAAGTATCGAACGTGTTTGATTGCAACTGAAAAATGACGGGTTGCTTTTGGTGTACCTTTTGTTTGATCACCATCCAATCTGAAACAAATGTCCCCACAAATAAATCTTGCCAAATCGTTGAGAAGGTCATGCATGACAAAATGTGTTCTCTTTGTGTTGCTTGATTGTTGAAAGAAGCACCTTGATAATAGATCATTGAAGTATTGTTCACCAACTTCTTCTGGTCTCTTACCCTGTTGAGAACATTGTAGAAATTTTTCAGCCATCCACAATTGTATTAAGCACTCCTTATCAAACACATAATCTTTGGGGAATAAGGCACAATAAGCAAAACATCTCTTGAGATGAGAAGGAAGATGGTGATAGCTTAGTGCTAAAGCAGGTACAATATCACTACGCTCTGTTGAAAATTCCCATATCTCGCTCTGCCATATGCTTTTCCATTCCGTAACAGATGACTTGTCGTGTAATAGACTTCCCATTGTTTTCAAGGCCAGAGGAAGTCCTTTACATTTTTTAACTATCTTCGTACCAATCTCCTTGCAATCTGGATTTGGTTGAATATTATCATCTTGGAATGCATGTTTAGCAAACAACTTCCAGCAATGATCTTCTTGTAATTGCTCCAGGAGGTGTTCTTTTGACCTCATGGTAGAAGCAACTTCCTTACTACGTGTGGTGGCAATAATTCTACTCCCCTGAGCCCCAAAAACAAGATGTTTCAGCACAGCTTCCCATTTAAGTCGGTTTTTGTTCCAAACGTTATCCAAAACAAGAAGAAATCTCTTCCCCGTCAATTTTTCTTTCAATCTTCCGTGAACCATCTCTAGGTCTCTACTATCATCAGTCGATTTAGTGATGGCCTCAAGAATTGTTCTTGATACCCTGAAAGCATCAAAATCATCTGAAACGCAGACCCAAGCTTTGACATCAAATCTAGCCTCCTGGATCCTAGGGTCATTGAATACATGTTGAGCAAGTGTGGTCTTACCCATCCCACCCATGCCCACAATAGAAAGTATCCATGGCTGGTTAGGATTGCCATTGTCAGATGTCAGCCAATCAAAAATCACTTTTTTGTCTTTATCTCTGCCATAAATATCACTTTCAACAACCGAAGATGTTGATTGTGATATCTGTGGTACTGCACTACCCAACTCTGATCCAACGCCAACACCACTAACATTTTTCAAGCCTAGATCATCCTTTTGGCTTGAGAGAAGTTCTAATCTATCAAGGATTTCTTCCATCCTGGATTTAATTTCCCTGTTAAAGGAACTAGCATGAGAAGATTTGAAGAAATTTGGTACCTTGCAAGTACAGCTCGTACAGGTCTGAGATTCAGATTCAGCTTCCAGTTCCCATTTGGATGATTCATGTTGTATTTCATCCAAGAGATCCTCTGCATCAAAAACCATATCTTTGACCTCAAGAAGCCAGTTTCTCACGCGTGGATCTGCGAACTGCTTTCGTTCTGCATCATCAGCCAGAGCATCGATGGACTGCAGCTTAATTTTCAACTTTCTCAGAAGCGTCTCATCAAGTTTTTTTCCGTGAAAGAAGTCCAGAACTTGAGGAGAAGCAAGCTTCTCAAATGCAACTTGAAGGAAAGAAGAAAGAAGAGCACCAGCAATTAATTCTACTGCCATGGTTGGAAATGGATGAATGAAAGTGCAGCTTATGCCAATGTCTCAAGGCATATGAATCAAAATGAATCATGGCTTTACTTTAAGGTCATCTTTTCCTTTGATGGTCAGTCAACCAATAATTGTTAAGTCTTTCGGACAAAACAAACTTCAACAGCTGTATTCCATGAATGGATGAGTGGCTATAATTTTCCTGAGTGTAAAAAAATAATATCTTTCCAAATTATTTGTCCTACGGTCAAGACTATTACGGTCTTTTTGAAACTACTTTAACATTGGACGATCTTTTTTGGTATATTTATATGTTTGTCTTCAGGTAGCAGACACCAACTTGGTAACCATAACCTGTGCCTGCACAATGTCCGCAGCGACGTTTGCTTTCCGGGAGGAGGTGGCGCCATTTTATCCTATGCCTCCATGTGTTTATCTAGTATTTTACCATGCACCAACACCATTTTTTTAAGAATTATTGTACAAATGCCTAAGATAGAATTTGTGTTGAATCCTGTCTAGCACCTAAGCAGATTTACTAACAAAGTTAACAAAGAAAAATAGAATATAATTATCACAAAAAAACCCCAGTAAAAAGACAATAGAATATTTATCTAAAAGGAGAATGAAATATTTTATACAAAAGAATAAAATAATAGTTAAATAAATTGTCTTAGTATTTATTTATATATGTGTTAAAATAAATAGCTTGTGTGTGGTGGGAGTGGGGACGTTGGTCCGCTTCTGTCTATATTAATAAAGAGCAGCATGATTTATTGTGAACCTTATCACCACTTGCTCATGCTCATGTATCATAGGACATGATCATCACGAGCAAACAAAAAAAATGTAAGGGTATGCTTGCTTAAAACACAATATAGCATATAAGGAAAATAAATCAAATGAAGGAGTAGGTAAAAAATACATCAATTATCAATTTATGTTTCTCAAACAATTTATCCACATTTAGATGCTTTATGATATGATTACAATCTTTCTTACTTATGCCGTAAGATATAGACTTAACTCGAAGAAAATTTTCTCCATTTAATTAACCAATATAAATATATTTCCTTAAACAACCCTGTTACATAGTCGTTGTGGAATTTTATGCTAATAATCCTAGAGATGTTTAGGCTGTGTTTAATTTGTATTTTTATTTTTTCTTTTCATTTTTTAAAGATTGTTTTTATTTTTAAAAGATTATAATTTTAAAAATATGTTTGATTTAACTTCTTGTTTTCTATTTTCAGAAAATAAAAATACTGAAAATTTTATGATATATTTTCACTGAAAATATTTTTAAAAATCTAACTAAACACATTTTTATCATCATTTTTTGTTTTAAGTGAAAATGAAAACAGGAAACAACCGAATCAAACATCCCTTATGAATTTGTTGTAATTTTTTCTTCTTTCATAATTGTTTAAATGTTTAACTTTTAATAAATATTTTTTAAAAAATATTATTTTTATATATAAAATTGAAACCAATTTTTATATTAAATGATCAAATAATTTGAGTTTGGAGGGGTGCATTTCACTTGGAACCATGTATATCCAGAGACAAATCAAGTGATTGATCTTTTGTCCAAATTTGATTTAGCCTTAAAGAATGATATGAGAATTTTCTCTTTTTGTCCTTTGTTTTGTTTTAAATCTTGTAATAATGATTAATGCAATTTATATTTGATTCCCTTGTGGTTTTTGAATAAAGTTTTATTTGGGTCTTAATTTCTCTTGATAGATCACACAAAAATAAACACAAATTTAAATTTACACTAGTTATTAGTCTAATCATTATAATAAAATAATAAACACATTTAATTTTACACTTATTAACTTTAACAATTATTATAATAACAACATATAAATTAATTTTATATTAATTAACTTATTTATATACACACATCAAAAGTTTCAAGAAGGTGGAGACAGGCTCCTATTTGTCCCCTTTTAAATTTGTTCACGGTTGTGAGTGTTAATGTAACATGGTAAAACTTGAAACAATGTTAACCTCATATTGAATTCATTTACCCACATATTCTTGAACCCATTCAATGTTAAACTAGTGCTAGTTCTTCCAACAATAGATTGAGGTTTCATAAGATGATCACAACTTATGTGCCTAGTCAATGCATCATCATGGCTAGTTCTTCCAACAGTAAATTAAGGTAAGACAATCAAAACTTATGTACCTAGTCAATAAATAATCAATTATGCATCATATATAAAATACATGTCATTTCACAATTATTTAATATGTTTAACCCTATACATATATGTCTTTCATCAAATCATCAGTATTGAGGTTTCACGATCCTAGATATTCAATAGATAGGAACTCATCTAATAGTCTCTTATCTAGTTGAAATGAAAGTTCCCTAAAGTAAAAAAAAAAATTAAAAATGATTTAAAATAAAAAATTTAAACTAAAATAGAACATAAAAATATAAACCTCATTTTATTTTATCATTTATTTCTCATTTTTTTATTCTCTTTCTTCTCAAAGGAACTTATCCTTATTCTTAAAATTCTCCTCCAAAATAAATTATTTATTTTTCAAGAAAAACCTTTTTAAAAAAGGAATATGTTTTATAAACCTCGGAAAACATTTGATTTTAAGAAGCGGCGAGCCTGCTGTTGCAATTGTATTGCAGCAGTGAAATGGCTGGTTCAATTGGAAGCGGAGGGAACACAAGCACGGGTGTGGAGTGGCACGTGCGACCTCCAAACCCTAAGAATCCCATCGTCTTCTTCGATGTCACCATCGGTAACATTCCCGCCGGTCGAATCAAGATGGAACTCTTCGCCGATATTGCCCCCAAAACTGCCGAGAATTTCAGGTATCTACGTTTCTACTCTTAAAGCGTGCGTTTTCTTCTTTTAGTGCTTAGTTAGACTGCATCTTGCCCTTAAGCATTGCTACCAACTTGCGAATGAACTTCCACGAAAATATCACTAGTTTTGGTTTTAGTCTACGAAAGTTTATTCATTTTAATTTCAAAAGTGTAGGTTTATTATTTTTTTTTCTTAGTTGATGTGATGTGATATTATCTGTTCTACTTTAGAATTTAAGAAACTTGAATTTCAGCTTACATTTGATGCAGAGATATAAGATGCGTTGGAGGGTTAAGGGAGGAGGGAAGGGGAGAATGTTCGATTCCCTCTACTAACAAACTAACAACTAACATTTGCTGATAAAAAAAAAAAAAAAAGCTTACATTTGTTTCAGCTACATGACAATAAAAAAAACTTTCGTACCCCATTGCCCAGAGGCTCTTCGCTATGCGAAGGTATGGGGGAGGGATGTTGTACGCAGCCTTATCCTTGCATATGCAAAGAGGCTGTTTCCGGATTCGAACCCATGACCAACAGGTCACCAAGGCACAACTTTACCGCTGCACCAGGGCTCGCCCTCTTTCAGCTACATGACAATGACATTGAAAAAAAATGCAATGCATGTTTGGAATCTTGTGTGCTTGTAGAATAGTATATAGATCATTTTATTACTTCTCAAAGACAATTTATTTGTTCTACTGTATTTTGAACTTTCCTTTTCTTTTTGTGGGTGTTTGTTATTGCATTGAGATTCTCTTTATTGACAAGTTCAGTTGATTAATTTTGGCTTTTGTTATTTGGCAGGCAGTTCTGCACTGGGGAATACAGGTACTGGAACAATCTTTTCCACTCTGGTCATCAATCTATTGTTTCTTTCTCTTTTCATTTGGAGTCATGATAATTATGATATATTGCTCTGCTTTTTTATTTTCTTGTTTTTAAGTTACCCACGACATCATTATCATTGTTGTACTATAATTTAATAATTATACTACTTATTTGCAATATAAGATTCATAGCCTTAATTTGAATTAGAAACACCTTGTCATTTCCTGCTTTCAAAGTCTGTTATTTTGAATGAGGATCAGCCAGATGGTGTTTATTGACTGCCAAAAGATACTGAATTTGCCTTTTTAGTAGGTGGGTTTAAGTTAACTAAGGGTGAGTTTGGTTTGCATTTTCATTTTCTGTTTTCATTTCCTGTTTTTATTTTTTGAAAACTGTTTTCATTTTCAAAAGACTTGAATTCTGAAAACATGTTTGGTTTAATTTCTTGTTTTCTATTGTTTTCATTTTCTAGTTGTTTCCTGTTTTCATTTACATTGAAAATGTTTTCACAAATCAAACCAAACACATTTTTATCACCGTTTTCTGTTTTCAGTGAAAATGAAAACAGAAAACAACCAAACCAAACACCCCTAATATTTTGTTATGATCTGATCTTATACAGGAAAGCAGGACTGCCTGTTGGTTACAAGGGTTGTCAATTTCATAGAGTTATTAAGGATTTTATGATTCAGGCTGGTGATTTTGTAAAGGTACTGTTCTGGTGTGGTTTATCTTTGACTTTTTCTGTTTGTGTATCAACATTCATGAAAATAAAATAAGCTGAGTACACTTTATGGTCCATTTGCATGGCCTGATCTTATTGGACACATATAACATGATTGTTAATTTAGTTATAAAGTTTTGGATCTTGTCTTACTTGCAACTATATCATGCCCATTTTTTTTTTTGTGTTGTTGCATACATGCAAGGCTTTAAAACACTTTTTTGTTTCTGACCTTTTCTTGCACATTTTCATCCTAGTATCAAGATTTCTAATCTCAGTCCAAAATCAATCGATTCACCCAAGACTACTATAGCTACCTTCCTAAGCTTATTAGACATCTCATCCCAAATGAGGTTAATGCTACCTTATGAGTTTCAGATACCTTCTTCCAATAAGTTGTTCCTAAAAGTCACCTTTGAGTTCCACTAGTCACTAGTTGATTTTTGGATGTGTAACGTGTCAAGTTTTCAATTTAGTGCTGTTCTTAAAGCAAACAGCAAGGACCAAGACATTATGTTCTGAAGTAAGGCTCTCTTTTGGAATTACCTTGCAATCCTTGCAAGCTGTTTTATTTGGAATCCTTACAAAAAGAAAAACAACATACGACCTTGAAGTTCCTCTTTTATAGGTGATTATGTGTTCTTCCCACTTCTTAGTCTTAAAACAAGTGTTCATAATCATGAAATCATATGCCATTTAGAAATCAAGAATAAATTGTTCTTCCTCATCTACCTCTTCAAAATCAAAGCCACATAAATTGCCTTGTCTCACTACCAATGATGTCCATTTAGATCCTTGCCTATAAGAATTTATTTTATTTTTTTCTAGCAGAATGCCTTAACCAACTCCTCCAAAAACTTCTTCCATTCCTTCTTGTGGTGCATAAGATGATATTGATAGTTTTCCATGTAACCATTAATTTTAAAGATAAGATCTTGTCTCTTATCTTTTTACTTCCACCACATTATTCTTTCAATTCTTGTCCACAATATTACCCACTCCGTTCTTTCCTCTAACTTTCCCTGTGTATCAAAGTTTAAATCCTATAGTATCCAGCTCCTTTGCTTTTTCTTAAATCTATTTAGTATCTTGAAGAAATATGGTGTTATTCCTTCTCTAAATCATGGCGTCCATCACTTCCAAAAGCTTAACTATCAAAATACCAATATTCCAATTAGCAAACCTAATCAAACACTTCTAGACTATCCATCTGGAAAAATGAGTGCCCTTGCTCATTTTGCGCTACATTCAAGTGCCACGCAGCAATACTAGCTCATTTAACACTATACTTTAGACATATAGTGTGTTACTTCTAGGCAATGACCTAGCATTAGCACTAAACAGTCATGAGTTATCTTTGTCTGGGGTTTCAACAAGTTTTACATTGACTGTCGGGGCCTAAAACAACCCTCCTTCTTTACCCTGTGGCATGGTAATATACTATGAGACCATAGGTGTAGTTTGCTATCATGCTACTATTACTATATGTAGCTGAACCCAAATGAATACCCAAGGATATGAGACAATTGATATGATTATCTTGAACACCTATTTAATATATCTTTGTCTGGGGTTTCAACAAGTTTTACATTGACTGTCGGGGCCTAAAACAACCCTCCTTCTTTACCCCGTGGCTTGGTAATAGACTATGAGACCATAGGTGGAGTTTGCTATCATGCTACTATTACTATATGTAGCTGAACCCAAATGAATACCCAAGGATATGAGACAATTGATATGATTATCTTGAACACCTATTTAATATAACTTGATTAATGCTTTATTTATATATGCATTTAATTTTAATTTTAGAAATTATAGCCAGTAGCATCATTATATAAAATGTCAAACACTGAAATATCAATATCATAATTAATGATAAAATATCAATTAATGCCACTAAACTAAGGAGCAATGGTATTCTCTCACATATCACAAAAAGTTAAATGCGTTTTTAGTTTGGAGCAATGTTGTTAATGGCAGATGGCGGTTCATGGCGGAAAGCCAAAAATCCGCCATAAAAATATGACGGATGGCGTAGTGGAAAATGGCGGACAAAAAAAAAAAAAAAAAAAAATATATATATATATATATATATATATATATACACACATATATATAATTATAAATAACCAAGTACCAACACCAAATAAACTCATTCAAATCGAAAAAAAACAATGGATTGCATTCAAATAAACTAAAAAAGTTAAAAAGTTTCATGAGTTCATACAATAACCAAGTACCAAACAGAAAAATAAAAATAAAAATGGGTATCAGAAATAAAAAAGGGTGTCAAATAGAAAAAGGAAAAAAAGCTGCAGACATAAAAAACACGGGTGTCAAACAGCAAAAATAACAAAAAAAAGACACACCACTTGAGAAGCTGCGCCGTTGACATTCGCTGTTCGTGTGGGTGCGGGGTCGTGTGCCGGTGTTCGTCGCCTTCGTGATGTCGTGCTGCTGTGTGCAGGGTCGTGTGTGCGGGGTCGTCGCTGCTGGGTGTGGGGTCGTGCTGCTGTGTTCTGTGGTGTGCCTTCTCCCCGCTGTGCTTTTGTAATACAATATCGGGTAGGGTTGGGTCGGCTGAGCCCAACACCCACCGCGCAAAAAACAAAAAAAACCCGCTATTCCGCCATGGCTGTGGCGGCTGCCATGGCGCCGCCATTAGTAACCCACCATGTCACTGCTATTCGGTGGCGTTTTTTCAAATTTCCGCCACCCTTTTTTGCCATGGCCGGTATTTGATAACACTGGTTTGGAGCATGATATGCTCGGGGTTCAAATTCAATTATTATTTGTGTATAATTAACTGCCATGTATACTCTAAGTCAGAACTGGTTTTATATGAAATCCTGGTTTGTATAAATGCTGTCAGCAACAACAATAGAATTAAATCCTTGTTTTATATGAAATCTTTACTAATATATTATTCTCTTCCTTGGCAGGGAGATGGTAGTGGATGTGTTTCCATCTATGGACTCAAGTTTGATGATGAAAACTTTACGGCCAAACACACTGGTCCTGGCCTTCTGTCGATGGTATGTGTTTGCTATTTCTACCTGTCATTTTGGGTAATATGAAAATAGACACGGTTAATGGAATGATCACATAAGGATAAATATGTACCAGTATGGTATTATTTACTGTGATAATTGCAATGTTTATCTATTCCTGAAATAGCTCCTTAACTGGAGCACTAATTGATATTAAATACATGATACATACACAAATCTACTAGACATTTCCTAACAGGTTAACGTACAATTGTTACTTCCTGGAAACTTTGGAATCATATTAATTTTTCTTTGCTAAACTTCAAACAATTTTGTATTGCTAAATTATGCTTTCACTTATTTCTATGAAAAATGGCTCAAGTCCAGTTTGTCTAATCTGCAGGCAAATAGCGGACAAAATACCAATGGCTGTCAGGTAACTTTCCAGTGGTCACATTCTCACTTACTTCCTTTTCCGTGGTCACATTCTCACTTACTTCCTTTTCCTTTCCATTTTCTCAGTGGTAATGTTAAATTGGTAATACTCTTTTCCTATTGATGAATGTTCTCTTCTTGCTTGCAGTTCTTTATAACATGTGCAAAATGTGACTGGCTTGACAACAAGCATGTTGTCTTTGGGGTATGCTTCACTATCTTCAGTTGCATATATTAAATATTCTTCAAACAGCCTGAATGCGAATTTAGTTTTTCTTCAAGGATGGGTTTGTTACACAGTACAACGCAGCACAAGGAGAACAGTACAAAACACAGTACAACGCAGCACAAGGAGAACAGTACAAAACAAATACTTAAGTTGTAGAACAACTTTTTGTCTTGTACATTGTTTGGTGCACAATGTACAGTACAAATAAAACAATACAAAATTTACCGTAGTACCCTTTTATTATTAATTACCTTAATATAATTCATATTATTATATATTTTAAAATAATATATATAATAAATAATATATATTCATATAAAATATTTTTATATTATATCATATTGAAGGCCCTATGGCCAGAACAAATAAGAATCATGAAATAGCACGATAAAAAATGAAAGTAGTGGTTACAATAAAAAATAGTGGTTACAAAAAAATTGAGAATGCGAGTCATTGATAATGGGAGGCGAGAGAGTGGGAGAGAAAAGAAAAGTGGGAAATTGAAATGGTCATTTTTGTCTTTTAATATTTTGTACCTGGTACAAAAAGTTGTCCCATGGCTTGTTGAGTAACAAAAAATTGTGTTTTTGAGCTGTCCATCTCTTTTTGTTTGTGCTACACTGCTACAGAAGTCAAAATGAGAAGTTGTTTTAGGCATGCATAGATTGCTTATTATGCCATATGTGAGTATAATGGGAAAAGTGTCACGTTCCCTTTTGAGGGGAGGACTGCATGCCCTGCTCATTGGTCAGTTATTGTTTAGAAAGAATTTTGACCTGCCTCAAAAAAATTCACTTGCATTTTTACCTCTGCCTTATTTGAAATGTTACTAGCATCTTTCTTCTCCTAAACTGTTGATATGTTTTTCATTTACCACATGTCTCCCCTTTATGCAGAGAGTGCTGGGAGATGGTCTTTTGGTTGTCAGGAAGATTGAGAACGTGGCAACCGGACCCAATAACCGGCCAAAATTAGCTTGTGTCATTGCTGAATGTGGTGAAATGTAAATTTTAACCCAACTTGGCTAACAAACAATAGTTCTCTTAGCAAAGTTGATTGAATCCTCAGCAGTAACTGCACCTCCTATACAGATGTGGGCTTTCTACACATATTTCCGTGGCTTGAAACTAAATATTCTTGTCATGGGATTTTTTTTCTTCTGTAAGACAGGATAACGAGACAGTTGAGTAGCTCAACTAATTGAATAATCATGCTTGGGAATGACAGAATGATAATACTATGATGCATCTTTTTTGCCCAAAATCATCCAATGCACGCATGCTAATATATTGTCTGGGCCTGTTTGTATACAAGTCATAAATGATTTCAAAAGTTTCTCTATTAGAAATAGTTTTTTTTTTCTTTTTCCAATAGAGAAGCATTGAAAAACTCTTAAAAGCACTTCCACTTCCAATCATGCTCTCGTGTAGTTATAGTTTGTGTTAACTGTCAAAGTACTTCTAAAGGCATTTCCTAACATTCGTTATGCTGCATGAGAAGTTTGATGTATAATTGTACACATCAGCCGAATTCGACCTACCATTTCTCATGTCAATGACAATGACCATTCATCCGGTCTTGTATCTTTTATCTTAATCCCAAGAGGAAATTATTCGTGTTTGATCTTTGTCTTCAAAGTCAGAATTCTAGTAAACTATGCCACCTAGATGGAAGAGAATAATTAAGAGAACATATAAACTCTGGTTGCCTTTCAAGGTTGTGATATCAAATTCATCATTCTAAAATTTAATTTCTTTGGAGAAACTATTTAATTTATTGTTTTATTGGATGAGTGCTAATACTTAATAGTGCTTATGTATAATTTGTTTTTTATTAGTTATTTTAGATTACTATTGAAATAAGTAAAAATCAGTTTTATAGACATAATTTCACTAAACACTTGTACAAGATTTCGTATAATTTTAAGCTATTTACGTTATAAGATAAATGAAAATAAGTTGCAAAAAAGTTTTTCCAAACACACCCTTAACTTTTTTGACCAAAGGTCTTACCTGCTCTTCAATAGAAAACATATTTTCAAGGTACTAATATTTTTTATATTAAAATATCTAATATAATATTCTGAAGTTAAATTTAAAATTTCATTTACTTATTTTTTGTAATTTTTTATCAATTTATTATTTAATATTTTAAAAAATATATATTTAATTGTTATTTATTTGATTATGAGTGATGATTAAACTAATAAATCAAGAACCGATATTTTTGTTGGTTGCAAAATATGGCTAACTTGGTTTTAAACTTATAGGGTTACTAGTTTTTTATATATTGTTTTTAATCAAAATTTAACTTTTATGCTTGTGTTATTTTTTAATGTCAGCTTTTATGAAGGATGAACCAAGATTTTATCTTACCCTGGCCATTCGAAAAGAAATATCTTAACCCTAGCATAAGAACGAAGGCCCAGATTCGAAACGACGCCGTTTACTGAGCGCGTGTCACACATACTCCATTTCTCTCATCGCAGTAAATCCCTCTTCTTGCTAGGGAAGAACAATAAAAATCAAAGGCAGAACAAAACCGAGCGAGTTGTTGTGACTGACTCAGTGAGTGAGCGAGCGAGCGAGTTACTCATGGCGAACGCGGCGCTTCGGAACGTGAAGGTGCTCCCGAACTCGGCGAATATGGAGGAAGCGCGTCACCGAGTCTTCGAATTCTTCAGAACGGCCTGCAGATCGCTACCTTCCGTTATGGAAATCTACAACCTCTACGACGTCGTTTCCGTCTCCGAACTCCGCTCCTCCGTCGCCTCCCAGATCCGCAACAACATCCACGTCACCGATCCCAAAGTATTTTCCATTTTTTATTTATTTTATTTTGGTTTGGAACGTTTTCTTAATCTGATGAGGTCTAAGGCAGTGTTTGGGGATTTTTATTTTACTTATTCATTCGCCGCCGTTTTAGTGTTAGAAGATAGTCGATTTGATTCTATTCAGTCCTCTTTTGAAATGCATTCCAGAAAATTATGGCTGCTTTCGTTCTCTCGCTGTAATTAGAAAAATTAATTGCAAAATTTGTAGAGGAATTGATGGGGGGAAAAACTAAAATTTGTCAAAAAAAAATTTTATTTTGAGTGGAAATGAAAATGAAAATAGAAAACGTTATTGGTGTGGTACTTGATAAGAGAAACGTGATTGTGTTCTCCAATATTTTGTTTCTTCTTATATGATTAAATTTCTTGTTGTATGTGGAAGCATTGCAATTGTTTATTCATAGCCTCCTAATTGTGCTTTCAAACATCATAGGTTAAAGATTGAATTGGTAGTTTGTTGTGCAAATTTGGAGCCGACTTGCTTGATTGAAGTCAAGAGGAGTTCTAAAAGAAAGAATGAGTTATTTGAATGGAAATCTCTCATGGTGAATAATATCCCTGATGATTGGATTTTTAATTGAGCCTAATGGTGTTGTTTTGTGTGATCCATGTAGCTGACCTTACCTGGTGGGATAAGGTTATTTATTGTTGTTGTATGTGAATGGATATCTGGTAAAGATTTTTGCTACCTATTGTTAATGCAGTACCTTGAACTTATTATGTCTTTGCTTCTGGAATACATGCTGTATGAAAATTCTTGTGTAGGTTATTTACTATCAATGCTATCAATGGTGGATTCTGGAATATGGCAGAAAGCCCAAGTTCTGCCATATAAACATGCTATTGCGGCCTATGACACTGCGATAGTGGGCCACTTCCTCCATATTGGAATACACCAATATGGCGGTGTGTAGGTTTCCAATACTTTGGTTTGGTATGTAGGTTTCCTAGTCTTGGAATTTAGTGGTATAATTTTCAAGGGGATACATTTATATAATATACATCATAATAGAGCCTGAATTCTTTGATTTGATGTCTTGTCAAATTTCAAGGTGGAAGTTATAGTTTTGAATTTATCCATGTCATGATGGAAACATGTGAAAAGGTAGGATATCTTTTACTGATGTGTAATTTAATGAAGGGTCCAAATTTTGGCTTTTCCTAGCTGGCAACCAATGAATAAGTTGATTCAAGCATATTGGGTGTTATCAGTTGGCAACCTGTGAATAAGTTGCCGTAGTGCATTGCCAGATGCTTTTGAGTGGTGTTTTAGTTGTTGGAAAATAATCATTTATTGTTGACGCTATTATCTTTTTGTGTCGTGTGAAATTTTGCTATACTTCTACTGTTCTATTAAATATTTTATGCCTACTTTGTAACATCTTAGTTACTTTCTGGATTTGTTTGAAGATATGTCTGATTCCTTCTTTGAGATCCTTTGACATGATGAAACTTTGAAGCATGAATTCATGATTTTCTGTACTTGGGCTCAGTGATATTTCACTTGAACATATAGTCTTTCTTCAAATTTGGTTCAGGAATATGTTCAAAGACTGCAAAAATGATGATTCAATAAGAACAAAATAATTATATCTATGAAAGATTTTATGACTATCACTAACATTCGTGGACATTCAGGTGATCGATATGCTGCTTTTCAAGGGGATGGAAGAGCTGAAGAATGTTGTGGACCATTCAAAGCAGAGGCATCATATTATTGGTCAGTACGTAGTTGGTCGGCAAGTGCAGGATTCAGCCACAAAAGACCCGGACACCTCTACTTTTCTGAAGAATTTCTACAACACCAATTACTTCTGAAGTTTGGTCATGAGCTGTGTTCTGTTTCCTCAAATAAAGAATTATCTTAAAACGTTTTTTATGTCAATACTGGATGAGATAATACTTTTGGTTTCAGACCAAACTGCTGTATTCATTTTTCCTGGCTTAATTTAAGAAAGTGGTGTTTGCCGATTCTTGTGCGCATGTGCACACTGCTGAAAATGTAGTGAGGCACGCATCACTATTTGACGTCATTGCGAATGAATGCATTGGCGTAGCATGCTAGAGAAATAATATTGTATTTGTGTAACACCAAGATTTTGGGCTAGGGTTATGAACTTAAAATCAAAAATCTGATTATCATTTTCATGATTGTAAGTTCATTCCATACCGGAGACAACCAAAATAAGATTATATAAATTTGAGCGTACAGATTACAGATATTATGTTTACATATAGATTCTTGTGTTCCATTTTATTTAAGATTAGTAATTATTAATCGGACCTGTTTTTTACATACAAGTCACTACAATATATGCAGGTACTAGTGGTTTATCATATGGAGGCTGCAATCAGATGGTTTGCTGTTCATTTGGCAACACTATGGTGAGTTATGCCTTGTTACGAGTGAAAAAAGAGGGTCAAAATCATCTTGGTTACAAGTGTTGATAATTATGACATATTTAATACCTCGTAATACCATGAAGATAGAGACAGAAATAAGATACAGTCTAGATATGTTGTCGTGGATTAGAAAAAGAACTTAACATAAGAGATTTTAATTGCTTTTTATTAACCTATGTTTATAACATAATAAGTTAAGCATCTAATTGGTTGAGTATGGTATATGAATTATTGTAAATCTTCTGAAATTCGTATAAATAAAAAAAGTCGGATCATAATTACAATAAAAAGATCATGTGACCATACCAATAAAAGAAAAATGGTTATAGATATTAAAATATTTTCTCCGGTAAACATGTCACGAGAATTACATTTTTTTTTTTAAGTCTTATTAGAACGTCACAAAAAGAAGCCATTTGTTCAAAAGATGACTATAAAATTGTCTAGCATTTGCTATAGCTTAAAGATGCAGATTGCAGAGGAATAGATAGACCTATATGTAATTTTTGTTTTATTCAACATATAGATCAATATTTTCTTAAGAAAAGAATAAGATGAAATTAGAGGATGCTCCTTGAATACAGTCTAGGTGTATCGTATGCGAATCAGTATTAGATTTGAAGTAAGACACCGATATTTTTTTTCTTTGGAGTTGGAGTATTTGGACTTTTATAGATTTTGCAAATAACTAAACCAGTAGTTTTTCTAGTTACTACTTCTAACGTGTAAATTAATCTAACAAGATGACCATTAACCATCTTTTTTTACTATAAAATAACACAATGTAAGAGGCTAAGAGGTAGTTGAGTACAACGATAGAACTCATCGTTTCCATTATTTTATTCCAGAGGTTGATTGTTTTATTAAAGTATCGAGTTGCAATCAAACTTACTACAACATGAAATTACACCCGTAAAAAACGTGGATTTAAATGCTGACGAGGTGTGTTTCATTCAGCATTATTAAAACCCAAAAACGTGGATCAAGAAGAAAACTTATAGTCTGTATTTAGACGTGCGTTCCTAGAATTGATTTAAGATCAATGTGATATTATAGAACTGATTTTAAGTAATATGATTTTTGTTTGGATACATATATTAGAAAAGTTGATTTTCACCGTCATTGTTGTTTGAAAACTTGTTATCAGAATTGATTTTGAGTGTCTAATTACTAAAATGAGTTTTAGTTATTTGTAGATGTATTTTGTATTGTAATGTATTATATTAATATTGATATATAGATTATTATTAATTTTAAAAAAACAACTTTTCTTTAAAAAAACGAAATTAATAATTAAAATATTTGCATAATGATAGTATATTAGCTTGTGAAACCTTCATTCCAAGTTGTATAGAGTAACTTTTAGGAGGACATAGGAACAGGATGTGGATTTTGCTTGACCTGATAGGAAAAAAAAACATGCTGGGAGAAGCCGACGTCGACGAAGGAAATGGAAAACCCTGGCTAATTGTAAAAGTATGTTCATTCTCTTCATTCCTCTTCCATTTTTTTCTTCATATTCTCATATACTGACATAAATATTGTACTAAAATACCTGGACCTGACTCTTAGAATAAGAGATCTTAGAGCAAGAGATTTAAACCCCCATCCATCCCAGATACAACAGTCAACAGATACATTACTTTTGTATCAATGATACTTTATACTCCTTTCATTCCTGATTATAAAATATAGTTAACTAATTTATGTTTATTAAAAAAGTTAATTTTGTTATTAGCATTAAATTTGTTTGTGATTAATATTTTTTCAAATTTATCTTTAACTTTATTGGGAACCTACTCATCTTCTTTATAGAAAAAACAATTCAGAATATTTTAGTAAAAAAATAATTAATATACAAGAAAGATAAAATAAAGTCTTATAATAAAGAACAAAATTAGTTGACCATGTCTTATAAATAAGAATGGAGGTAGTATCTTGTAAAGGCAAAACATGATGAGTACTTTTAGAATTTTGCCATTCCCAATAAGAGCATGATCACAAAAACTAAAGCAGCTAAGGGTAACAGGAAATAAACAGAGGCTTACTAGGTGACTGACAAGAAAAATCTCAAGCTAGGAAAAAATAAAAGAAAAAAAAATGACAATTTTGTATGAATTCAGAGCATGGGAAAACTATGGCAACTGAAACAAACCTTAAAAAATATATCATATGGCCCAACTATATTTATATGGAAAAAACAAAGCCCTTCAATTACAATGGTGAATATTATTAGTAGACACATCCATACTTCTTGTCACCAATTTCGTTTCTAGACTATGTGACTCAATGAAGCACTAACATCAGTGATACAGAGACTACAACAATCAACACAAGAAAACTTGTCAAGAGTAAAACCTATGATGACCAAGTATTCCTGGTGATGGATCCATGAAAACTAATTTGACATATTTACTGCACCCATCAATCTCTAGGGCGAGCAAGCCAAAGCGAACTGAGAGCACGCAGACGCGAAATGTAGTCATGTATAGCAAGGAGTGCGCGAGCTGATTGGCGAGTTGTCAGTATACGGTGCATTTGTTGAAGAGTTTGCTGGCGAAGATTGTCAGCCTTATAATCGTAAACACCACAGAAATGGAGTCATTAGTTAGATATTTTAATAGGGTTATTTATTGTAAATAATATACAAAATATTTGTTAACAAGAGCTTGTTCTTGGTTCTTTATTTTTTAGGAGGAAAGGACAAACATGAGTAACTTCAGTCAAACCAAAATGAGTTGGTCAAGGCAAGCAAATGATTCTTGCAACAGCAGTAATGAAAGCTAAATCGCCATGAGTTCAGACAAAAGCAACAACCACTCAACCAGTACCACAGATGTCAAATCTGCTTACATGTCACAAGCAGATGAAATTCTAATATAGATCAGTTCCTACAGTTTTAACAACTCAAAATTTCATCGTTTTCCACCCTAAAAAATCTTATAGTATGTTTGGTTGAGGAAAGAAAACACAAATAACAATGTTTTTCTTTTGTTTGTTTGGAGAAAATGGAAGGAAAATGAGGAGAAAACTTGACTACTAGGAAAAAAAATTCAAAATTTTCTTTCCTTCCAATTTTCTTTCAATTCAAATTTCAAACCTTTTACTCCTCCCTCACTTTCTCTCCACCGTTCCAAACACACCATTAGGAAGGGGGGCATTTCTATTGTTTGGAGCATGATGTTAATTATCAGTTGTAAATAATATTAGGAAATCAAGGCTGGACTAAAAGACTCGTCCTCACCTATTCACTAATGCAGCAAACTATTGGCATACAAGTGCAACAAAGAAGAATGTACCTGTTGAATGAACCCTTCTAGTGTCCCTAGCTTGCCCATGGCCATGGCCATTTGACCCATGTAACTTGCCACATTCCCTGATGAACCAGATGAGGCAGGTGCTCCGGTGGACAAAGTCTCTGCAAGGGACTGTTGCAATGCTTCCATGCCCTGAGACAACGCATCTTCTGCTTGTTGAGAGGATTGCTGCAAGTTGGTGATACCCATCAGCTGCTGCTCTGTGAGAGGCTCCAATTGACTTACCAGCAGCTGCAATGCAACCAAATTCACAGGACTCAAGTCAAAGTCAAGGAAATTATAAAATGAGTCCACGAATTGGAAATAAAACCTCAGTAGCCACAATTATGAAAAATGTGCATTTTAGAAGTTCAAGTCACACACATGAATCATGAATAAGCATTATCATGGAAAAGATTGGATCACACGTTCTGGGCTTTACATAGAGCACACATTAATTGTTCTTCGTTTGGCACTTAGCTACCACCACCTAAGCAGATTCTTATTCTTGTATCGATATTGATATATCTTCGAAATAAGTCAGAGACAGAGGGGTCAATAGATTGCAAAGCACTATTTAATTAGCCAAGTATTAGCAGGATGCTGGAGTACTCATTTTTTAAAAGCATGAAGGATGCATGTGTGATATATGAATAACTGCAAGAGATTATAACTAAATTGGTTGAAAACCTGACACAATTGCTGAGAGCCATAGTTTTCAGATGAAGAGAACAAGCAGAGCACCGACAATGCAAGTTCACACTAGCTATGCATGCTCATTGAACTTGAGAAATAAAAAGGAATGCAGACTCTGGAAGGAAAAAAAACTGCTTATAGCATTTTCTACTACCTAACCCTTATCATTTGTGTGTGGATCACAAGTAAAATTAAATCTATCCTTGTTGAAGCAAAAATCAAAACCACACTGACTACCAGCGGCATCAACAGCAGCATTCCCACATATATTGCCGCAAGTCATACAAAACAAGCCGTATGTAATACTATGTCATCATTCATTTAGATTCTTGAGAAATCACTAACCAGCAATACAGGGCAGCGAGCAACTACAAAGTACAAATATAGATGCAACAAATTAACGTAGCATGTGAATATAATATTATAATTACTTATTTTTCGCAAAATTCTTCATCTAGCTTCTAATAATCCCAGAATCCCATAAGAGAATTTTACTATTTATATTGCCAGGAAATAAATGGGCCCGTTTGTTAAGGTTTTTTTCATCAAATAATCACTTTTGGTTTTTTAAGCTATTTGAAACAGCTCCTCATAAAATCAATTACTTTTTAAAAAAGTGATTTTTTTATTGTAAACGAACATGAATCAACTTCCGCTTTTATTGGATCTCTAAAATATAATCACTAAATTATTCTATACTAAAATCACTTCTTTTTAAAAAATTTAAACAAAACTGTCCATTACTAATCTACAAAACCCGTTTTCTAAACCATGAAACTAGAATGAAAAGGATCAGCATAACCTCACCTTGAGAAGTTCAGATGACCGAAAACCACCAAGCCACAAAAAACACCTCTCAGCAGGTGTTTTCCACATGCCAGACAGCAAATGGAAAACATCAGCCTTAGCTGCAACACCTTTCAGCCTAAAAATCTCATCATAATGTGCCAATATACCATCAACAATCATGCGAAGTTCAGTGTCACTTGCATGAGAGTTTACAGCTGCTCTTAGCTCATTAATTTGTCGATTCTGCTCTTCCAGCCACCTAGCATATTCTGCATCAAATTGCATTGCCCCTGGAAAACAACGTAATGATGGTTATGGTGTGGATAACCTCACATAATAGTGGAGAACTTTAATGTTTACTGAAATAACATGAGACATGGATTATACTATGTTTTAGACACATTTTTATAATCAAACTATAGCAATGAGTAACATATTTTAGTCGTAAGATACCATTTCCACTCAATGTATGTGCTTGATCACCCGAGCTTGATATGAAAATCCCCTACAGAGATAGAAACAAGAGATATCGGTTTAAAATTGAACATGATTGCCAAGGTAATGTGTCATACAACAAGCAAAGCAGACAATTGAACACAATTTAATTGCAAGGATTAACTAAACCTCACCTGCTGCCTAGCTCGCTGAAGCTCTTGCTCTAGTTGGGTCAGCTTCAAACGACTACTTTCCAACTGTTGGACATACGCCTATGTAGAGAAGCCACAGACGTACAAAGAGAATGAGCTTAAGCATGTGATGAACTTTATATGTTGCATTTGAATAGAAAGTGGGAATGTCAACATAATTATTTCTTATGAGTTATAACTACCATAGAGGGGCCATAGAAGTTAAAAAAAAACATTAAGGAAATCATTGAATCCAACTATATAGCAATTATCATGACAGAAAACACAAGTAGAACAATTTTCTGGAAGCATAACACTGAACAAAAAAGTAATTCAGCAATTTCCAATTCTTTTGCTATGAAGCACCAAGTGAAAACCCCCACCTTCAAATTATCTGCTGGCCAACCTAAGTATTTATCTGAAGAAAATTGAAGAATCACTTTCTATCAAACAGAAAGTTACAATCATAGAGGAGGATAAGCTGGCATTGGTTTTCTATACAGAATTTCTTTCTCATCAATAGTCCCCCACCCCACAATCTGAGCTTATTAATATTAATAATATAATAAATATTTTGTAACTAATAATTCTAAAATTAGTTGATTTGTTTCACTATATTATATTAATTTTATATTATAATTCATAGAAAACATCTTGTTGCAACAAACTAGATTTAATTTAGTGGTGTTTGTGATTGTAATATAATATAATATATAAATATTTATAAAAATAAATTTTATTTTCTTATTATTTATTCATTAATACATTTTTTCAAAGGTTTATTTATTATTAATATTAATAATTTCATATTTTCATTATATTATTTTTATATTATCATTAATAATTATTAAGCATTTAAATAAATAAAAAATGTGTGGCATCATTTATATTGTAAACATTATTAAAAATGTTCATTTTTTTATTTGAAATACTGATGAAGGGGGTGCCTAAACAATAGGAGTGTCTCTTCATATATTTTGGTTCTTTCTTTGCAAAAATTAAAAATAACTGAATGCGCCAGTCTTTTGGTGCTTTCTTTGAAAAAATGAAAGTGAAAGCACCTAGTCTTTTGGAGCTTTCTTTGCAAAAATGAAAAAGTTTGATAACACCTAAAGCTTAGGAATTTTCGGTCATAGTTGTCCTCTTCCTTCCATGTCAGATCTAACGGGTCCAAAACAACCCCATAATGATAAAAAAAAAATCTATATTATTTTGGTAAGTAGTTTTTTTAATTATTATTTTGGAAAAAAAGGAGGGGAAACAAGATAGTATACTCATCTATATGAATAAATATTAACTGAAAAACATAAGTAAATATGATTCATACTTTCTTTCGCAAGCGGCTTTTTCTGGCAGCTTCACGGTTCTGAGCAAGCCTGCGGAGAGTCTACAATAATATTTTTTAAAAAAATTATCATGATGTAGCAAATACCACTTTGAATTCTAGATATTATCCATAATTTATAATATATTCAACCTTCTGATCTGATTTATCTTTCGATCTGTCACTAGAGTCGGAAACAGCAGTAAGGGCTTGATTTCTATCAAACTAAAAATACAGCACACGTCAAATGTTAGATTGTCAAGAATATCATCTACTAACGAAGTTGCTGCGCTGAGTTAAGGAACAGACTCAAAAAGACTTCTGCTCAAACATTTTATTTGTACACTATTTGGATTAAATTCAATCATGCACTTGGACACTTGTTCACAAGTTCAACATGAACTGGTTGCCAAATGTGCAAATGTAGGTTAGGGACTTGAGATAGCATCAATTGAACAAGAAGGGAGAAAACAGCATAAAAGGTAAAGAAACATCACCGGATGATTCTTGTCATCAGTGTCACCATCTGTAGAAATATCAGTCCTGGGACTGGCATCAGCCATGGTAGACTCCTCCCAGTTATCTGTATTACCAACTAATATTGTGCCAGGATTTGATGATTGAACCTTCTGTAATCGCAACCTATGCGGTGGCTCTGTTTGATTTGTCAATGGGCTTTTTTCGAGTGAAATTGGCAACTATATTAAAGAGAAAATAAAGAAAACTTGAAAATAAAACATACTGTAACCAGCTAAAACTTCACCTTATTCACCAAAGCAGGAAGTTCATTGGATGAAAATAACTAGAAAAACTCACCTGACCAAGGCTACTAATGTGAACAGAACCCGGAGAAATTGTTTGGCTATTTACCTTTAGTGAATTGTAAACTGGGTCTGAATCAATGAATAGGAAAAATCATTAGCAAAGGAAAGGCTAAAAAAATTAAAACCATGTTTGTAGCAACAAAAAAAAAACAAGTTATAAAAATCTATTTCTAGGAGTTTAGCTAACAGTAACATATGTGCTTGTAAGTGTCTGAGCTACATTATTCCCCTTTTAGTCAATGTTACCTTTGCCAAGTAGGCTATGTTTGATAGATACTTAACTTTTGTTGTAGACCTTCCTGGCATTAATCCAAATTGATTCCCTGCAATCTTTGTCTATTCTCTTAATCTATGATCAATCATCTTTCGCCATAATTTCATAATGAGGCTCATAAATCATAAGTTTTATTCCTTTGTAGTTTACCAATTTTGAATATATCCCTTGTTCTTATATATAGGACTCAAAGTGGTCCTCCTCCACTCATCTGACAGTTTTTTAGATCTAAAAATCCCATTAAATAGCTCAGTGAGCCACATTATATAACATGTTCCCCAACAAATTTCCAAAATTCAATAGAAATACCATCAGGGCCAACATTATTTATCCTCTTAAGAGTTTCTCTTTTATCTCTCCAACTGAAATTCAGCAATAGAAGACCAAATTTTGTCCATTTTCTTTGATTTATAATCCTTCCACTGTTCCACACTATATCTATAACCAAAACTTTCCTTCTTCATCCTTAATACATGTTCCTTCATTCAAATCTCTTGATTTCCTTTCCATATATTTGGCAAGCTTATACATCTTTTGTTCTTCATTCATTTTTACAAGATCTCAATAGAACTCTCAAAAAGCTTTGGATCAGGCCTCAATAACAGCTTTCCTTATCTCGTTTCTAGCCTTTTGATGCGTTGCTCATTTTTCAACCTAAGCAAGGCCTTGAAACACTACCTTTTGTTTCTTATTTTTTTCTCAAACCCTTTTATTCCACCACCAAGTTTCCTTATCTCTTTAGTCCAAAACCTTTTAATTCACTCAAGATGGCTTTAGAACCCTTCCTAACATTCTTTCAATCACAAATGAGGTTAGCACTACCTTGTGATTTTCAACAACCTTCCTCCAATAGTTTCTTCGTAAAAATCAAATTTTTATCATCCTGAAACTGTAACTACTTGATTCTTGGATTTATAACTTGTCAGGTTTTTTGTTTATGGCTCTTAAAATGATTTTCATGATCAAGGCCCTATGTTGTGTAATAAGACTCTCTTGAAATTACCTTGCAATCCTTACAATGCCACAAATCAGAGCACCTTACCAAAAAGAAATGAATTTACAACCTCGAGATAATTAAAGAGCAACCATTGCATAATTCCATTTTTTTTTATAAATGATAATTAAATGTCTAGACAAACAAAAAAAAAAACAAGGTCTTATAGAGATGATTTCATGCATCATAACATGAGATAATACAACATACAGACAGCTTTTGCCAGTTACATGTAAACTTTGTTATGTTTGATAGCAGAAATCTTACTTCCACTGAGGTCAACAGCATCCTCTATGTGATATGACTGATCAAATGCTCCAAAGTCAGAAACACGAAAAGAATCAATTGTGTTCCCCTCTGTATAGCTGAAAACCATACTTGGTCAGAATTAAGCTAAAACAAGTCAGTCAGTATTTTCATTTTAGAGAAAAATAGCATAAAACAGAAGTCATCTAAAAGAAGTAGAACACAATCAGGTTTCCAAATTACCAAATCCATGACTTTTCTTTCAATCTTTCTAAAATGCATACAACAACAACAACAACAACGCCTTATCCCACTAGGTGGGGTCGGCTACATGGATCAACTTCCGCCATAATGTTCTATCAAGTACCATACTTCTATCCAAACCATTAATTTCGAGATCCTTTTTGATAACCTCTCTTATAGTCTTTTTGGGTCTTCCTCTGCCTCGAATTGTTTGTCTTCTCTCCATCTGGTCTACTCTCCTCACTACAGAGTCTACCGGTCTTCTCTCTACATGCCCAAACCACCTAAGTCTATTTTCCACCATCTTCTCTACAATAGGCGCTACTCCAACCCTCTCTCTAATAGTTTCGTTTCTAATTTTATCCTGTCGAGTCTTACCACACATCCACCGCAACATCCTCATCTCCGCTACACCTACTTTATTCTCATGTTGGCTCTTGACCGCCCAACATTCTGTTCAATCTTTCTAAAATGCATATTATATTTTAATTTTTTTTTAAACAAAACCCAGATTTTCATTAAAAGGAGAAACTTGAGAGCAGTTTTACTGAAATTGGAAAGGGAAACAAAAGTGAGTTATGAGATCTTTGGCATACAGTACACTTTGTAAAAACATGTTCAAAGAATTATGAAAGTCATTTTCTTAAATCAAGATGATATAACTTATTTAAGAATATCACTTGAAATGTTTGAGTATGGAAATATGCACACACAAAAAAGATCCTCAGCCTTAGTTTGCTGAGAGATGTGTGTGTGTGTGTGTGTGTGTATATATATATATATATATATATATATATATATATATATATATATATGAGAGAGAATTGACAGATAGTACAAAAAATAATTCATGATGAAGGCTACAGCCTAGCCTATGGTGACAGATTGCAGGACAGCTTCTACAACAAGCTATAAAACACTACAAGCTAATACAACAAGCTAGAAATATAAAACATTAATAGAACATATCAAACAACAACTTTAACACTCTCCCTCAAGCTGGAGCATATAAATTGTGTGCTCCAAGCTTGGAACATATAAAGTGGATCTGACAACCTCTAGAGGACTTGGTTAGGATGTCTGCAAGTTGGTTGTTGGAGTTAATAAATTCAGTACTGATTTCTTTGGACTGCATATTTTCCTGAACAAAATGGCAATCAATCTCTATGTTTAGTTCTCTCATGAAATACAGAACTAGAAGCAATGTGAAGAGCTGCCTGATTATCACAATACAACTTCATATGGTGAACATCACAATTTTAATTCTTGAAAAAGTTGTTTAATCCACGCCAATTCAAAAGTAACAAGAGCCGTAGCTCTATATTCTTCTTGTGCACTTGATCGAGCAGCAACACTTTGTTTCTTGCTTTTTCAAGAGACAATATTTTCTCCAAAGGATACAATCGGCATCGCAGTACCCACAAATTTGGGTATTTCCATAATCTTTATACAATAATCTCTATCCTGGAGTCTTTTTGATGTATCTAAGAATGTGAATCACAGCATTCCAATGGTCAATGTGAGGATCCTGCATAAATTGACTGACAACTCGGACTATAAATGACAGATTAGACCTTGTAATTGTGAGATAAATGAGTTTTTCAACCAGCCTTCTATATCTCTGGATCTGGAAAAGGTTCACCTTGAATCTAACATTAATTTGTGATTTGGATCCATAGGGCTACAATTAGTCATACCTGTCTCTTCCAAAATGACCAGAGCATATTTTCGATGTGAAATGACAACACCGTCCTTTGATTGAGCCACTTAAATACCAAGCAAGTACTTTAGGAAGTCAAGGTCTATGGTCTGAAAATGACTGAATAAGTGTTGCTTTAGTTGGGAAATTTTGGCAGCATCGTTCCCTCTAATAACAATGTCATCAACATAGACAAATAAATAAACACACTTCCTGAGAGAAGTATGACTCAAAAAATAGAGTGATCTTCTTCACTTCGCTTCATTCCAAAATTCTGAGCAATATGACTAAATTTCCCAAACCAAGCACATGACAACTGTTTGAGGCCATAAAGAGATCGATGCAATTTACACACCAAACCAAACTCCCATTGAGCAACAAAACCAAGAAGTTGTTCCATATAGATTTCCTCATCTAAATCACCATGAAGAAAGACATTTTTATGTCTAATTGATAAAGAGGCCAATGAAGAATAGCTGCCATAGCCAGGAAGAGCCAAACAATTTTGATCCTGGCCACAAGAGAGAAGGTGTCACAGTAATCAAGGTCATAAATCTGAGTGTAGCCTTTGGCAACCAACCAAGCCTTAAGTCGATCAACCTCACCATTAGGCTCGACTTTAACAGCATAAACCCATTTGCAGCCAATTGTCTTCTTCCCAGGAGGAAGAGGAACTAATTTCCATGTGCCACTATTCTCAAGAGCCTGCATTTCAACAATCATGGCTTGTCGTCAACCAGGATGATCAAGTGCCTCTTGAACATTTTTAGGAATAGTAACACAAAAGACAAGGAAGAGACGAAGGAGAAATATGAAGGAGATATGCGATGATAACTCAAAAAATTGTAAATAGGGTGAGAATTTTGAGTAGATTTAATACATTTCCTAATAGCAATGGACCAATCAGAACTTGGTTCACTAGGATGTGATGTGGAGGAAGATCCGTCGTATGGGGAGCTAATGGCGAAGGAGATGAATCAGGAAAACCTCCAGGCACTGAACAACTAGCTCTCTATCAGCTGAACTAGGAATAGGAGACTGAGGCTGATGTCCTTCTTAGTCAAAAGGGTCTTGGGTAGGAAGTATCATAGGACCAAAAGATGGAACAGGTAGAACTTGTTGTATGGAACCAGCATCCTGCATAAAGGATGAGAAAAAAAGAGTTTCTTCAAAGAAAGTAACATCAACAAACATGTAACACTTTTTAGTTTGTGGTGAATAACATTTGTAACCATAACTCAACTGAGACAGACTGAGATAGATCATTTTTCCAGTTGAGTTTCTGAGTAGTAATAGTGGGAGTTCCAGAGAGAGGAGAAGAGTAGAAGTGAGTGGAATTCGTAGATGTTATTTTGAGAAATCAAGGACAAGTATCCAATAACAGACGCGTAGCACAAACCATGAGGAAACAAATATAGGACAAGGGACGTAGGTGTACAAACCCATTGTCTAAACAGCACCAAAACGACTATCTGAGGGCTGAAAAATAGCAAGAGGGGCCGGCGACCAAAACCCAAGTGTTGTGTCGAAGTTCCGGTGATTGGAGACGAGCGCATGGGATGCATGCGTGGAGAAGTGGCACGTGAGTGCACGTGTTGAGGTTTCTAACTTCAAAACCTTCGGGTTTGGGACATGCTGAAATAGACGACCCAAATCTAGGTATCATCGGAAATAGGTGTGGGGGAGGACGGCGGTGCCGACAATGATTGCCGGCAACAGCCAGTGGCGTTGGGGACGATGGCCGACAATAGACAGAGACGGAAGCGCAAAGCGGGATCATCCCGCTCTGATACCAACTTTAAATGTTTGAGTATGAAAATATGCACACTCAAAAAGATTGTCAACCTTAGTTTGTTGAGAGATGTATGTGTGTGTGTGTGTGTGAGAGAGAGAGAGAGAGTTGATAGATAGTACAAAAAATAGTTCATGATGAAGGCTACAGCCTAGCCTATGGTAATATACAAGCTAGAAATATAAAACATTATCAAACAACAACTTTAACAATATCCAAGTCGATATATTGATTTTAACAGAATAAAGAATATCAAAGAAGAAATCTATTATTTGCAATCACCCAAATTTTGTTCTTTAACACTGCCACACAAGTGACAGTGTGACACAACATAGAATGCAAAAACAAAAAACCATTGGACACACTTCTATTCTATATCATAACACACATCCTCAATCAAATCTGACATCTAAACTACGTTTAGATTCCTATTTTTTTTTTACCTTAAAAGGATACTAACTAACAACGTTTCTCTTTACCTTGACCTACACATCAAAAGAGACAACAAATCAACTACCTCTCAGTCTGGAAGATTATGATTGGTCATTAATTGGCTCAAAACCAACAAATTCCTATAGCACAGAAAACTACTGTGACAATCTAACAACCAGCTCAAATTCATTTACAAAGAAAAGCTGCATACGTTCTAGCAGCAAGGGTCTTGGACTCTTGGTAACATCCTCGACCTTGGTCACTGGTCAGCAATGATCCCAGACTCTTGTAACATCCTCAACCCTGTTCAGCCAAGACCCCAGATTGGCAGGATGATCCTTCAAACGAGTTGTGTGTTCCTTTAGCATTGAATCATGACTCTGCTGTAACATATCCTGGTTTTTGAGAGAAGTCTCAACATTGCCACACAAGATTCCAAGGCATCAATGCATTGTGAAGCCATGCAAGTTTGCTTACAACAAAAATCTCTCAACCTCAAATAAGTCTCAACAAAACCACCAATTGATAGGTACTAGCAACTATCTGTTGAAAAAGGGAGAATTATATTAATTGTGAAAATAGAGAAAGCACAGAAAAGCAAGAGCAATACCTGCTCCCAGCCCAGGATCACACCTCTGGCCCAATGAAATTCCAAAGGAAAATGATAAAGACATGTTCTCTTTCACCTATACTGGCTTATTCTCTCTGTTTGTAACTAACTTGTTCTCCTTCCTCTCATTATTTTCTAATTACAGTATGGCTGAATTTTAACCTTCTGCCTATGAGTATAAAATTACAAGGGCTTAATGGGCCCATCATGGACTGTATGTATGTTTATGGTACTAAAAAAATTTACCACAGTACAGGCCCGCCAACTGAAGTTGGAGGCTTTTACATTAACTTGAGCAACTCCTGCATCTGTGAGTGCAGTTTCTATATGGTTTCCTAAAATTACCCCAAGGCAAATCACCTAGGATCTTGAACCGAAACCCACCTTCACAAGAGATTGGGGACTCAAGAAGAGAGGTACTAATCTCCAATTACAAGAGCATAAGTCCATTTTGAGCGCCACTAGTTTATATAGATTTATTCAAGCAAACTGATAAGTATAACAGAGCCTTTTAGTATATATTCCTTATTCATAACAAAAGAAACCCAAGCAACCACAAATATCACAATGTTATAAATATTCTAAGTATCACCCTTTTAGTATTTTATTCCTTATTCATAAAAAAAGAAAACCAAGCAACCACAAATATCACAATGTTACAAATATTCTAAGTATCATCCAACATCATTAAAGGGCTAATAAAAACATCTCAATGTAAAACCGCAAGAAACATCTTATGTACCACACGAGTGAGCAACTAATAAGTAAAACAAACCATTGACAACGAAAATTCAGCAGAAAGTAAACAAAATGATTGAAGAAATGAATAAGATTTCTCCACATATGCAAACCCTAAACTAAGAACTATTGGAAAGACAAAATTTACCATGAATTGGAATTGGGTAACTCAGAATTGAAGCTCGGCATTCCTCTTTCAGCTCCCTTGTCATCTTCAACACCAACAACCCTCCAGGTAGTTCTACTCCCCATACATCATTCTCACCACCACATCAACAATTCCCCTGCACCTCAACAAAACATGAAAACCTTAAAACCCCTAACCCAAAACAAACAACAAATTCTAGAACAAAGTAGCTGCCTCGGTAAAGTTAAAACCAAACTACTAAGAAATTTTCAGAACTAGTACAACGCAAAACAGAATCAGAAACAAACATAGAACAAACCAATCCTAACACCACCTCCCTCCTAAACACAAAGTGAAATCCAATCACAAGAACACAGTGAATACCATAGAGAAAGAAAAACAAAATCACAAAACTGTAGCAGAACCAAAAAAAAAAAAAAACCTTGAGTTGGAGTAACTCGTGTGAGAAAAAAATCAGCAACGTGTGTCAAAACAAAAGTGAAAACTTTAGCACATCCGTGTCTACCCACAAGCCCAACTCACGGAAAATGAGAACACACCCCACCAAACGAAGTGCTTCAAAGTCAAAGCAACACACTTTTAGAACAAAAAGACCAATTTGACACCACCCCAGATGCCCCAAATGAAAAAAAAAATAATGATTAATTTAAAAATTAAAAAAAAAAACACCAAATCCAAGATCAGCAAGATCAAATTTTCAAAAAATCACCTACTAGTCCCAGTTGCACTAAAATCCACCATGAACATAACGGCCTTTACTAATGCAACATGAAACTATAGTAAAAGATGAAGCAAACCCACCTTGGAATTCTGATGATGATGCGCTATGATGGTGGTATTGTTCAACTTTGTATGTAGTTATTGGATTATTGGGTTAAAGTAATTAGTAAGGAAACCAAGGGAAGAGAGAGAAAGAGAGATGAGAGAGAGGGACACGGATGATTCCAATCTCTAGATGTCTTCTTCTGCTCAAATCTTCCACTTTCCAAGGACTAATCATTTTTTAATTGCATTTATACGGTAACGTTTTAGTGCTTTAACGTGTATTATTTTATCTTAAAAAAACGTATATTATTTTATTTGTATCAATTAATTTTCTCTTTGACGTTTAATTTATATTTTTACGGCTTAAATTACTTTTGATCTCTATCAAATAAGATTTTTTTTATTTGAGGCCTTTTTTTACAAAATGGTTTCACTCCCCAAAAATAAAATAAAAATATTTTAGTCTCTATTATCCATAAATATTAAATAGTTATGTTAGTCTTATGACGTTTAGAGTTCATCGATTTATTATATTAATCTGATAAAAAAAATCACAGAGAATTACTTTTGATAAATTATATTTTTAACTCTTATATGTTCAAACATTTGATTATGTCAGATTAGTTGAAGAAAAATTAAAAAACACAGCTTAAAAATTACATGTGTTTATTATGTCCAACTATTTTATAATGCATTAAGTTAATATAAGTTATCAATATAACATTATATTACTTGATACCAGACACTAAAATAAAAAAGTTTGAATTTTCCACAACCAAAACTAAAATAATCTTTATCTTTATAAGACTAAAATCAAACACTCTATCTTATAAGAATTAATAAAAAGATATTTAAGGCTTTTTATTTTTAAAAAAAATCAATAGTTTTATTGCCTATTTAAATTGTCATCCATGATTTATATTTAAGATAAAGTTCACGTCAAAAACCATAAAATGACGTGAAAACTGAAAAAAATGTAGAACTAAAAACACACTTAATTAATGTTTAGGAAAATTAATTTTTCTAATTACAGACAATTCTATTAAAAATCGGATGATATAATTATAAATTCAAAATTCACTATGTTGTAATTACAGAAATTGTTTGAACGAGTGTATTGAAAGAAGAAGAAGAAAAGTGGAGGAAATGTAGAAGATGGAATAATTTTTCATATTTGGAGGAGTGGAAATTAAGGGAAGAATTAAATTTGTGAAGTTCAGTACAAAAAAGTAACTACTCCATAAGACATGAAATGGAAAGGAAAAAAAGTGATCTCTGTTTTTTTTTTTTTTACTTTTAAATATTTAAAATAAAACTATTTTTAATAACATAAAAAGTGAAAAATAAGTTATATTAAGAAAAATTAATATAATAAAGAAGTTATCCTTTTTTAAGTTAATTTTTTTTAATTAACAAAATTATAATATCAATTTTTTTTCTATTTATCCAAATAAATAAAAAATTTAAGTGTTTAGATTGCAACAAGTAAAAAAGAAAGAAAGATAAAAATTAATAAAAATTAAATTACATTGCGAAAAAATAGTAATTTTCATCTTAAACATACATCGCGCTAATAAATTTGTTCTTATGTGTTTTAGGTAGGTTGTTGTTTCATTAAGGGATGAGAGTTAATAAATATGGATCGATTTATCATTTTTTTTTTTACAAACTAAAATTTAAATGATCTTTTACGAACGAATTTATTAATGTTGAACACGTTTAAAAACAAAAATCACTATTTACGTTTCTTCTATTTTACTCGTGATTCAAATAAAGTATGGAGAATCAAATGGTTTTAATTACATTTTTCAATGCAGCTTTAACATGTTTATTGTATTTGTATTTTTGCTTGTGGTTTGATTAATTTATTTATTTTTTGCTGTTATTTATTTCAAAGTAGTTTTACACTTTTACTGTGTCAGAGAATCAGAGATTACTGACACAATCACAAGACAGGCACGCAGCCCGTCTCTTCTCTTACACCTAGCTTACTTTCTGCCACATAGTTGCTATTATGCACCTCCTTCACAGAATCACACCTCTTTTGGCAACCCTATTTTAGCATGTCAACCTGTTTGGTTGAGATGAAATAGGAAAGAAAAAAATAAATTTTAAATTTTTTTGTCAATCTTATGTATTTATCATTTTGTTTTAATTATTTGTTTGATTAGAAATAAAAAAGAGAATAAAAAAATATATTAATGTGAATTTTATGTTTTTATTTTTTTTAATTTGTTTCCCTTTTCTTGCATTCTCTTTTCCTTTTTCAAGCATATCTTAATTCAAATATTTTTTTCTTTTTAGATATTCATTCTTATTTTTTTCTCACCAACCAAACAATCCAGAAGGTTAGCTGATGAAAATTCTCTAACAGGAAGGGATATACTTAATTAAGATTTTAAAAGATTTTTTATATAAAAAATATAATATTTAATAAAGACTTTTAAATAACAAAAATAAATAATGTAATATTCAATCATAACTATCAAGATTTTTAAAAAGTATAATAACATTTATTAGTATTTAATTAAAATTTGTTATAACTTATAAAAAAATATTTTAATATTCAAAAGTATACAAACTTTAATATATTATTTTTAGGATAAATTTTATATGATTTTTGAGTAAAAAATATAAATACCACCTACATCCAATTTTTTTAGATCTTTGAAGACTTTCTTTTTTTTATACCATTGACAAACTTATTTTTTTCATCAAACAATCATATTTAAATCTTTTATAATAATTTAGTTTTTAACTCTAACACATAAACTACCTGTGTCCAAAGAAGTAATTAATTACATGAACATTAGAATTGTTCTTATAATTGGTACTAGAGTAAGGTTAACAGTATATATTTTTTCTTGATTGGTGTTTGTGTTTTACTCTATTTTTCCATCTTGCAGTGGTGCAGGACAAATTAAGTTGGGTATGAAAGAAAGAACATTGCGAAGCTTTTGGGGTTGTTTGATTATTATTCTTTTAAAATTGTTTGATCGGTAAATTTTGTAAAATTGTTTTCTAAAAGTCTTCTCAAATTTTAATTTAACTTAAATATTTTTTTAATCATTTAAATTTGGCTCTATTTTTTGTAATTCTTTAAATTTAAAGTTGTATTTTTTAGTTCCTCAAACTTAGAAAATACTCCTTTTAGTTATTTTCCTAGATGTCATTAGCATGCGCCAACACAAGGAATAATTTTTTTGACAATGTTAAACTATCATAATCATTTAGAATAAAAAAACATGAGAATTTCTACTTTAATTTCAAAAAATTCCTAAACCCAAAATAATCTCCAAATCACATCCATCAAGATACCTAAAAGACTAAACTCCATAGGCAAAGGCAAAACTCAAGAGAAGAAAAATTGAATCTCCCTGAAGTCTCTGATTGTCCCTTGGTCTATTATTTTCTCATAGTATACAAATGAAGGACCAATTCGATAATCTCACAGCAGAAAAAAGGTTTTGACTGGTAATATGATATGCGGCAAAGGAAGCGCAACTCCGTGTTCTTGTTTGTTGAGTTGTAATTGCTTCCATACGGCAAACATGGTGATAACAGCCATGGACGGAACTGCAAACGCATAGCAGCGCATGTAAGGATGACGATAGAGAACTTGTTGAAATCACAAAGGTGGTGCGATTTCCAGCGACCCCTCATTGCACCAACAAATGAGTAATCTGCTACAAAGACATTAGCTGGAAACAAACACATATAGGGACGCTACGCTTGGCTCAGCAACTTCAACATCGACCATGAATTTGCCGTTGGACCTTCCTCCATGTGTCTGAATTCAGAGCAGGGCCCGGAATTCTAAATAGAAGATGAAGGGATTTCTAAGCTTACCAAAGTTTGGGACTGATTTTAGGTTTAGAGATTTTTTAGGTTAATTAGAAATCTCATGTTTTTTTTTTGTTAAATAATTCTTGCGGTTTAAAACCGCCAGAAAACACATCTTTAAATTTTAATTAATATTATGAAAGATCATGTTTAGCACCTGCAAATCACATTCGAAAAAATGACTAAAAAATATATTTTTTAAATATGAGGAAAAAAAACAGTTTTGAAAACTAAACAAAATATGATCCAAATTGAAGAGAATAAAAACATATGTAAATCCTTAAATTTTTAAAACTAAAAAACAGAAACAGATTTTAGTAGTTTTCCTTTTTAATTTGTCTTTTCTCTTTTGAAAACACGCGGAGAAGTGGTTGTTTTCATTAATGGCATTCCTATAATTTTGATAATCTTTTTTCTAATTTCGTAAAGTCTCTCACAGACTCAGTGACACTCGTCCCTTCTTCTCACTCGTCTTTTAAAGGGTTTAGCTGGTTCCTTCTTCTCACGCATTTTCTTATGCTGAATTCGAATTTCTTCTTCCGCTTTTAAGGGATTTTGGTTTTCTTGTTCTTCATTTGACGCGTTCAATTTATCCACATTCCTCTGATTTCTCATAAAGTCACCGTGTTTGACGTCTAGTCTTCATAAAATGAGGCTTTTAGTTATAAAAATTGTTAATTGCCCTGTGCGTGCATTTTCTAATCTTTCATATTCGATAGTGCCCTGCTGTTAATGACCTGCACTTGTTTCTTCAAATGATAAAAAGTTACTGAGTTTTTTAAATTGTGCCTTGCGGTGTTTAATGGTCTGCACTTGTTTTTCTTTATTAAATTTTCTAAAAATATTAAAATCCTTTAAATCTAATAAATTCATGAAATCCTCTTACCATATAATATGTTAAAATCCAAATTAATTATAACTTTTTTTAAAAAAATTGATAAATCATAATATTTTCACATAAGGTATTTCTCCCAGGCTGGTAGTAAAAACAACAAATGTGGTAGTGTCAGCTCCCCACGCAACATTTATTTTTGGGACAAAGGCAACGATATTTAACATTGTTTAGTTGCGGGGGATGAAAAAATATACTAAATACCGTTCAATGGCAAGCACGTTGAATTTGTGGGGAATAAAGGTTCCATTCTTGTACAATATACTCGTAGGAAAGAATGAAAAGTTATGACTAAATTTTGGATGGAGAATTAGTTTCATGCAGATCCCATAGATCTAATAGACTAATGTTTGTGAGAATATTTCAGAATTTCTCTCAGAACCAAATGCCCTAATAGAATAGAATAGGTATATTTTTTAAAAAAAATTTAAATAAGTAAAAAATAAGAGAGAATGCAGAAGAGATGATTTTTTTGGACTTGCATTATTATTTTTTTTGCTTAAAATTAAACAATTTTTAAGTTCCACTTTTTAAAAATATTATAAAAAAATAAATTTCGTTGAATTGAGTTTAATTTAATTTTAACAGATAAGAGAAGATTTCCCCAACTTCTTTTTCTGATTTTTATTCATAGAAACATATTTTTCTACTATTTTTGTTTTCTTTCTCTCATTCTTACTTTTTTATTTATTTATTTTCTCTCTATTTCACTTTAAATTGAAAGACAATATAAGTGATTACATGTAAAAGTTAGAGTATTTATTATAGTTCGATTGATTAAAATTTGAAGTAACGTAAATTTTAAAATTGATTGTATTTAATTGTGTGGTTTTAACTTTTTTTAATTTTGAACTTATTTAAAATAAATCATTTTTTTAAAAATAGATTTAATTTAGATTGAATTTACTAAATTAAATTATGATACTTTTTAAAGTTATATCTTCATTCCTTATTTATTTTCATTATAAAATTTTGAACTTTGTAGTATTAAACTTTATAAAAAATCAATGATTTAAAATAATAATTTAATTAATCACAATCACAAACATGGAAGAATGAAAAAAATATAAAAAATAAAGAGTTTATTTCATAGTTTATATATTAAAGAAAAACACATGAAAAAATCTGGAAGAAAAATGTCTCCAATAAAAAATTCGATTTGAGAATCGATTATAGGTACGGAAGGTGTTTGTACCCGATACCATCAGTCGTAAGGCAATTAATCTTAATCTAATACGTGACTATGATTGCTTTACCCTTTTAATTATAAATTTGATAACCCTACTTGTTACTAAATTTTTTTTTATTTTATCTATTTTATACGTTTAATTTTAATTTTGTATAAAAACTTTTAAGAAGGGGAATTTTATATATATATTTTTAAATTTTGGTACTTAATATTCCACAATAATGACCTAACAAAAGTGGGGCACATGGAAAAAAAAACTTTAGACATGATTTTTGTGATATCCAAACACGCCATAGACCCAACATGAAAATCATTAAATCTACATATTATATTTTGTTACATTATTAAATTATGATTCAAGAATTGTCATTACATTTTGATATTATAAAACATATTTATTTATTGTTATTTTTATTATATTAGTAAAAGGGGGTATTAATACGTATATTTTTAAAATGTATTTCTTGTTTCTTTTTAATTACTAATGATTATTTTTGTTATTTATATTTATGATTTTATAACTCCCTGTCATTATCTATGTTAAGTTAACTCTATTCATATTTCTTTTATTTTTATATAATTATATTATATTATATACATTTTTTCATAACTTCCTAAATCCATTTATTTAAAAAAAAAACTAAATAATTAACAAATGAGTAATTGGTTGAAATTAAAGTTAAATTTTTTAAATACTTCTTAAATTTGATCCTGATTGAAAATAATGTTGACGGTAAGACTTGGAACGGGTTGACCCTTCTAGGCATAACTACATTCATGGTTTCCAAAAGCCAATTCCCCACGGGACCAGTTCCCAAGTCAAAAGAAAATTCACCAAAAAATTCCCCTACTTCCAGAATCCTATATATCCACCTCAATAAATACATACATTTAATTATGGCCCTATTTAATTTACCTGAGACCAAAAGACCCTAATTTATATACAAGTGTACCCATATGTGTATACTATGTATTTCAACCACGTGAATGATGACGTGAGTCCCTGCAAAAAAGGCACGAATAACCAGCACACCAAAAGTCTTTTCCCCAAGATTGTTGATGTCTTCAACAAAAGGCGCCCTCTGCATCCTTATAGGCCAAGACACAGTTTGGTATCCAATATCCATTGGCTAAAAGAGAAGTTAAAATCTTTGGTGGCACTAAGCCGGCACCATGATTTGCATATAAATTTGCCTCAGGGTACACTTGCATGATGTATTGCTTTTCCAAATTATATGGTTGAAAGATTCCCCCTGCTGATGACATATTGGACAATTTGTGTTAACCAGATTAATTCCTCTATGCAGCAGATTGTCCCTAGTTGGCATTCTGTCTAACATAGCCCTCCAAATCATGTGTGCTCCTTTTGGTGAATTTCAATGTCCCATATCTTGTTGCATTGAACTTCCTCGCCACCTCCTATTATCAGTTCTTGAACCATTTTTGCTCACAAGCACCACCACATACCTTTCTAAGATCATGCCACCAAAGAGATGATTTTATGTCCTCATTTTCTGCTCTCAATCCCACTCAACTGCCATATTTGGACTAAATAATTTTGGCCCACAAGCTATTGCTTTGATGGAAGAGATTCCATCTCCACTTAGCAAGTAGAGCGGCATTAAAACTTTACAAATGTTTCACACTCGACCCACCTTTGTCGTTTCCTAGGCAAATGTTGTTCCATTTTATCCGGCATATCTTTTTCCTCCTAACCTCTCCACTCCCCCAAAGAAATTTCCTTTGTTTTTTTTTTTTTTTTTTTACAATCTTCTTGTGAATACCAATTGGCATTTTAAAGAATGATAGAAAGAACAAAGGAATAGAAGTAAGGGTTGAGTTGATGAGGCATATATACCCTACCTGCCAATGAAATGATTATGTTCTTCCATTTTGCTAGCCTCTTGTCAATCTTCTCCAGCACTGGCTCCCAAACCTCCAACTTCCTTGGATATGCACCCACCAACACCCCAAGTACACAAACGGAATAGACATCAAGCTACAATTTAAAATGTTAGCAAAAACCTCTAAGGTGTTTCTATGTTATTTTCTCATAATACTTTACTACAAGCACAAACATGTGTCTTATAAATTACATGATGCTCATTTATTTTGCTCCCTCACTCAATCACTTAATGGTTATGGTATTCATTTCTTTGAGAGAGAAAAAATGTCACCGAAAACCCAATTACAATAATCAAGCCTTCAGAAGTTAGAAATTCACAAGTTTCTACTAACTACTAGCAAAGTTTTCCTAATGCCATATACCCCCTCCTCCAAAAAACCAGTAGATTATTATTATTAATTAAGAATGAATTTATCATACGTTAGTCCTCAAAGTATGATCTCTACTATTCCTATTAAAACATGGAAGAAAGAGGAAAAGAGGGTGATCGGAGAAGAACAGAGGAGAGAAGGGAAGGAGGGTAACAAACGAGAGAGAAAGAGGAAAAAAGAAAAATTTTGTTACAAAGTTGCACCATATCACCATGTGATTGAGATGCACCTCCTCTAACTTCTTTTAAAATTTTACAAAATCATGAAAAAATCCTGTGTCGCATGATTTTTTTTAAGGAAAAAATGATTATGAACATTCATTCCAAATTCCAAATCAAAGATCGAATAAATTACATAAAAGAATTAAACAAGCTGGGGGAATGAAATCAAGACCAAGTTACAAACAAAATCGTAAAATTAGAATGAAGAACGTTTTTAACTTGTGGAGTTATAAGATTGACTTGATGGTAAAAGAGGAAAGAAAAAAAATTTGTAAGTTTGATTCTCTTGACGAAAAAACTAACAATTAACTTGTCTCCTAATAATGAATGGAATATTATTTGATATTTTCCGTAACAATGAATCCAAAACACATAACATTTAGTAGAGCTTTCTCGAAATACAAATCCAGACTTACTTTTTGATAATTTCGGATTAAACAATTCGAAAAACAATATTACACTATTTGTTGCTACACTCAAAAACCATATTTTTTTAACCCCTATACAATGGACACCTTTTCTCTTTCTTATTTTTCCTTTTTTTTTTTCTTCTTCCCCCTATTCGTTTCATTCTTTTATCTATTTTCTTTATCATCAACTCCCTCCTCCTTTTTATTTTGTGGGCTCTATTTCTTTAAAATCCTCTTCAACTAATTTTTATTGATCCTAAATCGTGGAGTCTTGAGCTTGCAAAGTTCATACAAGCTTTTTGGACAAAATGAGGTAACTTGCAAGTAACAATCTGTTAACACTCCTTGTAGTGCCAGAGACCTGTTGCATCATTTTAATCTTCTTGCGTAAAACACTTGAAAATATGGAAGATGTCCTTTAATTCATTCTCTAAATCACTTAATGTTTTTCGTCAGGCACCACCACCAAATATTACATTTAGCGGCAATGCGTGATAGAAACAATTTCTTTTTTAAAATTTTGGCAGTTTAGAAATATAAAAATAATTAATGTATTTTAATTAAATTATTATTTTATATTTTCAGTCAATTTTAAAGACAAAAATAGCATATATTTCAAAACAAAATTACTTTCTAAGATAGTCCTTATTATTAAAATTATAATTATTTTTTGGCACGATGACATATATATTTTCCAAAAGAAGTAATTTTGTTTGTGTCGAGAACCAGGGGTGACCAAAATTTGAGCTGTCCTTTAATCCGACTCGGCCCAAGGCTGAACCACTAAAATGGTGATCATTAAAATTTTGACTTACAATTCTAAAATGTTTAAATAACTAAATAGAATTAAACGTGGCTTTTAATATTAAAATCGTGCATTGATATTCAGTTTCATAAAATTAATTAGAGAGTTGATAATTGGGAAGAAATATTTTCCTTGCTTTTACTCTCTCCGTTCTCCTTTATAATAAAAAAATACAATTTTTTTCTCTTTTATAAAATTTTTTTAACTATTTTTTATTTAATTTGATGAGATTATGTTTAAAATATGCTTTATTTAATAAGGGTTTATGTTTAATATCAAGATCTAATGAATGAGAGTTTAGGAAAAAGACTTATTTTTTGATTGAAAATAAAACAATTTAATGAAATTAATTAATTTTTTAATAAATGTAACATTATTATTATTTGCTTATAAAAGAGAACAAACAGAGTATCGTATTGAAAAAAAAGTTGAAGATATTCTTTAAAAAAAAAGTTGCAGATATTTTTAAGAAGTCATTCAACAAGTAGAAAAAAAACGCTTAAAACGACAAAAAATTTAAACTTGACTAAGGAGGACAAAATAAATAGTTAAATCAAACAAAATATAGCTTGCATTATCATTTTAGTGCCAAATTGTTACACGGAGAGAAGATGGGCATCACATGTTTTTGTTTAATTGGAATAGATTTTCCTTCTGTTATTATTTCATTCAAAGTATGTGCTCTGCATCAATCAGTTGAAATTATCAAATCAATTAAAGTTAAGAGAAAGTCCTCCTCTCCTAAATAAATTAAAGTTGAAAAATATTATTATATATTATTATCACTATTTGTCTTTTTCAGAAATATAATTTTAAAAAAAATCGATCGATCGAATGGTGCATTTATTATTCAATACTAATCTGTAAACTATTATATATGCACTCTCTTATACTACGGTCGATCATATGAAGTAACTTTAATGAAAAAAAATTATTGAGTTGAAATTAAATACAGGGCATTAATTATTCGGTCTAAAAGTACACACACAAGCAAATGGTACATTATTTGATATATACGATGCATCGTAGAATCTACCAGGTTCTTCATTGTCAAGTTTTCTATGGTGTGTCATTGTCTTAACTCTGTAAATGGAGAACTTGGGAAGCATTGATGTAAGTTGTTTGCACGCAACCGTATTGATAGTTTGATACATTTGACTAAGTGCACACTTTCTAATTCTTGGATGCTGACAAGGTGACAAGTCCTTCTCATGTTAAACAAAAACAACATAATCCCAGCAGCTATTTATTGTAAAAACAAAAATCATTTATTATATAGTTGGAATTACCTTGTATTAGTTTATTTAAGTGTTTGATTCACCTATCAGTATATTATGGTACCTTTAAAGGTTAATTTATAGGTACTTAAGTGACAAAATGAGTCAACGGTCCCATCATTAACTCGTAAAAATAAATTAAGGTAGGTTGACTCACATAGAAGAAGTGAATGAGGATCTTTGCCTTGATTTATTTAAGTTCATGTTGGAGGTTGATCCACTAAATAAAAAAAAAAGGTGGGTCAAAATTGAACGAGCAACCAAAAAACTAAAACATCTAATATTAATTTTTTTTTCAGTTGTTCATATGATCATTTTTTTATGTGAGTTCATTATGTTTATAGCCTCTTTTATTTGAACATCAATTGTCTCTTGTAATTTTTATGAAAGTGATTTTAACGAGATAGATTTCACATTTCAAATTAGTAAAAGAAAAAGAAATCAAAATTACATCCCAAAATTAAAATAAAAGACTAAATTAAAATTTCTAAAACATAAAAGATGAAACTAATTAAATATAATCAAGTAACAAAAGTTAGCCAAAATAGAAATACAGGTACGTTTCTTTTTTAAGAGGGGATTTTAGATATAAAGCAAAAACAACTTTATTACAACATCAACTCACTTAATAAATAATAAAAGGAAAAGGAAGCGAGAAAATGTGACACAACGGTAAACAAATAAAGAAAGACGTGATATTCACATCTTTTAAGAAAGTAGCAAGTAATTTATTCTAATTAAATTTTTTAATAAATAATTATTTTTAAATATAAATTATATTTTGAATTTGTAATGAATAATTTAAATTATGATATAAGATTAATTTTAATTTTTTTCAATTTTTTGAAAAAATATCAATTAAATTTTAAAAAATATTGATCAAAGAAGATAGATCAAAAGGAATAGATAGTTACAGAAAAATCAAACATACAAATATAGGTAATGAAGGTTTATAATTTGAGATGGTTGAAGGATAATTTTTTTATCTAGATACTAAGGTAGTGTATATATAAAATACACATTAAGAAAAGAAAAAGAGATAGATAAAGAAGATGCTGAAGTATATATATTCTAAATATAAGAGTACATTTGCACAATTTGCACTGTTGATCATTTATTTTGAATAGAAAAAACGTATATATCTTAACTAAAATGGGGGTATACTGGCTACCAGTTCCAAAAAATAAATGTGTCAATTTATTTTTTTTATACATAACGGGTAAACATAATATTTAGTTTTAAAAAAAAGAATGACATGTGATATTTTTTTAGCTAACATGTGATATTTTTTTTAAAAAAATTAATAACAAATATTTTTCTTATTGATGAATCTATAGCTTGAATTTTAATTGTTTTATCTTTACGTGTGATGATTCGTATTATATCCACCAAGGGTTGATGAGCTAGCTTGTAAGTTTAAATGAAAATATTAAAAATCTAAAAAAGCAATATAAATATAAAAATGAAAACAATAACAATTTAAGATGAATCTAAAGTCTTTACTAAATAATCACTAATCAAATATCAATCTTGTAATTAGCTAGTTTAATTTTTTTAATGCTAGTTTTTTTTTCACGGGGATATAAGTTACGTGGATTAAATAAGTTGGTCTATAAACTCATTTATCCTATCAGATAAAGGAGTCAACCCCGTGTAGATTCATATTTATATGGGCTAACTTTTATTGAGTTCATGTAGATTAATTAAATAGGCAAACTCACAAATTGAAGATTATATATATATATTTTTTATTGATAATTATGATTATTAGGATCTTTAATTTTCTGATCAAATTCCGAGGTATTTTTATACATTTTAATCCTTTGGATTAATTATGATGTTAATCATTGGTTGGAAATTTGATAGAATGAAATAAAAAAGATGAAAATTAAAAAAAAAAGTTTTAGATTAAAGTAAAAAGTAAAAGTATCAATCCCTAAAAATTTTACCATTTATTATTTCACTCACTTTTCATCCTCTTTCACATCTACAAAAGGAACATTAATCACACTAAAATCTCCTCGCGACCCCACCCCTCCTAAGGATGTAAATTGAAGTTCATATACTCATAACCTGTTTTTATAATTTATCTTTAATACTAATAAAGCCTTTTAAATATATGGTTTTAAATTTAATTTTGATAATTTATCAAAAAAATACAGCAGTCACAAATGATACCAAGAGCTTTAAGTGCGGGCTCTTTATAAATCGATTTTTTTTCATATAAATAATTGGTTCAATTATTAAAAATGGAAAAAATAAAAGCAAGGTTGGTAGTTGAAGAAAATAAGATACAGTGCGAATTATTTGCGGGCGAGGCCATGCCGCCACGAGCGAGACGAGATCACGCTGGGGATGTTTTTACGTTTCTTTTTTTTAATGAAATAATAAAGAAAAAAATATTAATTATGAGATGCAATCATGGGACGGGAATCAGCCACCTCATAATTAATTGCATCTAATATGCTTCCTACGATTTGGCATTTCTGAATTAAATAGTACGAGTGTTGCCATTCAATTTTTTCAATCACTTCCAAATTTATAATAATCAATAATTTTATTTTTAAGATAATTTTATAGATATAAACTAGATCATGGATTCGTGCAAACGCACGAAAATAACAAAGAGAAAGTATAAATTAAAGAAAAGAGAAGAGAGAGTAAATAAAAAATAAAAAAAAACTTCAATTTACTATTCAGATGATATATACTTCATGACAATCGGACAAATTTAATATATCTATTAATTAGTTAATGTTCAAAAAATATGAAAAACATTAAAGTTTTACCTCATGCAACGTAGTCTTAAAAATTATTATTGAGAAAGGTTTTTTGCCTTCTATATCACATACAATTATTTTTATATTTACATTTACAATAGAAACAGAACCATTTTTAAAATCTGTGACTTTGACTACTTATAATTGATCAGCCAATCCTGTGGCTAACTGGGAAAGCAGCATTCTGTTTAGAGACGTTGTTGTTTTGCATTCTTCTTGTTATTTTTTTTAAATACAAAAAAAAAAATATTCTGATTTTGATTTCCTCCTCAGACAGCCGACAAGAAACATGGGAAGTAAAACTCGTACAGTCTTACACTTATAATTCTATCTCTTCCTTTTCATGTCTTTTGCATATATATCTCAAATTAAAAGATAAAATTAAAACATATTTTCTAAAATCTCATCATCGTGCTTCATTACTTGATCGCACCTCCACTTGGTGGATATGTTCTAATTTATTCATTCTCCTCCATTCTTGTATGCTTTCACAATCCAGATAATTACTAAAACTAAAAATCCGTAAATATACACGAACACCTTAATTTCCTATTCACATAATCATTAATTCAACAATAGATTGATAAAGGAGTTCAAAATCAAACATAGAGGTTCATATTTATAAATATTCTACGCATTCATATAGTACTTAATCAAAGCCTATGACATGTCAAAACTCAACAAATCGTATTGAAGGTGTTGTTGTTGGTTGAATGGCTCCATCAAGGATCTTGAGAGGTACTCACTATACTCAAGAGGTTTCATCAAATTGGTGCCCTCATCAACATCCACCCTCCATAGTTGAGTTTCACTTTCATGAAGAAGATGAGTTTTGTGCACTCTCTCGGAATGGCCATTTTCTTCTTCTTCCATAGGCATGGAGGTTTCAGCAACATTGGAGTATTGGCCAGTGAGTTCTTGCACAAGGGCCCTGAAATTCGAGGCACTAGTCTTCACCTTCACGGGGCTCGAAATATATGTAACTTTGATATCCTTTTTGTCCCTTTTGTTGCTTGCCCTTTTGTTCTTCATGGCCCCCTTGGATAGCAATGTCACTTGTTGACACAATATAAACAAGAAACAAAAAGGTGGTTTTGTGTTTGTGTCTCTAGGGTTTACAACATAATACTATGTATGTGTACATTTGTGAAATATAAAATTGGCCAAGTTGCACAAGCCTTTTTATAAGGGTGGGTTATGGGGGTGGGGGGTGGGGGGTGTTGTTGGTCAAAGAGGGAGGTTCTAGGAAAGAGGGTGAGGTTTGAAAAAGTTGGAATGGTGATTTTGACTATTGAAATAATGGAAAAATAGTGAGACATTGATTGAAATTGATCTAGAGGATGGGATCTTGGAGATGCTTACGTGACCCGTAAGTGCTATATGTGTATTTGTGACTCGTGACACCACTATGTTAACGTTTGTTTAATAATTAAATTAAATTATTATTGTTCTTATTCAATGAATGATTCTCGCACGTGCGCAGCCTAGTATGACTGAATGGGATCCGATAAACTTCGGTGCTTAGAAACACCAGAAGCAAAGTGACGTTGTTTTTTTTGTTTTTTTTTATGGAGATAAGATTTTATGACGGATAGACATAGTACTCTCTATTTAAAACGCTATGAAATTTACTATAGTAGAAAGGGTAAACTAAGTTTTTTTAACCAAACTTTTAGACTTTTTATAATTTTGTTCCTTTAACTTTTTGAAAATCCGTCTTTGTCCTCAAACTTTTTGTCGGTTTTCCTTAAGTTTTCTTATGGATAAAAACTGTCAGAATTTTCCTCGGCATAAAAATAAAGGTTCTCTTCCTCCAAAATCAGTCCGAGAAACAAAATTTACAGTTAATATAATAGATCCAAAAAATAATCCAAGGTTCATCACACACCTAACACCACCACATTAACAACCACAAGCCCACGAGAATTGGAAAAATTGGTCAAACAAAAATGGAACCGTAATAGAGAGATAGAGGAATCTGAGAGAGACCTCATCTTCGTCTTCCTCCAAAATTTTGACTATCACAGTGAACAGCAACACAAACCCGTTAAAGCCAAAATCAGAATCAGAATTCTTCTACTAAATCACAACAAAATCGAAATCGTTAAAGTCAAAATCAATGGAATTAATCAAAAGACACAAAGAAGCGACTAATTTGTCCCCAGATCTCGTTGCAAATCAGCGATGCGAAAAACCTAAGAAGCGAAGAACGAGAAATAAGAACGAGAAGATCTAGTTTCAGATCTGCAATGCCCGACACCGCCGTCGCCGTCAATACCAACACCAGCCCGCACCGCCACTGTCGGCATCTGGATCGAGACGGAGAAGACCAACGACAACCCGCACTCTCCCTCTGTCTCCTTTCTCGCTCTCCCTGGTTTGGGGATGGTGTCGTCGGCGGTGGCTGGTGTCGAGTAAGAGAAAGAGAAGAAGAAGAATCTATTACTAAGCAATTTCTGACAGAATTTTAGCCGTCATAAAATACAATAATACAATTAATGTTACGTAGATAATTAACGGTGATTTTAGACATAAATGACGAAAATATTAGACGTAACAAATATTTAGGAAGGAAAATTAATCTTTGAAAATTTAAAAGACCCAAATAATAAAAGTTGAAAAATTTGAAGACCCCAAAATATAGTTTAACCAGTTAGAAAATGATCAAGCTTTACATGTAATCTCTCGTGATTCTATGGGCAAACCTTTGAAAGAGAGTGTCAACATTCAAAATTTTAAATTTTAAATTTAGAAGCTAATTAAGTACTAGTTTATTTTATACTACTACTACTTTATTTCACAGCAGTAAAAAAAACTATTTTATTTTACTATTCAGTACCCTATAATTATATATCTCATTTTCATAACTTTAGATGTTTTAACCTTCCTTTTCTCCTATACTAATCCCGAGTGATGCACCAGACAACTTTTGTAGGGAGTTTAAAATATTTTGTTGATACATTAAAAATCATATGAATATCATTATATTGCTAAATAATACTTAATAAAAATATATTATAACAATACAATATGACTTTAAATGTACTAATAGAAAATATGAATATTATAAAAACTTAAAAATATATAAAATTTAATGAAATATAAAAAAATAGTATTAAAAATCATCAAATATCTGAAAAATAATTAAGCATGTCACTTATAAGTATCATAAATTATCATCAATTACATAAATTATTTAGCCATTTCATTTTTTTATTATAAAATTTTAATAATAATATCATTATCCATTTGTAAATACTTGAAATAATAATCTAAATAATCATAGAAATTAAAATAATATAAAGTTTTCTCCTCAAGTCAATTCGAATATCAAAGACAATTTAGATGTTGTATACATAGAATTTTTAAAAATTTATCTTAATAAGATATTTATTGAAGAAAAATATCCTTATTTTTAGATTTTATTATTTTATACAAATTTTAAAGTCTTTGTTATATTTTTTATTTAAATTTTTATTATCTTTACATTCCTTTAAAACAAACCCGTACATCCCCGTACATCGCATGAACACGCAACCAAACTAGCATAGAAAGGAGTGCTAAATATTTTTTTATATTTTAAAGTTGAATATAATTTATTTTTTTAGTGAATAGTTTAATATAATTTGAATATACTGTGAAATTTACCGTCATTTCAATTATAGATGATCGTGGAAAATTTGTTAACTTTACCGCAATTATTATTTTAAAAGTGATATCTATAGTAATTAATTATAATTAGTTGACATTGTAAATTTTTTACATCAACAATAATATATGAAAATCAAACTGTTCTAATGTAATATATTAATTTATTAAATATTTTATTTATAAAAATATGAAAATATTATAAGATTTGGTCTTGTTACAAAATTACATTTCTCCTTTGCAAAAAAGTGAAATCCAATTAAACATTAGTTCTATTTTATAAATATTGATATTTTAGGCTTTTTCTTGCATTAGAAATAATGTGTGTCTTCTAATTTAGTAGGTTAGATGTTAACAAAAAAAATTAAATACAAATTCTTTTATTAAATAAATTATTTTTCTATATGTGAACTAAACAAAAATTTATGATATTTTATACTACAAAATATAAAAATTATTAAAAATAAATTATACTTATTAAAAATAATAAATAATTTATTTGCATGTGGTGACAAGTCACCACTTTTTTTCTTATGAATAATTCTAAATCTTCCTGTAAAATTTTTTAAGTGATTCTTTTATTTATTTTGTATTTTAAGATATTAAATATAGAGAAAGAAGGTTATGCACTAAAAAGTAGAACTTTGTATATATAGTCATCCAAATTACCACCACCAATTCATATTGTATGGTAAGTTTATTGACTTGTAAAATAGTTATGTTAAAGTAATTCAAATTGTGATATGTGATTGAACGATCGTGTAAATTTATTTTACATTACCAATGCATATGCATTAAACTCTTAAATATATTATTTTTAAAAAAAGATAGACTAAAATATTTATTTTCATCCCTATAAAATTTTTAGTACATTTTTTCATTTTTATAAAATTAAAATGCATCATTTTTTGGTTTGGATTTCTATGATGACGACTTTGTACATCGATTATATATATAATCGATTTAAAAAGTTATTATCATAGGTTCAAATGTTCGAACCTTATTTTGAGAAAAGAAATTATACATTTCAATTTTGTGAGATGAAAAAAGACTGAATTTTTTGTGGGGACTGATTTTGGAAGATTTTCATATTTATAAAGATAAAAAATATATTTTAACTAAAAAACATTAAGCATCTTTATATTTATTTAATATTTTTTTTTTGAAAATATTAAAATAATTTATATGAAAATTTGTAAAAAAAAAATCTTCTTCTTTTTTGTTGATCGCAAATATTAATTATTAATTTTTTATTAGTGAAAAAAATTAAACTGTTAACTTTTTCTTTCCTCCAACACTATCTTTTCCTTTAGAGTGTGTCTGGATGTTAACTTTTAACTGGGTAATTCATTTTCATCATGTAATTAAAATATTTCAAGGTAAAATTACTCGTTTGGATAAATCATTTAAAGAGAAATTGAATTCCGTCATTTTAATAAGGAATTTTATTCAACAAAGAATGAAAGAATTGAAATTCTTTATAAAAATGAAAGAATTTCGATTTCTTAGCAACTCCTCAGGCTTGTCTCCTTCCTTTCAACGATTGTTGTCGCCAGAATAGGCTTCGATCGTAGTTAGTGCGCTTGTCAGGATCGGAAAGAGTAGAATAGGCGGCGTGGATCTTTATGAATTCGTCAGCGGACGAGTTTTTTTTATCAATGGCCACCACGTCGAGGTGGCAGACTCTAACCGGTCGTCAGTACACGGCCTTGATTTCTTGGTTAGAGGCGCCAACGGGAATGCCGAGGATATCGTAAATGGAAGAACAAGAGGAGTTCAGATATGAAGGTCTCGGTTGCTCCATCCAGGAAGAGCAAGCTTCAGCGGTAGCAATGGCAGTGGTGAAAGCGACTATCAGCCGGAATTTGATGCGGCACAATGAAAAAGCCATGGCGTTGCCGGAGAAGCTAATGGCGGGAAAAGATGCTGAAAAGGACATGAAAGAAATCATATTTGCTACTTGCTATATTGGGAGCTTGTGATAAGTTGTGGTTGGTAGAAATTGAGATATGGAATGTGAGTAACAAAAATATGCTAATTTTATTTTAGTACTCTTACAATTGGTCGATCCAAACAAAAAATTTTAAAAATACAAAAATTTTAATTTTTAATTAATACATTTTAATTTTCTTGAATTTTAAACTCCCTTTCATTTTAAAATACTCCCCAGTTAGGGATGACAAAAAATTTGTCACGGGATAAAATTCGTCATGCATAGTTGATGGATAAGTTAAAGAAATACCCATGGGTAGCGGGTTAGGATATTTTTTACCCACTCGTTAATTAAAATTCGTGCTGCATAGTTGATGGGTAAGTTAAACAAATACGCATGGGTAACGGGTTTTGGATATTTTTTTACCCACTGGTTAATGGACAACGACACGAGTATGCATGATACTATACGTGGCCGCGGGAACCCACCCTAATTCAATTTTCACATTGCTTTAAGTCCTAACTATCTTCCCTTCCTTCTCCAAGAGTTCCCTTTCTTGTTCCACCCCTCCCTCCCACTTACGCACCCAACCTCCGCACCACGCTCAAACTAGGTAATTAATGTCATCCTTCCCTTTTAAGTTTTCAGTGCGTGTCCCTATTTCCTTTTTTATCATGCATTATTTCATCTATTAATCAATCCTTTTTTTGCCTGTGATTTGGAGTGTGTTGTTGTCAAGTCTGCCATTAGTTTTTTGTTGTGAATCAGTTTGCTAAATCTGGATTGTGTGTCATTAGCTTTTATTAAATCTAGAATTGTGTGTTTATAGAACTCTTTGTTTTGTGTTATGCTTAGTTCATTTGCTGTAATTTTGTGTTCCGTTTAATTCTCACATTTTTTAAAGAAAAAATGTTTTTTTTTTCTTTCTAATTTTAAGTATCCACAAGTATTCATGGATACCTGCAGGGTAAACAAAAAATCTGCAGATAATATCTGAATGGGTATCTGTCAGGTATTGGGTGGGCAACGAGTATGAATTTCCCTCGGATGAGTGAGCAAGAAGAAGTTCCTACCCTATTTTCATTCCTACCTAGTTGATTACTTCTCCTATTATTAATAAGCCAATCTTATAATTTTTCCTTTCATTTTTTTGTATGTCTTGGAATAGGGCTAGTCAGCAGCTAGTTTTAGTCAACCGGATGACTTTGAAAAAGAAAAGGGAAGTTTGACGGGCAAGACAATGGGTTATGGGGTGCAAAAGTAAATAAACTAGACTAAAATAAGAACATTAGGTGAAGACTCACCTTATTAAATGTTAATAAAGGCCACATATAAATCTTGTGTCCTGCTTGCTACCTTAAACTGGATGGCCTTGGGATTGAGGTTTCCGTTCAATGTAACAATTAAACAACTTGGCGGCCACGACCAGTAGTGAATTTTGAAGCATAACTGATGAACCAAAAACAAAATAGAGACTTCTGGTATCAAAATATTCTTATATAAAATCTTTAGACCAATGCTTTTAACTTTGAAGATTGGACTGAACATTCAACTAATCGATTCACAATTTAATGATTTAAAAAATTATTAAATTGGTATTTTTTAAATAATGATATTATGTGAAGTATACTGATATACAAAAATTGATTAATCATTTATAATAATTTTTTTCTTTCAATTACATTTTATCTTTTTTGTTTCCAACACTTAGAATTCAAGATTTATATAAGAATAATCAAACTCAATTTCACTCATATAAATATATCAATGGTATGTTGGTGGTTAAATTGATACTAATAAAATAAAAAATATCTGAGGTTTATTTTTGTTTTTTTAGAAAAATTGAAATAACATTATATTGACCATTATTGATCCATTATGAACCTTTTTTTTCGGTTTATAATTGTTTCGTTTTTACTAATTTTCTGATTTTTAACAAGTTTTTCTTAAAGTTGACTTTGTAATTTTTTTGAACCGAATATTTAGCAATCGTAAGTTTTCGATCTAGTCTCCCAATCTCCCATCCTGTTTTCAAAATGCTACTTTAAACAATTGAAAAAGTATTTTACGAATGTAAATTGTACTTGAAAGGATAAAATATAGTCTTTTTTAGTATTTTTTTTACTAGTACTTGATAATAGTTTTGACTTTATACAAATCTAGTTGCTTTTATCATTCATTAGTGGCTAACTAGCTATGAGTTTGTTCTTCATTTTTCTATGGGTAAACTTTTTTTTGGGTCAATGATATATCTTGAATTTTAGCCCAATGAAACGAATATTTTGGAAAATTAAAAAACAAAATGATTTCATTGTCTAGGTTTTCTAGAGGCAACTCACTTCCCTCATTTGACTAAATTTAACCGCTTGTAATTAAAAATATAATCAAATCAATTTAAATTAAGCATTTGAAAGTTAATTTCAGTTAAATTATTTATATGATAAAAAGGTAGTATTTAAATTTTACTCATTTGTCTAAATGAATTAAATTTGAAATATAGACATAATTTATTTGAAGTTATAAAATTAGAATTTAATTAACTTCTTTAATAAAAATCAACATCTGGTTGATACAAGTAACATTGAATTCAACCCTCTTAAATAAGATGTTGAATTTGAATTTGTGGATAAAAAAATATAATTAAAATAAAAAACTTTATTAAGTAGTTACTTTTTTGATAAAAAATAGTCATAGATAAAATTAGTGGATATTCTACAACAATATTATGTTATAGAAAATATTTTTTTATAAAATAAAATAAATATAAGAAGACAAAACAAGAGTAAGAATCTTTTTAACAGAAAAATTACACGCACATTTTTTTTTCCGCTGAAGGCAATATATCACATGGCCGAAGTTATAAAACTAATCCCCTAAGTTCACATACAAGACATATTTTATCTTATTTTTTATTTAATTTTTTTAATCAAGTATATCTCTGGACATGTAATACAAAATCACTTGAGAGCTTATTTTACACATGAAATTAAAATTATAGTTTAAATTTCTAATTTTAGTTCTAATATTTCTCTTCTAATAATGCTAGCTAGGATTATAATCCGTTCAATATATTGTTGGTGTAAAGTGATTCAAGTGAGTATTTTTTACTATTATTATTTTATAGATGTGAAGTATTTAATGATGGTTAGTTTCCATTTGTGATTTTTTTTCTTCCGATTATATTTTTTATATATGTTGGAAATTAAGAGATATTTAAGAAATCTGAACCTAATTTTATTTGAATCAATGTCAGGTTGATCATGTAAAATGAGTATAATATATACAAAAATAAAATATATTTTTCGTCCTTGTCAAATTCACAAAATTTGAATTTCATCTATACAGATTTTTTTTATTTTTATTTTTGCCTTTGGCAAGATTTGGTTGTATGTGAACCTACAATGATTTTTACAGGTTAAACATATAACTTTGTTGGCCTTTGGTTTTGCCACTTTAGTGGGTGCTGCGGGTTTCACTTTGGTTTAAGTTTCCATTTTCATTTTATTAAAATTCAAATTTGTTTATTGAAGACTTGTGTTGTACATTTTTGTTTTTGATTTTGTATTGATTAGAGATTTGAGAAACTTTGAACATTATAAAGTTTTGTTTGTTTTGAATTTTTTTGTGCTTTGCCTTCTCTGTTCTCTACACATTGTTGTTTTAACTCTTGGAATTTTAAGATGAAGGGGAAAAAAGGATGAAGGTGGCTTACATGTTCCGTAGGGAACGGTAACTTAGCTCTTGTGATGAGAGAGAAGAGAGAATTAGGGGCAAATGAGAAAAACAAGGAGAAAAAAGAAAAGAGGAAAAGAACAAAAATCTAAACCCTTTGATTAAAATGAACAGCTACAATGAACTTTAGCATCGTGCCCAACAAGTTGTTTCACTTGTACATCTTAGCCATTTTAGTGAAACTCATGATCAACTTCTAAGTAAAACAAAAGGAGAAATAATTAGTACTTTAAAAAAAAAAGACCAAATGATTCTTATTTTTTCATACTTCTTTTATTTTTAAAGTTTTTATATTTTTTTCCCACTTTCTATACAAGCAAACAAAAAAAACATTTTCTTTTCTTTTACTTTTTTATGTTTAACAATTTAAAGAATCGTCTTATTTTTTTTAGTCTTTTTGTTTTTCTCTTTTCCTTTCAGTTTCTTTCTTAAACTAAACATACTCATCTGGTTCAATTAAGATGTACACTAATATATTTCCTCCATGCCGCTTCATGTAAGCAGGATAAAGCAAGGATTGTGGTGGCTCCTCTTTTGTGATGAAGTTCTTAACCTAGAGGCCTTAGATAATTTTTAATGGAGTTTTTGAGTTGAGTTTTTTTAGCTCAAGAACTTGCCCACCAGATCTATTAGTATTCTTGCTCAAGAATTTTGCATGGTTACGGTTAAGTTTCAGGGAAAAAATTCATATTTTTTCTCCGTGAAATAAAATCTAATAACTCAAATTAGGTTATACCACTAGAAAAAAAATGACTTTTTTTTTTAATCTTATGTGACATTATGAGATTCACAAAAAATAATTCAAATAGTATTATAAAAATCGGGTAGATCATCGATTCAATCAAAGCTTTAGATCAGAAGTCCAATTAATAGGTTTTTATTAACCCACTTAACTTGATATATATAAACTATATGTAATATATTTAAGAAAATGTGATCAATCTATATTTTTATACTTCAAAATTAAATTATTTTCCTGATCAAACTATAAATATTATATAATTATTTATTATTATAAATTATTTTATGAGTATTATCATTAAATAACTAAAAAAACTCTTATTTTTCAATACTAAATAAAAAATTTATCATATGAACAAAAGTAAATCCGGCAAAATAATATAAATTACATAAATATTAAATCATATCATAATCAATAGAATAATAATTAGTTATTATATATATTATTATCACGATAAAAAAATTTATAGAAACATATTATATATTATTCAATAATTAATTATTAATAATTTAATATGTTATAGGAATTATAAAAAAATAATTAAAAAAATTAAGTCAGGTTAAATTGGATCAACTTAGTTCGGGTCACCAATTTTATCAAATTCAATCGGATCAAATCGATGCAAAACATATTACTTGCTTTTCCAACCTAATCTGACTACCCAATAGACTAAGATCTGGGCTTAAAAAAACTGAGCACGATAAGACAAGTGAATTACAACTTGAGGGGGACGAGGAAATAATGCAAAAAGACAGAGGCCTCGATCACCAAAAAACCAAAGCACTGTTCATCGAAAAGTAATCAATTAAGCCTAGCCAACCCTTGCTAGTTGCTACTATCAGAGTACCTTTGAATTTTGAAGTTTAGACTCTTGGGTAGCCTAATGGTATTTGTTGGATTGGATAATGGATATCCCTTCTAAACTTGTTTCAAGCCATTTGAGTTGAGTTATTGCGCCTGTTATTCAGTTATTCTTCAATAATTTTGTCTAAAACTTAAAGGTTAAAGTTGTTTTTTTTTATGCCAAAAGTTGAATTATTATATTATTAAAAATATATTTTATTGCATCTCAAATCTGGACATAATTTTCTTTTAGTCCTTTCTTTTTAAAAGAGATTATTTTCATCTCCAAATTTAAAAATAACCCACTTTTGGTAATAAGGGGTGCCAAACAGATCATAAAATAACTTTAAGGACCAAAACTAAAGTGAGATACTTTGAAATTAGGGGATAAAAATAATCACTTTTAAATTTGAAGGATAAAATATAAATTAATTTTAAATTTGAGGATAAATAGATATTTAAGTCCAAAAAAATAATGATAATCAGGTTTTACTCGTTAAAAGAAAAAAATGAAAGTTGAGTTTTGTTTGCTTAGTTCTTTTATAACTTAATAATTTTTTTATATTAAATATTTTTTATGTTTACTAATTTAATATTTAATAGACACTTTTACCTTAAAAAAGAGATAAAATTAAGTAGAAAAAGATAATAAAAGATATTTAAACTTACTATTGTTATAAATGAGAGACTAAAAAAAATAATTTTAATTTAATAAAATTGTATAATATTTTTCAAATTTGAGAAAATATTATAAGAACCTCCACAAATTCAAACACTAAAGAAAGGGATTACTCCTTTTAAAATTTATCTTGATTAACGATCAACGTTCAGTGGGCTGACCTCCCATTTCAGATTTTGGGCTTAGGCCCATACAAATTACAGCCGAGTGAAGTGGGCCGGCCCATTTAAACATCTCTCCCTAAACCCCTTAAACCCTAAAACCATTTCTGAAGCGCAGAAGCTACATAGGAGACTAACCATTTTTGATCTTGGGAATCAGATCCTCAACGTTAGTGCTTTCTACTCTCTCTTTACGCAAATATCATCTTTCTACAATTTAGTGTCACAATGTGTATATAATTTGTAAAAACATTGATTCCTTTGTTATTAATTATTATTTTCAGACACCGAAATAAGAATCAAAGTAGCGTGCGTGCGTGAATTCGATGATGTCTGGGTACGTTAGACGAGCATTCTCGTACCGGAACATGCTGTGGCTCCGAAACTCAGGTGTTGTTCGTGGTTGCGACGTGTGGTCTCCCATTCAGATGTGCGATAGCAACAGAGTGTTGACTCTTCCGGCAACGCCTAATTTTGTTGCGGAAAGTCGCAGAGCCTTTGCCAAAGGGCGAAAGTCAAGTACGTCTTTGTTTCTTATCTCGGCACAAGTGATGGTTTTTCTTGTTACCGTTTGTTTAGGTTTGAGCTTTGTTGGTTTAGTTTATGGAGGGGAATTGAATATGGACATGTAGAGGTAGTTTGGTAGGGTCATTTTGGCATTGTTTTCGGATTGAAATTGTAGTTCCAGCTGTGCAACTCTTATAATAATTAATAAATTAATAAATGTCAACATTTTAGTATTTTGAGTAATAAACATGCTCTATTCTCTTTAATTTTTTTATTCATTTTAAGTGTTCTGATTTTGATTTTCTGTTGTGAATGGATTTTCTTGGTGCTATTACGTGTTTTTTTTATGGGAATTTAGCCTAAATTTCAAGCACCAAACAAAAATTCTAGGGTGGATTTAGTTGAGACATTTCTGAAACACTGAATGGCAGTTCTGAAGATGAAGAATAAGAGAAAGTTGGGATAGTTTCTTGAATTTCACAGCATTTTTGTATGAATCAGATGCATGTGATTTTTCTAGGGTTGTTGGTGGAATTTGCTTATTGAATTGAGTTTGCAGTCTGTGAAAATGAAATGTTTAAGTAATGAGGGTTTGTAAAGTTTTATGATTGTAAGTACAAACCTACGAGGCATGCAATTCTCTTTACTGGTTGGAAATTGCAATCAGCGAACTCCAAGGATCAAGCTGTTAGATTTTGAAATTGATATGGGTTTTTTCTGATTGAAACATGTTGATATTTGATAGCTTGCCTGAACAATTTTCTTTGTTGAACTATTGTAGTGTGCAGAACTTTTAATGTCTAACTATTATCATGCATTATAAATGTTGATTTTAATGGTCATTGGTTTATACATTTTAGAGGATGAAGGGGGTGCCAGTACAATTGAAGTTCCACCAAATGCTGGTCCTACTATCAAGGCAAATGCTGTCTCGCAGATGGAGGCTGCAATGGCTGCATTATCAACAGAACTAAGCAAGCTACGAACAGGAAGGGCATCCCCAGGTATATTAATGCGTGTTTATAGATCATCTGTGTCTCTTGATAGTTAATGATCGAATGCAATAATGATGGGCATGCCTCTACAGGAATGCTTGACCATATCATTGTTGAAACTAGTGGTTTGAAGATGCCTTTGAATCGGCTTGCTGTTGTTTCAGTCTTGGATCCAAAAACCTTGTCTGTTAATCCGTATGATCCAGAGGTACTTTACCTTAGGACTTCGAGTTTGTTATTACTTATTTGTAGATTGCTTAGTACTAAACTAGTATTACTTTTGCATATGATATGCCTAACTTCTGCAGACACTTAAACAATTAGAGAATGCTATTGTTTCATCTCCATTGGGGTTAAATCCTAAATCAGATGGTGAAAGATTGATTGCTGTTATTCCACCGTAAGCACGTATTCTATTGACATTCAATTACTCATGCCTGTCCGAGTGAATTTGGTTGGATATAATAGCTATTAAAGAACTTGAATTTCAAGCTCAATATTAATTAACTAATTTACTTCTTCACTTTGAAATGACCAGATTGACCAAAGAGCATATGCAGGTAAACTCATTACACTCCAGTTAATTATTGTTTACCCTTTAAACATCTCATTTCATATATCATGCTGATATATCCTTTTTGTTTGACATTTATTTCAGGCTATGACTAAGTTGGTTGCTAAATCATGTGAAGATGCTCGTCAAAGTATTAGAAGAGCTAGGCAAAAGGTTTGGTGTGGTTTTGGTTTTGGTTTTCCTTGACATTTTTTTGGAAGGTTTGCCTTTTAGCAATTTAAGGGAATAAGAATGGTGTAGTTGTTGAAATAATGGAATTCTCCGTCACTCTGAAATCTGAATATTATCGGCTTCTTTAACTTGAATTATTTTTGCTCTGGCATTGATTTGCACTATCTTTTATGCTTAAGCATTCTTATGAGTATTGAGTTTTCAAATATGGAATTGGTGTTTTTCCGTTCACCACTCCATTCGCCCTTGAAGAAGTAGCTGCTTATGTCCTGTTCTAAAATGCATTTTTCTTAATCATTAGAGCAAATTAAATATTTCGAAACCTTAAAAAATGAAATACAGGAGATCCTGGTCTGATAGTTCTGGGCTATCTTTATATTTTCAAATTAAAAAGGGTGGTCCTGTAGTCATTATTTTTTCGGATTATACCATAATTTTCTGCAGACTCTGATGGAAGTTGTTAATTTTACAGGCAATGGATGCGATAAAGAAGTTGTATTCAAGTCTCCCCAAAGATGACATAAAAAGATTGGAGAAAGAAGTATCTAACACATGCTAATTGCAGCTGATAAGATAACTGTAATCCATAGCTTAGGGTGTCTGATTTCTGATATTTTCTTCTTACAGGTTGATGATTTGACAAAGAAATTTATCAAGAGTGCGGAAGATATATGCAAGGCAAAAGAGAAGGAAATTAGTCAAGGTTGAGATACGGCATTTTTGTTATTTTTTGGTGGAGGATTAACTGCTTCGTTTCTCCTCTTAATTTGGTAGGACCTGACATTTTGTGGTCTTAGCCTAGTGTCAGTCAATCAGTAGTCATATATATAAGGATTATTATAGTGTTCTGGCAATCTTTTGAATACATAAAACATGATTCCCCCAGTTGAGTTGCCACATTGGTGCAGGCTGCCGTGCATTGTGGTTGATCAAAATCTTGTGCTTAATGTAACTCCGTTTGTTAGGCGAAATTTGTGAATGTTATGTTCTAATCATTGAGGGTGTGTATAGATTCAAGTGGGGGATATATAAACTAGTCGAAGCTGACACTCAATCAAGAGGGGTTTGTTGGCATCAAGTTCATTGTTTCACATGTTTTGTAGACTTGCTATTATCATTGCTTGATGCTGTTCATACTCAGTAGAATTTGTTACCATGAGTTCAAATGACATTTGATGAAATTTTAATTGAATTTTTGCATTTTAATTCATGTAGTTTTTATTTATTTGTTTACTTTTCGGTTTCATTAACAATTCATTTATATATATATATATATATATATATATATTAATTTTCTTCCTTTTTAATAAAGAGATATCATATATTTCTTTATCATATTTATAGCATTAATTTAGGAATAATTTAATTAGTAATATTAGAAATACATTATATTTTTTTGTCCATACTTTTAAAAAATCTATAATTTTAATCTCCTGATCAATTTCAAACTCGATTATATATGTATTAAATTTTTTTTTTTGAATAAATTAAGTTTGTTAGTACTTAAATAATTTTCTTAAAAAATATTTGTGATATGAATAATCAACAAACATGTATCAATTAACATTTATGGAATACATTGATTAATGTTTAAATTATACATTAGAATTGAAATTGTAAATTTTTAATCATGAGACCATAATGTTTCAATTAAATAATAAGAGATTAAAATCATAATTTTTTATAAATGAGAGATGAAATATTTTAATTAAAAAAGAAATTAAAATCACTTATTAAAAAACAAGAAATGAAAATTAGATTTAGTCTTTCTTCTATAAGGAAAAACATATGTATTCAAAAGAAAAAGATCATTATTGAATTATTGAATTAAAACCTGAGGTTTTTATATTTTTTTAATCTTTGATATCCTCTTGAATCAACCCGTGGTTAAACCCTATCTGAACCTCTTAGAATTCTTATTCATCAACGAGCTATTCTTGCTAATCTTGTTGATCAGGGAAAAACTAAAGCTACACAATATGTAATTAGTTAAAGAACTTAATACCTGCAACATTTGAGTATTTCTCATATTTATTATATTTTGTAGATACTTCATTTTAATAACCAGAAAAGCTCTTTGAAACAACGTTGTTGGTATTCTTCAAAGGCTATATATACCGCAGGACATGCAATAGTCTATAGAATTTTTTGAATTTGCAGATTTATGCATGCTTCTTTCTCCTTTCTATTTTTTTTTATTTTTTCCTTATTGGTTAGAGTGTTGACCCTCTGAGTAGTGAATACCATGCTCTTCAAACATGACGGAATATTCATTCACATTCACAGGGAATTCGAAATGCTGGTTAAAGATTAAAATGTAGATTTTTATTTTTATTTTTATTGGAAGCATAAATACGTACTCTTCCATAAGCGCGCGAAGGTTATTTGTGTGTGTTTGGAAGTGGAGAGGTCTAGAAAGAATCAGATGCTTGCTATGGAAGATTGTTCATGGAATGCTTTCAACAAATTCGTTACGCAGCTGTGGAATGACTCAGGATGATGTCTTTCATACACAAAGATTGTTCTTTGAGATAATATTGTACACAAAAAGTTGGTGAGAGAGGGTCCATGGACAGTGTGTGGGACAAATAATAATTTGAAAAGAGATTCTTTTTTACCCTCAGGAAAACTATTGCCTCATTCATTCATGGAACACAACTGTTAAGTTAAAGTTTGTGTTGTCGGAAAGATCGTCCAATATTGTAGTTTTCACAAAGTAGTTTTAACAAAGCTTATGTAAAATGTGCACAAATAATACTCAAGCTATTAATGAATTCTCCAACTTTTGAGATATTTTTATATTTCCATTTGGTTGTTGCTGTGTTGATGCATGATTAGTAAGTTGAATGCTCTTTCGGTCATATGTATAACTTTTTGATGTTTATGTTGCATTTCACTTTTCGATCTATGGAATAACCTCAATTTGGTGTTTTAGGGATACAGGTATTTTATTGAAGAGATGGCGATCAACAACAAGGGATTCTTGGGGAAAGAAAAAAACAATGCTGCCGTGAATAATTGCCTCTGACGGCGGCAAACGATGGTCGGAAGGTTGCTGGGAGGGAGGAGAAATACATCTAGTGTGAGTAATGTAAATTGCAACCATATAAATCAGATGAATCTAACCGTTGATAAAATTGGTTTATCATGAACCACTTAAAAAGCTTTTCCACCGTAGTTAGGACAAATAATTTGGAAATATATTATTTTTTTACACTCAGGAAATTTATAGCCGCTCATTTATTCATGGAATACAGCTGTTACAGTTTGTGTTGTCGGAAAGACTTAACAATTATTGGTTCATTGACCCATCAAAGAAAACGATGTTCAACCCACTACCTCAAAGTAAAGCCATGATCCATAGTTACTCATTTTCATTCATATGCATTGAGACATTGGCATAAGCTGCACTTTCATTCATCCATTTTCAACCATGGCAGTAGAATTAATTGCTGGTGCTCTTCTTTCTTCTTTCCTTCAAGTTGCATTTGAGAAGCTTGCTTCTCCTCAAGTTCTGGACTTCTTTCACGGAAAAAAACTTGATGAGACGCTTCTGAGAAAGTTGAAAATTAAGCTGCAGTCCATCGATGCTCTGGCTGATGATGCAGAACGAAAGCAGTTCGCAGATCCACGCGTGAGAAACTGGCTTCTTGAGGTCAAAGATATGGTTTTTGATGCAGAGGATCTCTTGGATGAAATACAACATGAATCATCCAAATGGGAACTGGAAGCTGAATCTGAATCTCAGACCTGTACGAGCTGTACTTGCAAGGTACCAAATTTCTTCAAATCTTCTCCTGCTAGTTTCTTTAACAGGGAAATTAAATCCAGGATGGAAAAAATCCTTGATAGCTTAGAATTTCTCTCAAGCCAAAAGGATGATCTAGGCTTGAAAAATGCTAGTGGTGTTGGCGTTGGATCAGAATTGGGTAGTGCAGTACCACAGATATCACAATCAACATCTTCGGTGGTTGAAAGTGATATTTATGGCAGAGATGAAGACAAAAAAATGATTTTTGATTGGCTGACATCTGACAATGGCAATCCTAACCAGCCATGGATACTTTCTATTGTGGGCATGGGTGGGATGGGTAAGACCACACTTGCTCAACATGTATTCAATGACCCTAGGATCCAGGAGGCTAGATTTGATGTCAAAGCTTGGGTCTGTGTTTCAGATGATTTTGATGCTTTCAGGGTAACAAGAACAATTCTTGAGGCCATCACTAAATCGACTGATGATAGTAGAGACCTAGAGATGGTTCACGGAAGATTGAAAGAAAAATTGACGGGGAAGAGATTTCTTCTTGTTTTGGATGACGTTTGGAACGAAAACCGACTTAAATGGGAAGCTGTGCTAAAACATCTTGTTTTTGGGGCTCAGGGGAGTAGAATTATTGCCACCACACGTAGTAAGGAAGTTGCTTCTACCATGAGGTCAAGAGAACACCTCCTGGAGCAATTACAAGAAGATCATTGCTGGAAGTTGTTTGCTAAACATGCATTCCAAGATGATAATATTCAACCAAATCCAGATTGCAAGGAGATTGGTACGAAGATAGTTGAAAAATGTAAAGGACTTCCTCTGGCCTTGAAAACAATGGGAAGTCTATTACACGACAAGTCATCTGTTACGGAATGGAAAAGCATATTGCAGAGCGAGATATGGGAATTTTCAACAGAGCGTAGTGATATTGTACCTGCTTTAGCACTAAGCTATCACCATCTTCCTTCTCATCTCAAGAGATGTTTTGCTTATTGTGCCTTATTCCCCAAAGATTATTTGTTTGATAAGGAGTGCTTAATACAATTGTGGATGGCTGAAAAATTTCTACAATGTTCTCAACAGGATAAGAGTCCAGAAGAAGTTGGTGAACAATACTTCAATGATCTATTATCAAGGTGTTTCTTTCAACAATCAAGCAACACAAAGAGAACACAATTTGTCATGCATGACCTTCTCAACGATTTGGCAAGATTTATTTGTGGGGACATTTGTTTCAGATTGGATGGTGATCAAACAAAAGGTACACCAAAAGCAACCCGTCATTTTTCAGTTGCAATCGAACACGTTCGATACTTTGATGGGTTTGGAACTCCATGTGACGCAAAAAAGTTACGTTCATATATGCCAACAAGTGAGAAAATGAATTTTGGTTACTTCCCTTATTGGGATTGCAATATGTCGATACATGAATTATTCTCCAAGTTTAAGTTCTTACGTGTCTTATCTTTATCTGATTGTTCTAACCTAAGAGAGGTGCCTGACTCTGTGGGTAATCTTAAATATCTCCATTCCTTAGACCTCTCAAATACTGGCATAAAAAAACTACCTGAATCAACATGTTCACTCTACAACTTGCAAATACTGAAGCTAAATGGTTGTAATAAATTGAAGGAGCTGCCCTCAAATTTACATAAACTCACTGATTTGCATCGCCTTGAATTAATAAACACTGGAGTGAGAAAGGTACCAGCACATTTGGGAAAACTGAAGTATCTTCAGGTATCAATGAGTCCGTTTAAGGTTGGCAAAAGTAGGGAGTTCAGTATCCAGCAGCTAGGAGAACTCAATCTTCATGGAAGTCTATCAATTCAGAACCTGCAGAATGTCGAGAGTCCCTCGGATGCATTAGCAGTGGATTTGAAAAATAAAACACACCTTGTCAAGCTGAAGTTAGAATGGGATTCAGACTGGAACCCTGATGATTCAACAAAAGAAAGGGATGAAACTGTAATCGAGAATCTACAGCCTTCCGAACACTTGAAGAAGTTGAAGATCTGGAACTATGGGGGTAAACAATTTCCAAGGTGGTTATTCAACAATTCATCATGTAATGTGGTGTCCTTAAGCTTGAAGAACTGTCGATCTTGCCAACGTTTGCCTCCCCTTGGACTTTTGCCTTCTCTGAAGGAGCTTTCAATTGGAGGGCTTGATGGGATCGTGAGTATTAATGCTGATTTTTTCGGGAGTAGCTCTTGTTCATTTACATCCTTGGAATCTTTGGAGTTCTCCGATATGAAGGAATGGGAAGAATGGGAATGTAAAGGTGTGACAGGTGCTTTTCCACGTCTTCAACATCTTTCTATAGTGCGTTGTCCCAAGCTGAAAGGGCACTTGCCAGAGCAACTATGTCATTTAAATGATCTAAAGATTTATGGGTGCGAACAACTTGTACCTTCTGCTCTCAGTGCCCCTGATATTCATCAATTATCCCTAGGAGACTGTGGAAAGCTGCAAATTGCTCATCCGACAACTTTGAAAGAGCTTACCATTACAGGTCACAACGTGGAGGCAGCCTTACTCGAACAGATTGGACGCAGTTACTCTTGTTCAAATAACAATATTCCCATGCACAGTTGCTATGATTTCCTTGTAAGGTTGGTCATCAATGGTGGCTGCGACTCTCTAACGACCATTCCGCTAGATATCTTCCCAATACTCAGGGAGCTTCATATCAGGAAGTGTCCTAATCTACAGAGGATTTCACAGGGGCAGGCTCATAATCATCTCAAGTTTCTGTATATCAACGAGTGCCCCCAATTAGAATCATTGCCTGAAGGAATGCATGTCCTCCTTCCATCTCTTGATGAGCTGTGGATAGAGGATTGTCCAAAAGTTGAAATGTTTCCCGAAGGAGGTTTGCCATCAAATTTAAAATGTATGCATCTCGATGGTTGTTCCAAACTTATGTCGTTATTGAAAAGTGCCTTGGGAGGCAATCACTCTCTAGAAAGGTTATATATTGAAGGAGTGGATGTTGAGTGTCTTCCTGACGAAGGTGTACTGCCACACTCTCTTGTTACTCTATGGATCAGGGAGTGTCCAGATCTAAAAAGACTGGACTACAAAGGTCTCTGCCACCTCTCCTCTCTCAAGATATTGCATCTTTATAAGTGCCCCAGGCTCCAATGCTTACCAGAGGAGGGTCTGCCCAAATCCATTTCATATTTGAGAATTAATAATTGTCCGTTGCTCAAACAACGTTGCCGGGAACCCCAAGGCGAAGACTGGCCAAAGATTGCTCACATTGAACACGTGGATATAAGGTAGTGAGGTTGATTTAAAAGAATAATGGTGAAAGTTGTAGATGCTTCTCTATTGCCTGCAATTTACTAATTAATTGTTTTCTAAACTTATTTTTGCTTTCTGCTTGCTAGACGCCACCGCTCAGTTATTTATTATTCGACTAAATAATTGTTTAATATAGTTTCAAGTGATTGATTCTGCTTGGTTAAAATATTTCACTCTTCAATTTTACTAATAATCTTTTCGATAAATTATTATGTTACCGACATCATGTTTTCGACATATTGTTAATTAACTTGAAGAGTTTTAAGTTCTAAAGAGATGATAGGTTTAATATAATTAAAGGTGATTTCAGCCTCACGTGTTGAGTAATATGGAATTCAATTTATTGCATTAGTATCATTTATATAATTTTTTTTATTTTTAAAAAAATAAAATTGAACTTTAAAAATAAATTAGAGAACTAAAATAGTAATTAAACCTATAATTTACTACTCTTTCAATTCATTCATATTCTTAAAAAAATTTATTAATTTAACTAGTAATATTAAATTTATTAGTAACTTATATTATTTTTCTAAATTATTCTTAAAATTATTGAGACTCATTATCACTCTTTTTTCACTTAATTACTTTCTAGTTAATTAATGAATGTGTGTTAATCTTTTTCTTTGATCTTTATAAGAGAGAATGTATTTATATTTTTAATTGATATTTATTATAAAATAATTAAGAGTATTCTGATAAAAAAATAATTAATGTGAAAGAGGACTTAAAAATAATATTATAAAAAAGATAAAAAAAATCTTATTATAAGGATGGAGGTAGTAATTGAAGCGTACATACAAATTTATGTTAAAATTATAATAATACTTCAATCAATTACTATATAATCATTTATAAATAAAAAAATAATTATTATATATATATATATATATATTTCAAATTTTATTTTTATTTAATTTTATATAATTAATTAACTTCTTTATAAAAAAACTTAAGATAACACTATAATTAATTAATTACATAAAAAATAATATATCATAATTATAAATATATTTATAATTAAAAATAAAAAAATAAAATTTTCAAAAAAATGAAAATAATCTATTTTTTATTAAAATATATTAACTATTTCAAAACAACATTCTAAATAATATATTATAATTAAAAAATACAATAAATATTTAAAAACATAGCTCAAAGTAATCTATTTTTATTTATAATACATAAAATAGATATTTAAAAATAAAATAAAATAAATATATTTAAAATTGAAAAATAACTATTTATAAACATAATTCAAAATAAACTATTTTTATTTAAAAAATAAACAATAGCTATTTAAAAAATAAAATTAATATATTTACAATTAAAAAAGATTAACTATTTAAAAACATAATTCAAAATAAAATATTTTTTATTTAAAAAAACAATAGCTATTTTAAAAAAATTAATATATTTACAATTTAAAAATTAAATATTTAAAAGCATAATTCAAAATAAACTATTTTTATTTTAAAAAAGAAAAAATAGATATTCAAAAACAAAAAGAAAATTAATATATCTACAATTAAAAAAATTAAATATTTAAAAACATAATTCAAAATAAACTATTATTATTTATAAAAAATAGCTATTTAAAAACAAAAATAAAATTAAGATATTTAAAATTTTAAAAAAAATTAACTATTTAAAAATATAATTCAAAATAAAATATTTTTATTTTAAAAAAGAAACAATAACTATTTTAAAAAAATAAAATTAATATACTTAAAATTAAAAAAATTACTATTTAAAAACATAATTTAAAATAATCTATTTTTATTTAAAAAATATACAATAACTATTTACAAACAGAAAACAAAATAATATATTTATACTTAATAAAAACAATAACAATTTAGAAACAAAAATTAAAATAGTACTTTTTATAAATAATAAATATTTATTATTAAAAAAATAAATTAATTTATTAATGATTAAAAAACATGCAAATTATATAAATATGAATTTATGTAATCCATGTGTTTTTTTAATTATAAACTCATACGAATTAGTCTTATAACTCATACGAATTAGTTATACGGATTCTAAAGAAGACAAAGCAACCATTAGAAAAGAGAAGAAGAAACCTTACCTCGACGGTGGAAACGTTCTCAAAGCCAGCAATAGAAGCACTCAACGGCAGTAGCACAACACAAAACAAAAAAGAGGATGCAAGAAGACAAAGAAAGAAGTGAGACGAAGAAAGAAGAAGTGGCGTACAAACAAAGAATAGGAGGGAAGGTTTTTAAAATTTGAGTGAAGGACATTTTTGTCACTTTATTTAAATGATTGGTGCACAAACAATATTACGGGGTGCACCTAACACTAGCGTTCCTGTATATAAGCAATTGAAAGGGGAAGATGAGGGTTTGCCCAGAAACCAAAAAGCAAAGACTTGCCAAAGATTGCTCACATTGAATTCCTTGGAGATTTCACCTTGATAATGGTGTTGATTTTTTTAACCATGGTAATCCAATTAGCATTATTTAGGGGAGGGGGGGGGGAATGGGTTTGTATGACCACACTAATATTCAATACGACAAAGTAAATTTTTGCATTAGTTGAATTTTTTGTTTTCCATTTTTTTGTATTAAAATTGGTATATGATAATTGGTTATAAAAGTGAGTCAAATTATTTCTTAACTTTAACGTTCAAATAGAAAATTTTATGCTATATGACCATGCTGCCGTGAAGAACTCACTAAACTCATTCTAAATGAAGTGCTTATAAGTTTTATCCGATCGATATATTTTCAATCGATGTCATCGTATTGGTAGACATGACATAAGGGATAAAATGTTTGAAGTTTAGATTGGACACATCAGAGTCATTATGAGGAATTTAAAAGGAGATTGGATGTTCGGAGTGTAAGAATTTAGGACTCTTGGATTTTGTAGTTTGGATGATAAAAATATTTTTAGTCTTTACTATTAACTTCTTAGCAAAAGGTAAAGGGTAACACTCACTAGTATCTATGGTATAATATTGCTATGTGATGCTTAATTTGTTTTCTTCTAAATTTCTAAAAGAAATGCTATTTATCTACTTTAAAATGAACTTTTAAGATAAAAAATAAGAATTTCAGATTTTAGAAACAACAACAAAATCTTATATCATTAGATGAAGTCAGTTACATGAATCACATAACTTTATTTGACACAATTGAAAATTGAAATTTTAAAAATTAATATATTATCAAATCTTAAGTTTCCCTTGATGAGTTGCTTCAATGTTCTTTTCAATCTCTCTTTTTCCTAGGCTAAAAATCATAACATCTACTATTCTAAGTGATGCCTCTTGTTGTCTTTTTTGTAAATGCCCAAAGATTTTGGAAAGGTCGGAAGAAAAATATTTGAGAGACATTTTTTTTACTCATTTTAAAGGAATGGTAAATAATTAATTTTAAATTTTAGAGGGATGATAAATAATGAAAAAAAGCAAACTATGTTTTTTCTACTATAACTTTTTAAAAAAATTTATTTTTGTCCCTGAACTTTTTGAAGATTAATCATAATCCTCCAACTTTTATTCTGTTTATGATTTCCGTCTTTTTCATCTATTTTGGATATTAACTAATGAGTGACACTTGATTTATTATTATTACATTTCCTTATAACTAAAAATCATCAGAAATTATTATTATTTTTCTTTATTTTCCAAATTTGTCTCTTGTGGTTCTTCTCCCTCATGTACAATTCTTTCCCAGCGCAGTCCCATTGTCACTACTACCCCTTTCACCTCCACCCACCATCATTGCTACTTCAATGAAAATGCTCTGTCAACACAAGAAGTTCCTTGAGAGGAATGTTTATGGATCAAGGTCTACCCTTGACCCAACCAGATCCAATTATGTTGGGTTGACTTCTTTTTTTAAGTGTTTATGTTAAATTCGACCCAACTCAATTAAGCCTTGATTATATACAAATTAGATAACAAGATCTATTTTTTAACTTGATTCAACCAGACCTAACTCATATCATATAATTAAATTTATTATTATATATAAATTACTTATTAAATACAAAACATATTAATTTTTAGTTCACATAATTTATTAAATTAAATCACCCATGAATTTTTTCTTTTTTAAGTTAATATTTTTATCATTGTCTTGATTTTGTTTATGTTTGTCATGCTAATACAATATTTTATTTATATCTAAAATAAAAATATCGTATTAGAATTGAAATAGTTAATTTTATTAGTCAAATATTGTCTCTTTTGAATACATTTAGTCATTATATACTTACAAAGTTTTAGGAAAAACAAATTATTATTCTATAAAAATTTAGATTTTGCCTTTGTATTTTTTTGTGTGGTTTTGTTCTTTTGGTCAATTGTCGAAGTGGATGTTGACAACAACGGGATTTTAGATAATGGGTTTTATTTATTTATTTTTTTTGTGTGTGTGTGCAAAGGAGCCATCATGTTGTCGTAGTTTGAGGTGGTTGAGGGAGCAAACAAGGTGCAATAGAGGAATTGCAAGATCTATTTGATGGTGACAATGAAGGTTGATGGTGGTTTGAAAATTTGTAAACAGGGTGGTTTGAAGACTTGTTAGATCTACGTAGGGTTTGAAGATTTTGTGTCCATGGTCATGGATTTGACTTTACCCATTAAAAATTGAATCTTGGCTAAATTTGAAGAATGAAGCTTGCCCGTTTCCATGAAATTTGAAGAATGAAACTTACCTTTGAGTTTGTTGATCTGATTTGTGTTTCAATCTTAATTTGAAATCGTGCATAAGATGAATTTTGATTTAGGCGAATCATTTTTGTGCTTGAATTTAAAATTGAGATATAGTAATTTGTGAAGGCTTTTAGTTGCTAGAATATGTTTAAGACTTTTCAAATAAGTTATTCATGTAATTTTTGGCAATTTTTAGCCACCAAGAAATAAAAAAATAATAATAAACGAATGTTAGGTCACCAGTTAATGTCTAAAATAGATAAAAAGGATGAAAACTGTAAATGTAATAAAAGTTGAAGGATTAAGAAAAATTTTCAAAAAGTTTCGGGATGAAAGACAGAAATTTAAAAAAGTTAAAGGATGAAGAATATAGTTCCGCTCTAGAAAAAATTTATAGGAACCAAAATCAAAACATGCTCATTTTATAGAAACTAAAAATATATTTAAGCCTAAGAGTATATAAAAAAAAGAGTAATAGGTGAATGTGTCAACCATCAAATCACCATTTCATATATCAACAATGTGATGAGCCTTTATAGAAGACCCTTCTTCAAAAGGACAAATGTTTTCAATAGGATTACACAAATTCTTCCATCTAACGGAAATTCTATGTTCCATTTCTAATCTGAGTAGATTTTTGTGATCATCTACTACTTTTCATTGACTTCATGCATAAAAGATAAACTGCTCTGTCAAAAAAAAGAAGATAAACTGCCCTTATAAGCAAAATGCACCTGTGTAGGGAGTAAACTACAGATAGGTAGGGTTTTGCCGTTCAAAATTAAACACATAAAGCCAAGTTGCAAAAGATTGTAGCTTCCATGACAGAATGCTTTGCTTCATATCATTTATTCCAGAAAGGCCAAATTTTTTAAGTGGCATTATCTACATGCAAAAATCAAAAGGTCAGGGGAAGTTGACAGAAGAAAAAAAGGAGGGAAAAGGAAGCAGAGGCTTGGGTGGTGGTGAGTCATCATATCATATATACACAAACTTACTCCAGAACATCTTGCCATCAATAAGGTCAAAAGGAACAGGACCAAATTTTCTTGAATCGTTGCTGTTATACTTGTTATCTCCCTCTACCCAAACCGCACCCTTTGGAACCAATAGAGGGAAGGCATACTTAGACAATGAAATCTCCAAAACACATTTCAGCAATGGAAAAAATTAATTATTGTCAAAATTCTCTAGACCAAAGGCTATCGAATATCAAGCCAATTCTTAATGTGAAGAAGCAAGGATGCCAGATACCAGTCATCCCAAAAATAACAATTGAAATACTAGCAAAGCAAAACCCATAATCAAAATGATCACAAAAAATGAGAATTTTATTTTTATAAGAAATTGACCATACCACAATCGTCTTAGACTTATCACCGTTATCAGGAGAGGAAATTTTTGTAAAACTATCACTCTCCAATTCATAGGTCTCAGGATTGGAAATGAATGTAACGCTATCACCCTCCATGATTGAGAACATATATCAAACAGTTTGCGGTCTAAATCAAACATAACAGCAAACAAAGTGAATATTATCAATAAAATCAAGAATAAACATCCAAATTGACCCTAAAAGAACAACAGACATAAGCAGCGTGAGTTCTTCTAAGTTACTTAGGGCTTGCATATATAGCTATTTATCGGTGATTAGAATGAAATTTTTGCAATGGATGAAACTAATAATCAAGGGAATTGGGATTGAAGGAAGAAATCTCGAAATTAGTTAGTTACCTCTGAGGAGCGAACTCAACTCCCCAATAGTTCTCTACTTAGCGTTGAGGCGAGAAAAGGCTGAGTGGGTGAAAATGCTCGAATGAAGAAAATTATAACCGTTCTAAAACTGGTACTTACGCAAATCTATGAAAATAAACTTGCCCAATGTCCATGCATACAAAATAAAATAAAAAAAGGTGCCCCTTTATGCCCACACACCACCTAAAGATGAAAGTCTTAAAACCAAGCATAGCCTTTGTTGATGCAGGATCCTGGTCACGATTCAATTTTTTGCCTCATATCAATCAAACCCAACAATTAATAACTTTACATAGAGATACATTTTAATTGAAAAGGACCAAGAATGATATGTGCATTGTGATCACTGAATAATTGCAGATTTGATTAATCAAGCATGACACGTTCCGGATGAGAGAAATTGTGGACATCACACCTGTATGTGTGACGGAAGTAGGAAAACACTAGCAACCGGCGGGAAAAAAATTAGAAAAGAAAGGCACTACATTTGGGTAAGATTGTTTCACATACGTGGTGGGATTTATATTTTTTTTTTTACTGAAAGGTTATATAAAATTCATTAAAAAATCAATAAAAAATAATTCATTAAAATTCGTATGATTTCGAATATGAAGAAGTTTTTTTAAGTTGTAAAATTTCTTCATAGGATATCATCAAATCTTTTTGACATTAAAAAAATCTTAAAAGTCTTTATTCAATATTATAAAAAATTATTTTATTCAAAAGTCTTAATTGAATATTACAGAATTTTTTTTATAAAAATAAGTCTTTTAAAATTATTTAAAATCTCAATTAAATATATATTCTTAGTTTCATTTTAGTATATTAATTTTTTTTTATATTTTCAAAATATATCATTTAGTCATTCATTTAATTGTTGCTTCCAAATTTTAATATTTCGTTAACATATAAATTTTAAAATAATTAATTAAAAAATCATTTAAAAAATATCAAGTGAGGAATGGAGAACTTTGATGTTTTGTTGATGCTTTTGGACTCAAAAGAAATGAGCATAATGATTTGTGTATGAGAATAGTACTGATGTAATTTATTAGGGTGTCTCTCATATCCTGTTGTAAATTGTTTAAGGCAACTTGGTATATGAAATCACAAGGCTAGTTTAATTACTTTGGTAGTTTATTTGAAAAATCAAGATAGCTTATCTTATAAATTATTTTAGGACAAATGATTATTTTTGTCCTAAATGTGTGAATCAATGTCAATTAAAGCAAAATATTGTTCCTGATTATATATTTAAAGACTAAATTGGATTTTCCTTTTTTTAGATACTAAATTGTCATTAGTTTAAACATTTAAGAATTAAAATGTTTGTTGATACTGGAATAATGTATAAGATGGGAGAGACCCTAATAAATTACAACACCATTCTCATTCACAAATGATTATGCTCCTTTCTTTTGAGTCCAAAAGCGTCAATGCAAGGAAGTATCAAAGTTCTCCATCCCTCACTTGATATTTTCCATACCTTGATATTTGAAGGATACCCATCTTCAATTGTTGTCCAATTGACGCGGACATATCTCATCTCATTTGATGAAAGGGAATTAAATCCTTCTCAAAGTTGAGTCATTGCAGAGGAGTTAGTTAATAAGGAAGACCAACAAATTCACACATACAACAAAACCGAAAGAAAATCAATGTTATCCATTTAATATATCATCTTAAAGAACAAGTATGTACATGTGCTTTGGTTTGGGCCATGTTTTGATGTGACAAAGCTCATCAATGTTTTGCTGTACATTTGGTGTCTCACCATCGGCTCCAAAACACACCTAATTACTTGTAACAATAAACAATCACAATTGATAAAACAGTTTTTTCGCAAAAGATGTCATGAGTGTAATTTAAAACATAACCCAATAATAAGTTACCATAGCTATCATTTATTATCATGATAATCAATTGATTGCTAAAACCTTATCAAATAATATTTTATAATCATTATCAAATAATGATTGGAAATCTTATCTAGTAATTATTTGTAATAGATATCATTATGATGAATTAGTAAATGTATGTATCATTTATAGTGTTTTAAAGGTTAAAGTTGAGGTCAACATAGATAGTGTCAATGATAGATTTAGTGGTGTTGGTGATGTCCTAAGAAGTAACAAAAATTCAAACATTAAACTATTTGGTTAATGAACTTAAGTCATTATCACTTTTGCAAATCTGTATTAGTGTTACCAGCATGAATGAGAAAGAGTGTCGTTAGAATTGAAAAAAAGATAAACAAATAAAGAGATAATACTTTGTGATAAAGACTCATAATGGTATCTCCTATTAACTTAAGAAGCTCATAACTTAAGAAGCTCATAAGAATTTCTTTTAAAAGTTTCTTATTTTCAAATATGTAACCAAGAATTATCTCATATTTTAAAAAATATCTAATTAATAATCTTGATTGTCCTTCTCTAATCTTAACCATTCAATTTTATAAAATAAGATCTAACAGTTGTCAAAGAGAATAAAATTAATATTTCTAATTAAAAAAAGTTAGTCCCGTAGGTGAATCACACTTATTTAGTGGTTCAGTGAATTAAATGAAAGAGTGAAAAAATTAAAAGTTTCAATCTCTATATTATAAATGACTCTGACTAACCTGAGCATCCCTTACATACATGATATGCATGGTGCGAGAAAGTTTTAAAAGAGTTGCATCGTGGGTATTCCCTTTTTGGAGTAGACTTTTATTTACTTTATTGTTAAACTAAAAGTTAAAAGTAACTAAATTAATTAAAAGTATAAGTCAGATTATTTATCTTATTAAATTTTGTTAATTGTTGAATTAACTTTGTTAAATGTTCTGACATTTAATTTACTTTTTCTAATGCCATTGAAATTGATTTTAAACAGAACACCTTAATAATCATTCCTGTGACATATGATGTTAGAAATTAAAATGTTGTTAGGATGACTTTCTAAAAAAAATTACTTTTTAGATCACTTATGATAAAATTAATCTCAGAAAATCATTTTTTTAGAAAGTAACTGACTCGTCGTCCACTACGCTAAATCTGTGGATGGCGGCGCCAAATCTGCTGCCTGTTAGATCTGTTGTCAGTGGCACCGTAACTGACCACCATGTTCTGTTGTCTTTATGAATGCCAGGTGCCTTGCATGCTCGTTACCCTAATAATTATATGGATTATGGATGGTGTTTTGACTCTGATTCTGAAGCACTGAAAGGCTTCTTGGCCATGCCTAGGGCAATCACCAAGTAATATGGTGGGTATGCCAAAGTGGCCATGCTTGATGCATCTTCTACTACTAAAAAATAAAAGCTTATGATCCATCTACTGCTTTAAACAAAAGAGTGCTCCACTACGCAACTTTTGTTTCCAACTTATAGTTAGTTACGTTTTATGTAAACTCAATCCATGTACGTTTTGGAGCATTCCAGGTAATAAAAAATGTTTCTATACATATGTCTGTTGTTTTAAAAAATTATTAAGAAAAGAGAAAGACAAATAGTTATCAACTGACATAAAGAAGAAAATAAATGGTTATTCATTGGTGGATCAATTTTATAATCTTATGATATTATAAAAAGCGAGTGTTTAAATTAAGACTAAACCTTAGCGTATGATGAAGAAATCCAGCAGAATCATGAATCACTAAATTCTGGCAATTATCATTTCAGTCCGATTCGGGGAACAAGATACATCAGTGAAGTATGTCTTATGAACTTAGAACATGTTTAAGTAAATTATTTTAGAAGTATTTTTAAGAGAAGAAAATAAAAAATTAAAATCAATTTTTTCATAAATAAAACTTAACTCTAATAATTTAAAAGAGATATTCAGTCAAAGATTATATGTGACAAAATTAGTTGAAGAATCCGTTCAAAGCTGTTTAAAAATTAAAAAATTAGTTATTAAAGTAAAAGATGAAAAATTAACTTATTATGTTAAAGTATTTAATAAAATTAACAATTAAAATAGATGAAATTGTAAAATAACAGAAAAAGTTAATACCAAGATTTATTTAAAAATTAAAACTAGAAAAATGAATAAATATATGAAGAATAAATGTGAAAAAAATATAAAAATTAGTATCTTAAAAAATGTTAAAAAATATTAAAAAACTTATTTATTTAATTAATTAAATGATTTTTTCAACTACTAATAAAAAATTAAATACTAACATAAATATCTTAAAGTTTGATAACCCTGATTGGCGATGTCGAAACTAAGTCGTCCACAACGCAAGATCTGTGGTTGGCAGCGCCAAATCTGCTGCCAGTAAGATATGTTGTCAGTGACATCTTAACTGACCACAATCTTCTGTTAAATCTGTTATCATTGTCTTTATGATGAATGCCAGGTGCCTTGCATGCAACTTACGTGCAACCCTTTACACGACAAATACACAGAAATGGATTTTTTTTTTTTTAAATTATAGGAATGGGTAGACTTGAAAAACAATACAGTTATATGTAATAAAATCTTGTTTTAAGATAAGACTTCATAAAGAAACATTGTAATTTTCGAACATAGTAATTTTTTTTTAAAAAAAATACTAACATTCTATTCTGGATCATAATTTTAGTATTTTTATAATGTAAAATATTTAAAGTGGTGATCCAAAAAATAATCTCAATATTTTTTTAATATAAAATGTTTGATGTTTTTTTTTAAAATATGATTTCTTTATTTTTATTATATCATAAATTTTATCATATATATATATATATATATATATATATATATATATATATATACTTCTTTTACTCTCTAAATATTTAATAGCAAGTTAAGTGTTTATTAAACATTTTCCTATATAATTACAAACTAGTTACTGAAAGGAAAAATTTACGATCCCACGCACTCCAAAGGCAAAATCTTCTCAAATTTGGGAACCCTGGAATTTTCAAAATTGATTTTTGGACATTTAAAAATATATTTGATGTCGAGATATAAAAGGACAAAAATATAATAATAATAATAATAATAATATTATGAATGATACCGAAAAGGAATTAAAAAAAATAAGTATTAATAAAATATTTTCCTATTAAAAAGTAGACATCTAATAATAAGACGCTATTAGTACTTCTCTCATTTTCTTATTTTTATTACTTGTTTGTCATTATAATATCTCCTTTAATTAGAGATATTTTAATCTAAATTTTTTTAATACAAATGATATTATAAATTGAATTTTATATATAAAAATATTAAATATTGCTTATAATCCGAGTCTTATAAATAAAATGGAAGAAAATGTCCTCTTATATTATAATAGTATTAATTATAACAATAATGATATATATATATATATATATATATATATATATATATATATATATTTGTATGCATGTAAATTAACGATCTGGCAATTGTTTGGTGCCACAAGTGTTTGCAAGAAGCTGACAGTGATACGTACGTGTCCCTGTTGCTACATGCATGTTCCCTATTCCTATGAATCACGACAAGGAGTACGTAACTTGAATAGAGATTTAAGTTTAATGTAATGACAAACTTCAACATTTATATATCTTGATTTTCGTACAATTATATTGTTTTTTAAATCATATCTTGTATTGAAGAAAAAGAAATACTCATAAACAGCGACTATAAATTGCTACATGCATGCATGCATGCAAGAAGGAACAAGCAGTGCAAAACTCACAACACATCTAAACAAAAAATCAAGAACAATGGCTTATGCTAGGCTTGCTCCTTTTGCTGTCTTCTTGCTTGCCACTTCCAGTACGTAACCCTTCCATTTTTCTTCTTTTTATTTCTTCATGATTTTTAATTATATATTTTAGAACTATGAGAATTTAAAATGTAATTAATGCAATTTTTTTTCAAACATACCCTTATTTAATACTTCATACTACTAATGTAAATATCAAATATCAAAGTATTAAATAATATCATTTCAGTTCAAATCCTTTAATGTTTTAGCTTTCTATTTTTTTTTTTCAAAATATTTGATGTTTTAGAATCGAAAGTATATTCTTATTTAATACCTAATATGTAAATATCAAATATCAAAATATTAAATAATATAATTTTTGTTCAAATATAATAAATTTTAATTCCATTCAATATTTCTTAATCTATATTTCTTAATCTATATGTAATAACCTTAAACTGTATATATGGGAAGAAAGTAGTACTTAATATGTAATATGCTCTCAAAATTTGTATGTGTGTATTAATTTATTCTAACTTTGACATATCGTTTTTAGTAATGTTCCCAACGAAGATAGAAGCAGCAGATTGTAATGGTGCATGTTCACCTTTCGAGATGCCACCGTGCCGCTCAAGTGATTGTCGTTGTGTCCCTATTGCACTATTTGTTGGTTTCTGCATACATCCAACTGGACTTTCATCTGTTGCGAAGATGATCGACGAACATCCCAACTTATGTCAATCTGATGATGAATGCATGAAGAAAGGAAGTGGCAATTTTTGTGCTCGTTACCCTAATAATTATATCGATTATGGATGGTGTTTTGACTCTGATTCTGAAGCACTGAAAGGCTTCTTGGCCATGCCTAGGGCAATCACCAAGTAATATGGTGGGTATGCCAAAGTGGCCATGCTTGATGCATCTTCTACTACTTAAAAATAAAAGCTTATGATGCATCTACTGCTTTAAACAAAAGAGAGCTTCACTACGCAACTTTTGTTTCCAACTTATAGTTGGTTACGTTTTATGTAAACTCAATCTATGTATGTTTTGGAGCATTCCAGGTAATAAAAAATGTTTCTATACATATGTCTGTTGTTTTAAAACAAATTTAAGAAAAGAGAAAGACAAATAGTTATCAACTGACATAAAGAAAAAAAAAATGGTTCATTGGTGGATCAATTTTATAATCTTATAATATTATAATAAGCGAGTATTTAAATTAAGACTAAACCTTAGCGTATGACCAAGATCCAACAGAATCATGAATCACTAAATTCTGGCAATTATCAATTCAGTCAGATTCGGGGAACAAGATACATCAGTCAAGTATGTCTTATGTACTTAGAACATGTTTAAGTAAACTATTTTAGAAGTATTTCTAAAAAAAGAAAATAAAAAAATTAAAATAAATTTTTTCATAAGTGAAACATAACTCAATAATAATTTAAAAGAGATATTCAGTCAAAGATTATATGTGACAAAATTAGTTGAAGAATCCGTTCAAAGCTGTTTAAAAATTAAAAATTAGTTGTTAAAGTAAAAGCTGAAAAGTTAAAAAATTAACTTATTATGTTAAAGTGTTTGATAAAATTAACTATTAAAATTGATGAAAGTGTAAAATAGCAGAAAAATTTAATAGCAAGATTTATTTAAAAATTAAAACTAGAAAATGAATAAATATATGAAGAATAAATGTGAAAAAATATAAAAATTAGTGTCTTAAAAAATGTTTTTAAAAAATATTTATTGATTAATTAAATGATTTTTTCAACTACTAATAAAAAATTAAATGCTAACATAAATATCTTAATTTTTTTAATTATTAGTTTATTTGCATACTTATTCTCCAATTCCCATTGTGGTAAGTAAAATAGTAAGATTCAATAATTTAATTAAAAATAATTATTGGTATAAAAATTAAGATAATTATTATAAAATTAATAAATTAATCACACGACAGTCTATATAGATAATATTATATAACAATACATATATTATTCATTTTTAATTTTCTTTCCCAAAATAAAATCGGGTGATTCTACTAGGAATTGGTATTCTATTCCATTAAACTTACCTATTCATTTAAAAAGAAAATGAGTAATTTTAATAATTGATATTACATGCACATAAAAATTATAAACATGTTGGAATATTAATTATTAATTTATCGTTAACTTATTAAATGAAGAGTACCATTTCTTTTTCCAAAACAATAAAATGGAAGAAATGAAGAGGATATTTTTTCCTAATTCTAAGGGGGAGGCCAAAACATATTATTCGCCTAAGAAATAGGTTTCAGTGGCGATGGTTTTTGTTAAAAAAAAAAGTTTACTTCATATATACATAAGCACTGAAGCCTTCTATCCACATGAGTCGTTGGTTTTAATAATTTTAATTTCCTGTGAAGACTTAGCTTTTTTGTTCCTCACGTTAAGCATAAAAAATGACTGCGTGGTCAATGGATGCCGAAGGGGAATCTTAGTGCAAGGGCACAGAGTTCTTACTTTGTGTGCTAGAGAGTAAAGGGGTAACATGGTAACTTGCTTCAACAGTCCAAAATTCTAATCCTTTCTCACCAATTGAGAGAGGAAGTACTGTGCTGAAGCACCAACAAAAAATTCAAATATTTTGTCATAACTTCTCCCATCTCAGACCAATGAATTTTTCAAAGTTCATAACTTCTGCGCTTTTCTACTCTCATCAACAAAATTTCACACCTCCCAAACCAATGCCTCACGTAGATGGAAGGCTTTGGTACTTAAGTATATATGAAGCAAACTATTATCAACAAAAAACATCGCGACTTGAGACCCATTTGTTATGGGGACTGAATGAAAATAATATACTTTTATCATAAATATTTTTAGCCACTTTAATTTAAATATATTTTATAACAAATAATTTTTATTTTTATTCATTTCTCGCCTACTTTTTTCTTACTCGCCTATTTTTTCGTTTTCTATTAAGAAGTGCAAGAGAAATCTTTTTGTTTTTTAAGATAAGAGAAATTGTAACCCATAACGCCAAGAGGCACCCACAACCGATCCCACATCTCCCTTTGCGAGTTTGTGTGCAAAATGTTGCCATTGGCATTGAATCTTTCTTGTTGCTCCCTAGTGCACTTTAAGTTGATTGATACAAACTAGATTTGAATCAAACCCAAACATGATTCGGGATTATTTTTTTTTGGGTTTGTGCCTAGGATGAAGGGTTCTCGAGTTGTTGAAGTTATTCAATACTTGATCTTATTCTTCTTCTAGCTCCTTTTAATTGGTTGCTGTTCAATATTTGTTCCGTAATGTTGGCCTTTGGATTGCCCAACTTTTAATTCATGTTCAATTTATTATTCCCCTCCAACTAAAGGAAAAAATTTTGAGGAAAAAAAATATTGGTATTAACGGTGATGTTTAATGTATAACCATTAAATTCATAAATAAATAAATATTATTGTAAAAGAAAATTTTACCACGTAGAAAAAAGTTCTGTAATAACATAATATTTAATTCTTTTTAGACAAAATGTTGCTAAATTTTTTATTTTATTTTTATTATTCATGAAATTATAATTATAGTATTTAAGAAAATTAAAAGAGGTATATATTCTGATTAAATAAATCAATTAAGTTATTAAAATCTTATATGAATTTTGATTTTATATAATATGTTAATAAAAAAAATTACATTTTTGGAATAATTTTATGGTAATCAATTATGGTATATGTTCTTTAACATGATATATTAAATAAATGACATTGATTTTCTTTCAATTTAATTGCATGAGTGAAATTTTTAATTTTTCTGGTTGACTAACTCATAAATTACTCATTTTCAATGACTCACGACATTGAAAAGGACATATCTCATCTCATTTGATAAATGCGAATTAAATCCTTCTCAAAGTTGTCATTGCAGAGGAATGAATAATTAGTGAGTTAATCAACAATTTCACGCATACAACTAAACTAAAAGAAAATCAATGTTATCATTTAATATATCATCCTAAAGAAGAAGTATCTACAAGTACTTTGGTTTGGTCCATGTTTTGATGTGAGAAAACTCATTAATGTTTTGATGTACATTCAATGTCTCACCATGAGCTCCAAAATATGCCTAATTACTTGTAACAATCACAATTGATAAAGCAATTTTTTCGCAAAAGATGTCATAAGTGTAATTTAAAACATAACCCAATAATAATTTACAATAGCTATAATTTATTATCATGATAATGAATTGATCATTAAAACCTTATCAAATAATAATTTATAATTATTATCATTCATTATCAAATATTGATTCGTAATTTTATTTAGTAATTATTTGTAATAGATATCATTATTATGAATTGGTAAATGTATGTACTATTTATAGTGTTTTAAAGTTTAAAGTTAAAGTTAACATAGATAATGCCGACAATAAATTCAGTGTTGTTGACGATGACTTATGAACTAATAAAAATTCAAACATTAAACTACTTGATTGGTTAATGAACACTTACCAACATGAATGAGACAGAGTATTGATTAGAATTAAAAAAGAATAAACAATAAAGAGATGATACTTGATGATAAAGACTTAAAATAATATCTCTTATGAACTTGAGAAACTCATAAGTAAATAAAATTTTCTTCTCAAAACTTCCTATTTTCAAATATGTAGCCTAGAATTAGCTCATATTTAAAAAAATGCCTAATTAATAATCTTGATTGTTATTTCTGTAATCTCAACCATCCAATTTTATAAAATAAAATCCAACAGTTATTAAAAAGGATAAAATTGACATTTCCAATTAAAAAAAGATAAGTTCGTGGGTGAACCTCACTTATTTAGTGGTTCACCATAGAACTCTATGAATTAAATAAAAATGAAAAAAAAAATTAAAAGTTTCACTCTTCAAATTAAATGCACCCTGGTTAAATCATTATCACAATGAACACTGACTAACATGTGTACCTCTTACGTGGTATGCATGGTGTGAAAAAAAAGTTTTAAAAGGATTGCAACATGTGTATCCCCTCTTTAAGGGGTAACTTTTTATTTTACTTTATTGTTAAACTAAAAGTATATGTCAGATCAGTTTTCTTGTCAAATTTTGTAAATTGTTGAATTAACTTTTGATAAATGTTATGACATTTAATCTATTTTGTTCTAATGCTTGAAATTAATCTTAAACAACACCTTAGTCATCATTTATGTGACAAGATCATGTTAGAAATTGAAATGTTGATAGGATGACTTTCTATAAAAAAAATTACATTCAACATTAGTTCTGATAAAATTGATTTTAATTAGAAAGTAACTTTTTTTAAAAATTGACATATTCTACATTATTTTTAACTAGAACTACGGTAGAAAATACATTTATAATATTAATTTTGTTCAAATAGATATTATAAAATATTAATTTGAAAACCAATGTTAATTTTTTTTTAACGGATGATGTTAAAAGTGTTTTAAGTGAGATGATTTGGCTGAAGGCAGTAGATGTGTGGTTCCACGACGCTAGATCTGTGGTTGGCAGCGCCAAATCTGCTGCCAGTGACCTCTTAGCTGACCACGATCTTCTGTTAAATCTGTTATGATGAATGCCAGGTGCCTTACATGCAACTTACGTGCAAGCCTTTACACGACAAATATGCATAGGAATGGGTTATTTTAAAAAAATTATAGGAATGGGTAGACTTGAAAAAACAAAAGACTTCATAAAGAGAAGTCCTTTTTAAAAAAAATATATAATTTTCGAACATTGTAATTTTTTTAAAAAAATACAAATTCTATTTTGGATCATAATTTTAGTATTTTTATAATGTAAAATATTTAAAGTGGTGATCCAAAAAATAATTTCAATATTTTTTTAATATAAAATGTTTGAAATTTTATTTAAAATATGACTTTTTTCCTATATAAGTGTTTATTAAATATTTTCCTATATAATTACAAACTAGTTACTGAAAGGAAAAATTTACGATCCCATGCACTCCAAAGGCAAAATCTTCTCAAATTTGGGAACCCTGGGATTTTCAAAATTGATTTTTGGACATTTAAAAATATATTGGATGTACGCCGAGATATAAAAAAGACAAAAATATAATAATAATAATAATCATATTATTATTATTATTATTATTATTGTTATTATTATTATTATGAATGATACCAAAAAGGAATTAAAAAAATATAAGTATTAATAAAATATTTTCCTATTAAAAAGTAGACATCTAATAATAAAACTATCATTCCTATTAATACTTCTCTCACTTTATTTTTCTTGTTTATCATTATAATATCTCCTTCAATTAGAAATATTTTAATCTAAAAAAAATTAGTACAAATGATATTATAAATTGAATTTTATATATATAAATATTAAATATTGCTTATAATCTGAGTCTTATAAATAAAATGGAAGAAAATGTCCTGTTATATTATAATAGTATTAATTATAGCAATAATGATATATATATATATATATATATATATATATATATATATTTGTATGCATGTAAATTAACGACCTAGCAATTGTTTGGTGCCACAAGTGTTTGCAAGAAGCTGACAGTGATACGTACGTGTCCCTGTTGCTACATGCATGTTCCCTAATCCTATGAATCACGACAAGGAGTAACTTGAATAGAGATTTAAGTTTAATGTAATGACAAACTTCAACATTTATATATCTTGATTTTCGTACAATCATATTGCTTTTTTTAATCATATATCGTATTGAAGAAAAAGAAATACTCATAAACAGCGCCTATAAATTGCTACATGCATGCAAGAAGGAACAGGCAGTGCAAAACTCACAACACATCTAAACAAAAAATCAAGAACAATGGCTTATGCTAGGCTTGCTCCTATGGCTGTCTTCTTGCTTGCCACTTCCACCAGTACGTAACCTTCCAATTTTTCTTCTTTTTTTCTTTTCTTCATGATTTCTAATTATATATTTTAGAACTATGAGAAATTTTACTACCTCTTTCCCAAATCTTTTAATGTTTTAGCTTCTTTTTTTTTTTTTCAAAACATTTAATGTTTTAGAATTTAAAGTCTAATTAATGCATTTTTTCAAATATACTCTTAGTTAATACTTAATACTTGTAATGTAAATATCGAAGTATATAATAAATGTTAGTTCAATTTAATATTTCTTGTAATAACGTTAAAGAACATTAAGAGATATGGGAAGGAAGTAGTACTTAAATGCTCTCAAAATTTATATGTGTATTAATTTATTCTAACTTTGACATATCGTTTTTAGTAATGTTCCCAACGAAGATAGAAGCAGCAGATTGTAATGGTGCATGTTCACCTTTCGAGATGCCACCGTGCCGCTCACGTGATTGTCGTTGTGTCCCTATAGGACTAGTTGCTGGTTTCTGCATACATCCAACTGGACTTTCATCTGTTGCGAAGATGATCGACGAACATCCCAACTTATGTCAATCTGATGATGAATGCATGAAGAAAGGAAGTGGCAATTTTTGCGCTCGTTACCCTAATAATTATATCGATTATGGATGGTGTTTTGATTCTGATTCTGAAGCACTGAAAGGCTTCTTGGCCATGCCTAGGGCAACCACCAAGTAATATGGTGGGTATGCCAAAGTGGGCATGCTTGATGCATCTTCTACTACTTAAAAATAAAAGCTTATGATGCATCTACTGCTTTAAACAAAAGAGTGCTCCACTACGCAACTTTTGTTTCCAACTTATAGTTGGTTACGTTTTATGTAAACTCAACCCATGTATGTTTTGGAGCATTCCAGTTAATAAAAAATGTTTCTATACATATGTCTGTTGTTTAAAAAAATTATTAAGAAAAGAGTAAGACAATAGTTATCAACTGACATAAAGAAAAAAAAATGGTTCATTGGTGGATCAATTTTATAATCTTATAATATTATAATAAGCGAGTATTTAAATTAGGACTAAACCTTAGCGTATGATCAAGAAATCCAACAGAATCAAGAATCTTAACTAAATTCTGGCAATTATCAATTCAGTCAGATTCGGGGAACAAGATACATCAGTCAAGTATGTCTTATGTACTTAGAACATGTTTAGGTAAACTGTTTTTGAAGTATTTTTAAGTGAAGAAAATAAAAAAAAATAAAAGGAATTTTTTAATAAGTTAAAACATAACTCAATAATAATTTATAATATCCATAATTTATTATCATCATAATGAATTGATTGCAAAAATCTTATCAAATAATATTTTGTAATTATTATCATTCGTTGTCTGATAATAAGTTGAAATCTTATCTAGTAATTATTTGTAAGAGATGTGAATAACCAATTTTACCTAAAAGAATATTTTAATTTTTTAAAAATATTAAATAAATATAAAAATAAAAGGTGGTTACAAGAGGAAATCTTGTCATCAAAAAATATTTTTGGTTACAAGAGAGAAGATTGCTTAGAAGATAATGGAGGATGAGTGAAATTATGTGGTTACAACAAAAGCATAAAAGAGGTATATAAAAACAACACTTATATGATAAGAAAAAAATACTTTGATTAGCGGACTTGTGCAAACCTGTTACACCTTGACAAAATTAAAAACACTCTAGACAAGTGAAAAGTCATCTCCATAAATTTTACATTGTTTCATTTTTTTTATCCTTTCTCTTTTGTAATATATAGAAATAGAAATTTGTATGACATTTGTTCATGAATGTAACATATACACTTCTCTCACTCTCTCTTTATATTTTTCTTTATTTTTATCAAGTCCGCGTTTCCATAATTGAAGTTTTGTATCCAACATCCATTTTTTTCCAACTCATTTTTTTCCGTTACGTAGTGGGTGTAATGCGGTGCTATTTGTTTTTGTAGATATGAGTAACAAATAAGATATTAGGAAGATTAGTTTTGATTTTAAGTTTTTGTCTCTTTTATTCTTTTTTTAATATTTATTTCATTTTGTGCTTTGATATGTGTATGAGGTGGTGCTTATCCCGGACCTCAATGTTTAAGAGTTATGATTTGGTTTCTAGTTTGTTTATTTATGAATAAAAAAAGATCAAAATTGTACATCATTTTATTGGACTTGTTTATTCAAGTCAAAGAAGTTAAGCCAATTAACATTGACATAAATGATATATGAGAATTCAATGAATTGGGAACATGTGTTACATAATAAAATTTATATAAATGTTTTGAGATATAAAACACATGTCATATATATGATTTATTCATATAACAATCAATGTATATTGATGTTCTCCTTTTAGTGATACACCAACACACAACATACAAATATGATGATGCTAATAAAAATTCTTAACATTATTTAATAATTAAATATGCACCAATTAGTAGTATCTATGTCATTTGAGTATATATATAAAACTAATGATATACATAAATCGCCTATAATTATATTCATTAATTATAAAAACAACTAATTAACCTTTGGACGATCCATAAATATCTTATAACAATGAATTTCAATGTATCTATAAATCAATAATCATATAATTTAACATCCATTATTCTATGAGTAATTAAAATAATCACTAATTTGGAATTAAATAATCTTACAAATTTGGCAATTAACAAATTCATCATACATTTAATTTCAACCAAATATATATGGTCTGCACATAATTATTGCTATTAATAATTCATAACCATTTTATTAATTTCATTCCAGACTATAAAATAATATTCATATTTTTTTGTGTTTTGCATTCAAACACGTTCAAGAAAATATGAAGCATATACATGTTTAATGCTACTGATAATTTCAAAGCATTCATATGTTAATTTAATTGCAGGATATAAACTTTCAATTTTTTAATCACGTTTAATAATGATATTTGGAAAAAATTAAGGAAGTGGAATTGAGAATAGGAAACATTGGGTTGCAAATAGTAATTCCAAAGAATTCCATATACGCTCTAACCGTGCAGCAGCACTTTCTTTCTCCCCGTTCAAAACAATTCGTGCACTTTCATTCCAAATAAATGCTTAACGTGCGTACATGGGACGGCAGCAAAAATGTTTGTATTTGTGGTGTAATGAAAGCAAACAATACAAAATTGACTTCTTTTTTAATATAAAATTTGATAGCAGTGGAAAAAAATTTATAAATTTTGTAATTAGAGTTCATGCATAAATGAGAGAAATTAAATAATTTTTGAAGAATCATAAATTTTATAACATATTAAGTGATTTTTTAGATTATCAATTATAGGAATTATCAAGAAAATTAACAAGATCTTAAAATTTATGATTCTCATAAATAATAAATAAACCAATAGTGTATATCTTTTTTTTTTATAGTGAGACTTCTTTCCAGTGTGTTTTGATTCTCTTGACAAATGAAAGAAATAATATTTAACTTTCTTAATTATTCTTTTTTGTTTCTCTTTAGATTTGTGAGGATTACTACTTTGTCAAGAAATGAAACCTTATTTCACTTTAAGGTTCCTTTTATAACCATTAACATGAAATCAGAGTTCCTTTATAATCACTATTCTCATCAAGTGAGAAAATTTTCATATTTAATATAATTACAATTTAATTCTTAATTCTTAATTATTTATTTATTAATCCTTACACGTAAGTCATGTTTTTCGCATGAAATATTAATTCTAACATCTCATCGAGTGACACATTTATGCATAATGCTTTGCTAATAAATTTCATGTAACATTCAAAATTGAGAAAGATTGCTAAGAATTCAGAAATTAAGCATACATACTGGTCGAATTTGGTGATAAAGGAGTTGAACAGAAATGGAGATAGTTTTAAGATATATCATCCTGTACAGTATTGTCATCAAGCCACAATCTACTGCACTTACTAGGCTCAAATATTGATTCTTGCCTTACAATTTCCCTGTCCATGTCCTGAATTAAGTCATGCATGTTCACACAACCAGAATTATCGATCTTTATGAGAGATTTGTCAGCCAACACTCTAATACCATTTTCTGCATGAAAACCATGAGCATGTAGCATTTGTTGGACAAATCCTATATTTTAAGTATTGAAAAAACAAGCAATGTCAAAGAAAATTCCCTTTTCATCTTCTTCCAAACCATCATAGCTCACTTTAAGTTTATCATGGATCTTTTAATTTTATGAGAAATTCTTTCATATTTATCTAGTGCAGAGTTACATTCACATAAACTTTTCCGAAATAAGGGAGAACCTACCACTTTCAAAGCCAATGGAAGGCCACGAGCATAAAAAAACTGCACGGTTTAAAATATGAAAATAACGTGGATCAACTTTTTTTTCTCTTGAAGGCATGCCAGCTAAACAATTCAAAAGCTTTTTCATCACTTAACAGTTTAACCTCATGTAATTTTACAGCCCCACGAGTGGCTAGCAATTGTTTTCTCCAGCAAGTGCCTTTAACTGCACCCATTTGTCAGCATCATAAAAAATCAAAAGAACCTTCTTCTGTTGAAACCTCCATTTTATGGTCAGGATTCGTCCATTGGCATCTCCCGCTTTCTTTCCCTCTTTCCAAGTATATATGAGAAAAATAGTATTTCTTGTAACATCTTATTTTTTCATAAATTAAAAATTAATTTATTTAAAATAAATAAAATTTTAGGAAAATAATGAATCTTTTGTAATTAAATAAATAAGAAAAATAATTTTATTAATTAAAATAATAATTTTTAGGTAAATAAAATAAATATATATATTTTTTAAAAATATATTTTATTTATTCACTTGACAGGAAGTAAAATACATTTAACACTCAAACATATCCAAGTAAAATTATGATCTCAAACTTGTCAATCATTGAATCGTCATGCAATTTGGATACCACTTTTGGAATCCATTTTCGCACATTTTTACTATTGAAATTTGTGCAATAATATTTTTGCAGAGAGAAATTAGTCTCTCACAATTACAGTGAAATGAAGGCTACAATCTTTAATTTTCCTCTCTAATGCTTGAAAATCTTAACAGAGCAAATAAAAGAAAAACTTGAGGAATCTTAGGGAATTGTTAGAGACACTGCCATCACTGCCCAAACTATACACGTGAGTTCTCTTAGAGGTAAGAGATGAATTTATTGCAATTGAGGTTAGAATAAACATGTGTAGAGACCCTTAGGAGATCAAATTGAGGTTCATTTTCAAATGCTTATTGTGTTTTAATTCTTCATGTATGATTATAATTGCGATATTGTTATATTGAGATCATGAAATCGTGATTGAAATTGGGTGTAAGTGATAAATTGAATATGTGATGAATTGTGAGATAACATGTTGCATTGAGATCATAATATTGTTATTGAGATTGAGTATAAGTGAACAGTTGAACATGTGTTAATTTGTGAGATACACGTAAACATGTGACGGTGAATTGTGACACTATGAGATTTTGTTGTGAATAAGTGTGTGATTAACACTTGATGTGATAATACTTGTGTTGTGAGCTGCGAATTATACAATAACTAGACTGATGTTTACTTTGAAAAAAATGTTTATGCGCAGTGTTAAAGGAAAAGTGTAAGATTCTTAGTTAGAAACCTAAAGTGTTAAATTATAGCGCAATGTGTTTAACATGTTTGAAACACGAGTGTGAGGTCGTGGGTATTGTATAATTCATGAGCAGTGTCTGTATGCAAAAAAAATTATTTTAGGGGTTGTACCTGAATCAGGAAGGTGAAGCCCTAACGGATTCTCCGGAGTCTAGGCAAAACATTGAGTTTGAGTGCTCCTTTAAGTCTATGTTGATTTCATATGGTTGGAGCATTCTTGCAAAACAGAGTGACCCTAACTGGTCACCTTATGATTTTATTTAGTGAAAGCGACCTAGAATACTTATTGTGTGGTGTGTTTTATTATGTATTCCTAAGCGCCTCAATGTGGTTTTTTAGTGACATGGTACCACATTGCATATAAGCTTAAGTTTTAGTATAATTGTTGCATGACGTATGTAAATTGTTTATTATGAAATTGATGAATATTATTATGTGTACATTAACCCGAGTGTGTGATTCATGTGTAATGTGATTGGTAATTGAAAAATTAATTTTAAATGATAAAGTGGTGAAGGGACGTGGATTGTATTAAGTTGAGTTATATTATAAATACTTCCATAATTTATTTTGATTACGTCTTTGTTTATTTGTATTTTTTTAAAAATGTGATAACTCACTTATTGTGTGCTATTTGTGTTTGGATCATGTGATGATCTTGAACCTTGTGTTCGTGGGAGCAGATGACAAAGTGGATAACTTTAAAGAACCGTGCTAGAGGACGCTCTGATAGGATGTAACATTGGAGGATGAATTTTTATTTTAATTGTATAATATTATTTTATTTTATTTTATTTTACCTCTTTGATTTAATAAAATTTCTCTTGTAAAATATGACAGTCTTGTTCTGAGTCGGATTTACTTTTAATAAATTTTATTTAATAATAATGAAGTGAATGTAAATTTTTTATCCACGTAAATTTTTTTACCTTTATTTTTATATGTTTTTTTAGTTATACATACATTGAGGTAGCGGGTGTCACAATTCTTGGAGTTGTAAAAGACCATCTTAATTGCTTTTTCTCTACTGTCAACATAAAAACACAAACCTTCAAATTGATTAGAAATCTTGTTATACACCGCACAAGAAATTATGGTTTTACCTATTCCTCCAATACCATAAATACCAACCATGTTGACCTCGGACCCAAATCCTAGGATATACAACACTTTTAAAGACTCTAGCCAAAAAACTGGGTTATCAGCAACATGTAAAGGAGTGCGATTGGTTCTTAGGGACCTCATCAACAATCTTTTTAATAAACTTATATTCGGATTCAGACCTGTCCATCATAGAAATAAAGTACATGTGAAATGAAATTAAAGCATTGAATTCATGTCTAGTTTATTCACTTTGATCAAATTATTAACCACTTACAATTTAATCCCTCAATTCAGTAGTTTCATTCACCGTGATTCATATGTTTTATTTCCCCTGATCCCTGTCATCTGGGAACTTTTCCTCATGGTTTGCCAAAGCTTCTGCAGAAGTCCCTGTCTAATGCCGAACTAGTGACGGATATACAACATAAAAAACTGGCCAAACCAGTCGACCTTCCACCTTTAAGCACTCAAGGATCACAGCAAGTTCATCCAAACAATGCATCGAGGATGCATAGCTTTTAGAGAAAACAATGATGACAATCCTAGATTCTGAATGGCTTTGAGAAGAGCTGGTGTAATTTCCTCCCCTTTTCTAAGCCCTTCATCATCAATGAAAGTTTGCATGCTCCTTTGTTGAAGAGAATTGTCGAGATTTCCCGCTAAACTATGGCATGTATTTTCGCCTCTAAAACTGAGGAACACGTCATAAGTGCATCCACTAAGGATGGTGCTGCCTGGTTTATCATCACTTAGGAACTCGAAAATTGCAACTACCTATTTTAGAATATGGTTTGAAAAAATGCCAAGCACAACACAATTAAGTTGCAATTTGCAAAAGAGCATAACCATTTCTCAAAAGAGTATGATTTGACCCATTTTTTTTCGGAGCAAGATCTTCAGCATTTAGAAATCATTTTATGTTCAACTAATTTGTGTCACATTAAATGAACCCAATTTGCAATGCTCTATTGGTTTATGTAATATGGTCCTAATTTATTTCCCTTATTTTTCACCACCTCCCCTGCAAATAAAATGCTGGTATGACGTTGACCTTGAATTTTACGGTAAGGTCAATTATTTAGAGTAACGATATACCAGATAGTTATAGAATTAATGTAGTTAAAGCGTAAGTATAAGCACAAATATAACTTATAGCTTACATCCACGTTTAAAGATAATTGATATATGTTTATATAAAAAAATGATGGGGAATACAGAGAGTTATCATGCTTCACTCAAACCTGAGTATCTCATCGTAATTTCTAATTTGTGTATGCACTCAACTCTCAACAAATATACAAAGATCTAAAGAAACAATTCTCCAGTGAGAGATTATTGATTATATAATCCTACAATTGTGTTTTTAATTAAGTATTTTGAATTTATAGGCCTTCAAGCTTTGGCTAATGAATATTCTTAACTTTAATCCTTAATTCATACAAAGCAGCACAAAGATGCTTCTGTGGTAAGCATCATAACAGTTGTTGCCTGTGTGACAAAACTTAGGGCTTTTGCTGCAATAGAGGAAATCCTCCAAAATTGATGACTTTTAGCATATGAAATTCAAGATATCAAACAACTCCAATTTACAGATAAGGAAATAATACAACAACAAACCTTATCCCACAAAATGCAAGATATCAAACAACAACAAACCTTATCCCACTACGTGGGAAAATAAGGAAATAACACAGCTAAAGTAAATCAGAAAGTTGACTGAAAAGTGAAAACATTCCCTTAATTGCAGAATTTAATAAACTTCCCCAACATCTGGGATTTCTTCAGCCTTCAGGCAAACATTATTCTCGATGTGGTGATGTGCAGAGTAACATTTGCTATTGCAATCTAGCATGATTTTCATTGTTCTTCAGTTTCAAGTGATATATGTCTTCCCCATCAATTTCTAGGCGTTGGAGACCAGGAATGAGGTCCCAATAAGCTCCGGTGTCTCTTTGGCATAGTGGGACAGGCAGTGGACAGTCAGAGATACTGAGAGAAGCCAAGGAGTTAGGAAAACCCTGTCCAGGTAGAGACTCTAGATTTTGGCATCCTTTTATTTCTCTGTGTCTGAGGTTCTGAAGATTCCAGAGCAACTGTGGTAAAACTGAAAGAGAATCAAGATTACATTCTAGTATGTGGAGATCATGAAGTGCTGTGAACAGGGATAATGGAAAGGATGAAAGACTGTCACAACAACTGCTTTCTATGTGCAAATGCTTACGTGCCCGGTAATGCCAGGTAACATGTTCGTCCCAAAAGCGGTCCAAATTCCTACACTCAGATACGTGTAGTGACTCTAATGTCTAGTGTTTGCGCTCTTTAGGAAAGGACTCCAGAGATGGACAATTGCAGATGACCAATTCCCTTAGACAAGTATTGCCTCGCATCATTTCCCTGTATGCAAAACACTCGAAGAGAAGGAAAAACTCTGCCCGCGTCTAGCTCCCACTGTTCCCAGTTAGGCATTTATCCGAAGTCAAAATTTCAAGGGAACTAAATGGCATATCATGATTGCCAAAGAATTCAGACTTCACAACTCTTAGACTTACCATTTTTTCTCTGTGAAGTGTTTTAAGATATAGAAATTGATCAAGTGGTGGCAACGATAAGCAAATCTCACAAGAAACAAGATGCACAGAAACCATATTAGAGAAAGCAGAATTCCCCAACCAATCTGGGAACACTGCACCACCATAGTGTTCAATTTTGAGGCCTTTCAAATTTGTGTGTGGCCGCAGGTTATCAAGAACAATTCTTTCCCTCCTAATATTATGCCTACATTGTGTCTATTTGAGTTCCAATTCATCAAGAAAATTCTTTTCATTCAAGTTGGCCTCAGATGCTTCTTTTCCTTCAGCATTAAGGCAGATAGTATGTTGCTTTTATGAGCTGGAAGATCTCACATATTATTTTGCAGTATATTGTTCCAATTCTTAGCTTCTGTTTTGAAAGCCAAGAGACTTCCAAGTGTTTTAAGAGATAAAGGATGCCTTTTGCATTTGCTAACTATTTTCTCACCAATTTCCTTTAAGGTGACAGTTGCTTCAGGATTTCTGGTTCTGAATGCACGGCGAGCAAATAACTACCAGCAAGCCTTGTCTAATAGATCTGGAAGTGAGTAGGATTTAGCAACATGCATAGTCAACCCAACTCTTTCATTTCATGTGGTAACCATGATACAACTTCTGCGAGCCCCACTTTACATGGGTCTCTTGAGGAGGTTTCAGTCAAGAAACCTTCTTCCCAATAATTATTGGACAGAAGGTTTCTTGACTGGAACTGGGCAGAATAGTGGTGGTAACATAGATTTTACCATGCATGACATGGTCTGTGTTTTAGCCTTGTTTGTATCTGCAAAAATTTATCCTATCTTTGACAGAAATGATGAGAGCATTGAAACTTCTTTCTTGATCTCAAATCTGCAAAATGTTGAAGAAAGTTCATCTGAGCTTTATGGCCCTCTAATGGAAGAATATATCCCCTTGAAGGATAATATTGACGTTGGCAACATAACTCATGGCCTTGACCAACAAACTCCAAAAATTGAACTTAATTATTTATCTACTACTGCAAATGATGCTGTCCAAACTACATTTGAGTATGGGACTCATTTCGATACACTCAGAATTTTGGATGCATCACAGCTAGTGGAATTACCATCCGAACTGCACAGCCTCAGAATTGAAGGGTGTCACTCTTTCAAGTCCCTGCAAGATGTTTTGATGGACAGAAGAACCAACTTCTTTGAATTGTTTATAATTGATTGTTCTTTTCTCGAGTACTAATTAACTGATGGATCATGCCCCACTTTCTTAAGAACTCTTCATGCGCATAAGTGTGGAAAATTAGAATTCCTCCCATCTCGTGAGAAAAAGCAAAAATTTGATTTTTTGGAACATTTTTTCATTGGTAGTAGCTGCGATTCTCTAATGTCTTTCCCAATGAACCTTTTTCCAAAACTTTAAATTGTTTGCATCTGGGATTGTCCCAATTTAGAGTCCCTTTCTATAGAGGAAGGCCAGAACCATAATCTATCACTGGAGTCTTCAGAAATTTGGGATGGAGAGGATCTGTTGTGAAGGATTTTGTGAAACAATGAGCTTGAGGTTATGGCTATGAAAGAAAAGCAGATGGCAGTCTTCTTTGGATGTGTGTATTGATTATTTATATGTATATGTGTTCATGTTGAGAGTGCCTAGAGTGTGTATTTTTCTCTGAGGTATGTGTTAGAGAGGGAAGGAATAATGTATTTGGTGAGTGAAGAGTATGAAGTTTATGTAATGTATGAGTGACCTTATACTGTTGAAGAAGGAAATAAAAGTAAAATTTGTTGAGAAAATGCATGATACCTTTTTTCAACATCAATGTATATGCAACGGCACAAAGTAAGCGTAATTAACATCATTTGTGTTATGGAGATGATATTAAGAGCCACCACAGGACAATAAGAAGAATGTTATAGTATAACTAGGCATCAATTATTTTGCTCCTTTTAATCACATCCGCTTAATTTATTGGGTATGTTAGTTTATTTTGATGCGTGTATTACAATTTACAAATAAAAATAAAACTATTTTAGTTTTAGAAAGTTGAGAAAGAAAACATTTTTCATATCCAAAAGAGAAATATTGAAAATGTCTAATAGAAAGGAGGAGAGTGAGAATATATTGCTGGCTTTTTAACCAACCAGGAATAAAAAAAATTTCAACTTTCCAATCCAGAGAATATTTTAAAAAATTACCAAAAATGAAATAAGTCGTAACAGATATTACGACTTCTAACTCATAAGTCGCAACACCTGTTACGACTTGTTATTTTTTGTATCTGAAGTCGTAAAAATATTTACGACTTCAATGTAAATGTAATTTTTTATGACTTTAAAATCATATTTTTTTATAAAAAAAAAAGAAAAGAAAGTCATATTTTGTGTTACGACTTTAAAGTCGTAAAATTATTTTATTTTATTTTTTTAATTTTTTAAAGGTTTACGAGTAAATCTTTTTCTAAAAAAAAAAATACTATTTTACTATTTGCATATATGCTTTTGTTTTGCTAACCTATTTTCTTTTCGTAAATCTATTTTTTTTTTAATTTAATATTGTTTACGGTTTTATTTTTATTTTAAATAAAAAAGTTCAAAAAATATATTTAAATATATAATAAATAATATTAAGTTGATTTTACTAGTATATTTTTTATTTTATTTGATATGTTATTATTTTATTTTAATGTTTTATTAATTAAAACATATTATATATATTTTTAATATAGTTTACTTTAAATTTTTTTATTTAAAGTTTAAATAATCTATCAACAAAAATTAAAAACAACATAATTAATACATTAATATAAAACGCACAATACAAATAAAAGAAAAACATAAAAATTGCAGCGTGTGTTTTCTGTAATTTAAATTATGATAATTTTGTTGATCCTGTATACAAGTTGAAAAGCATTTTCAAAGTTTATCAACATCATTTTCATTCCCTTAGTGAAGACACATGGCCTCAATATTTAGGCCTGCATTTTATCTTTGATCCTTTAAAACGGCTACAGACATCAGGCAGAACGGACACTACTCGAATACTTAATGAGATGGATGAACCAATTTTAAATAGGTCTAAGAAATGCTCATTATGTAAAACTGAAGGACATAATCGGACTAATTATCCATACAAACAAGTACATGATTAAAATAACTTGTAATTTTTATGTTTTTCTTTCATTTGTATTGTGCGTTTTATATTAATATATTAATTATGTTGTTTTTAATTTTTATTGATAGATTATTTAAACTTTAAATAAAAAAATATTTAAAGTAAACTATATTAAAAATATATATAACATGTTTTAAATAATAAAATATTAAAATAAAATAATAACATATTAAATAAAATCATAAAAAATATACTAATAAAATAAAAAATATTATTTATTATATATTTAAATATATTTTTTTAGCTTTTTTATTTAAAATAAAAATAAAACCGTAAACAATATTAAATTAAAAAAACATATTTCCAAAAAAAGTTAGGTTAATAAAACAAAAACATGTCTGCAAATAATAAAATAACAGTTTTAATAAATAAAAAATAGACGTACTACTTTGAATTCGTAAAACAAAATATGATTTTCATTTTTTTTAAATACAACTTTAAAATCCTAAAGCTTTAAAAAAATTTTAAAAAAATAATTTTACGACTTTCATTTTTAAAAAAAATACGAATTTAAAGTTGTAAAATAATTATATTTACATTGAAGTCGTAAATAGTTAAAAAAAATTTAAAAATAATAAGTCGTAGCAGGTATTACGACTCTTAGTTAGAGGTTGTAAGTTACGACTTACTTCGTTTTGAGTAATTTTTTAAAATATCTCTCGGATTAGAAAATTGGAAATTTTTTTAACCTAATGGGTAAAAAAGCCTATATTGCTCTCCAAATTATTACTCTGATTTATAATATAAGAGTATATAAGTTTTTTTCAAGGGCTAAGTGAATTTGCATGCTGTCTTTAGTGTTTTTTTCTTCTTCTTTTTTAAATGATTTTCATATTTGATTAATGTATTTGAATAATTTATTTTAGAGCGTTTGATGTTTTGTTGAGACTTTTAATATTTGTTAACATGTTTGGCATATATTTAATAATTTCTAGTCCTAACATTTTGAAAATGCTTGTCAATTTTGAAAGTCAAATTCTTCTAAACATTATATTATTATATAGTGACAGTTATTTGTTTTTTATTATTAAAATATATTGTTATTTTCAGCGTTTGAATATATTGATTTTTGTAAGTTATATTTACTTGAATATATTAATTTATGAACTTGAATATTTTTCAGTAAAAGAAATCAGCTTGATTATTTAGTTTTTTTTTTAAGAAACTTGAATATTTTTTTAGTTTAATTTTATTTTTTAACTATTGACAAATTCTTTAAAAACAATTATTGAAACTTAATTTAGAGTTAAAGATAATATATATATATATATATATATATATATATATATATATATATATTACTAAAAAGAGGTAGACGATTAAGAAGAACTGAAATACAAATAGAAATAAAAGAAAAATAGAAGAGAGAAGAGAGTGAAACTATAATAATAATGTTATTATTATCTTTAAATTTAAACTAAATCAAATACCATTTTATATTAATTTGATTTACGAAAAAAATAATAAAGTGATATTTAAAATTAAACTTAAGTATATTTTTTATTCCTAATAAATATTTAATTTTAACATTTGTTTTATAATAAATTTTTTATTTCATTGACTCTCTAATACAATAATTTTATTTTTATCCTTAACACTCTTTTTTAATCCATAATAAAATAGAAAATTTTGGATTTACTTATTAATAAATTTTTTATTTATAATTAATGTAAATTAAAACAAAATCTAATAATTTATCAAGTAGCAAATATAAAATATAAAATTCAAAATACTAAAAATAAAAAACTAAAATTATTATTTTATTAAAAACTGAATCTAAAATAAAAATTTATTAAGAAATAAACTTAAAAATTAAATATTTATTAAAGATAAAAAAAATACTTATCTCGTACCCAGTTTCTGGAGTCAACGCTTGAAGTATAGCTTGACTTACCTGTTGTTAGCATTAAGTATTACCTCTGTTCTATTATCGACTTAACGTTGAGTCAATCATTCACAAAACTAAGCTGCACTTCCAGCATTCACAATCCTTTCTTCTTTTTTATTCGCTCACTCACTTTTCTACCATGGCAGAAGCATTGGTTGGCGGTGCTCTTCTTTCTGCTTTCCTTCAGGTTGCATTTGACAGGTTGGCTTCACGCCAAGTGGTGGACTTCTTTCGCGGAAGAAAGCTCAATGAAAAGCTGCTGAAGAAGCTGAAGGTGAAGCTTCTGTCCATAAATGCTGTGGTTGATGATGCAGAACAAAAGCAGTTTGAGAATTCATATGTGAAAGCATGGCTTGATGAGGTCAAAGATGCTGTGTTTGATGCAGAGGATCTGTTGGATGAAATAGACTTAGAATTCTCCAAATGCGAGTTGGAAGCCGAATCCCGGGCCGGTACTAGAAAGGTACGAAATTTTGACATGGAAATTGAATCAAGGATGAAACAAGTCCTTGATGACTTGGAATTTCTTGTAAGTCAGAAGGGTGATTTAGGTTTGAAAGAGGGCAGTGGTGTTGGTGTGGGATTGGGTAGTAAAGTGTCACAGAAATTGCCATCAACATCTTTGGTGGTTGAAAGTGATATTTATGGCAGAGATGAGGACAAAGAAATGATCTTTAATTGGCTCACATCTGACAATGAATATCATAACCAGCTATCAATACTTTCTGTTGTGGGCATGGGCGGGGTGGGTAAGACTACGCTTGCCCAACATGTATACAATGACCCTAGGATAGAGGGTAAATTTGATATCAAAGCTTGGGTTTGTGTTTCGGATGATTTTGATGTTTTGACAGTAACAAGAGCAATTCTTGAGGCGGTCATTGACTCAACTGATAATAGTAGAGGCCTAGAAATGGTTCATCGACGGTTGAAAGAAAATTTGATAGGCAAGAGATTTCTTCTCGTTTTGGATGACGTTTGGAATGAAAAACGAGAAAAGTGGGAAGCTGTGCAAACTCCTCTTACTTACGGGGCCAGGGGAAGTAGAATTCTTGTCACGACGCGCACTACGAAAGTTGCTTCTACCGTGCGATCAAATAAAGAACTTCACTTGGAGCAATTGCAAGAAGATCATTGCTGGAAAGTTTTTGCTAAGCATGCATTCCAAGATGATAATCCTCGGTTGAATGTTGAGTTGAAGGAGATTGGTATAATGATAGTTGAAAAGTGTAAAGGATTGCCGCTTGCCTTGAAAACAATTGGAAGTCTTTTATACACAAAGGTATCTGCCTCAGAATGGAAAAATGTATTTCTAAGCAAGATATGGGACTTACCCAAAGAAGATAATGAAATTATCCCTGCTTTATTATTGAGCTATCACCACCTTCCTTCTCATCTAAAGAGATGCTTTGCTTATTGTGCCTTGTTCTCCAAAGATCATGAGTTTGACAAGGACGATTTAATTATGTTATGGATGGCTGAAAATTTTCTACAATTCCCTCAACAGAGTAAGCGTCCAGAAGAAGTTGGTGAACAGTACTTTAATGATTTATTGTCGAGATCCTTCTTTCAAGAATCAAGGAGATATGGAAGGCGCTTTATCATGCATGACCTTGTAAATGATTTGGCTAAATATGTTTGTGGGAACATCTGTTTCAGGTTGGAAGTTGAAGAAGAAAAAAGAATACCAAATGCAACTCGTCATTTTTCATTTGTAATCAATCACATTCAATATTTTGATGGGTTTGGGAGTTTATATGATGCTAAAAGGTTACGTACTTTTATGCCAACAAGTGGGAGAGTGGTTTTTCTTAGTGATTGGCATTGTAAGATATCGATACATGAGTTGTTCTGCAAGTTTAGGTTTTTACGTGTGTTATCTTTGTCTCAATGTTCTGGCCTTACTGAGGTGCCCGAGTCTTTAGGCAATCTTAAGCATCTCCATTCATTAGACCTTTCTAGTACTGACATAAAACACCTACCGGATTCAACATGTTTGCTCTATAACTTGCAAACACTGAAGCTTAATTATTGTTACAATTTGGAGGAGCTTCCTTTGAATTTACATAAACTCACCAATTTGCGTTGCCTTGAATTTGTGTTTACTAAAGTGAGAAAGGTGCCAATTCATTTGGGAAAACTGAAAAATCTTCAAGTATTGAGTTCGTTTTATGTTGGCAAAAGTAAGGAGTCCAGTATACAGCAACTTGGAGAACTCAATCTTCATAGGAAGCTATCGATTGGGGAGCTGCAAAATATTGTGAATCCATCAGATGCATTAGCAGCAGATTTTAAAAATAAAACACATCTTGTGGAGCTAGAGTTAAATTGGAACTGGAATCCGAACCAGATCCCTGATGATCCAAGGAAAGACAGGGAAGTACTCGAGAATCTACAACCTTCTAAACACTTGGAGAAGTTGTCAATTAAGAACTATGGGGGTACACAATTTCCAAGTTGGTTTTTGAATAATTCATTGTTGAATGTAGTTTCCTTAAGATTGGACTGCTGTAAATATTGCCTATGTTTGCCTCCACTTGGACATTTGCCATTTCTCAAGTGTCTGTTGATTATAGGGCTTGATGGGATAGTGAATATTGATGCTAATTTTTATGGGAGTAGCTCTTCTTCATTTACATCCTTGGAAACATTGCACTTCTCCAACATGAAGGAATGGGAAGAATGGGAATGTAAAGCTGAGACAAGTGTCTTTCCAAACCTTCAACATCTTTCTATAGAGCAATGTCCCAAGCTGATAGGGCATCTACCAGAACAACTTCTTCATTTAAAAACACTATTTATTCATGACTGCAACCAACTTGTGGGTTCTGCTCCTAAGGCTGTAGAAATTTGTGTATTAGATCTACAAGACTGTGGAAAGCTGCAATTTGATTATCATTCGGCTACTTTGGAACAGCTTGTTATTAATGGTCACCACATGGAAGCATCAGCACTAGAAAGTATTGAGCACATCATATCTAATACTTCTCTTGATTCCTTGCGCATTGATTCTTGTCCGAATATGAATATTCCCATGAGCAGTTGCCACAATTTCCTTGGAACTTTGGAGATTGATAGTGGATGTGACTCTATAATTAGTTTTCCTCTAGATTTCTTCCCAAATCTCCGTTCACTTAATCTCAGGTGTTGTCGTAATCTACAAATGATTTCACAGGAGCACACTCATAATCATCTCAAGGATCTGAAAATTGTTGGGTGCCTTCAATTTGAATCATTTCCCAGCAAAGGATTATCTGCACCATTTCTAGAGATCTTTTGTATTGAAGGATTGAAGAATTTGAAATTTTTGTCTGAATGCATGCATATCCTCCTTCCATCTCTTTATAGGCTATCGATACACGATTGTCCACAAGTTGAGTTTATCTTCAATGCAGGTTTGCCATCAAATCTAAATTACATGCATCTCTCAAATTGCTCAAAACTCATTGCTTCACTAATAGGGTCTTTAGGAGCCAACACCTCTCTAGAAACCTTGCATATTGGAAAAGTGGATGTGGAGTCTTTTCCTGATGAGGGGTTGTTGCCACTCTCTCTTACTTCTCTATGGATCTATAAGTGTCCATATCTTAAAAAAATGAACTACAAGGATGTTTGCCACCTCTCCTCTCTCAAGGAATTGATTCTTGAAGACTGTCCCAACCTCCAATGCTTACCAGAGGAGGGTCTACCCAAATTCATTTCAACTCTTATAATTTTGGGCAATTGTCCATTGCTCAAACAGCGTTGCCAGAAACCAGAAGGTGAAGACTGGGGAAAGATTGCTCACATTAAAGATGTGAAGGTTTGGTAAACCAATAAGATGAACCAAAAGTTTGAAATTACACATGCACCTATTCTGATACTACCTTCTCATCAGGTGCCAATTCTCCTCAATATCTTTAGAGCTTTTGAAATACAAGCTTGTTAATTGGATATATTCCATTCTCTTGTTAGCATTTACTAAACAACAGAACACAAGTTGCACTTAAACTGATTAATGTTTGTTGAAGGAGGACGACTTGTCCACTTTCTTCATGCATCAGTTTTTTTCTTACATTCTGTTTTACATGCATGAATTTGTATTATCGTATCCGCTGTTGAAGTTGAATTTCAATAAAATGTGTTGCTTATATTTAGGACACTGGAACAATGATGACGAGGATGAAGTGCAAAAGTTCATATCCCGTAAAGAGTATTTTGCCATTGGGAGTTATGGGGGGTTCATCTTTTATCTTCCTTTAGCTTGTTGGGTAAATTTGTTTTCTTGCCCACATTATTCTCACTTTCTTCTTAGATCACACTTCTTACATTATTTTGAGGATTTATTTTTCTCATGGTAAGTTTTCTTGCCTAGAATCTTTTTCTATTGGTTATGTTATGGCATTTTCTTTTATTTTGGAGTCAATTGAACTCAATCTTAGACTGAAAAAGCATTGAGAAATCATACTATGTATTATGAACTTAGTCTTACCCTTTGCACGGTTTTCTATAATGTGGATTGGGTTTCTTTTCCTGTCTCTTCTTAACTTTTCTTGCTTAATGTTCTTGACATATATGTCTTTTTGTTAATAACATATTGTGCAAATTCATCCTTGTTTAAATTTATACTTTACTAATTGTTCATTTTTTTTCCAAAGAAGTGCATATTCGATGAAAATATGGTGGTTTCAGTTACATATTGACTAAGGTATCATCATCATGAACCTCGTGAGAGTCTTGTTTGTGTTTGTCATTTGTCATCATAATTCAAAGTACAGAGAGAAGTATGTATAACTATTCCTATAAATTAATTGATAATTGTGTGGATTAAAATGTATGGATACCTTCCTAGCTGCAGTAACAGTCAATTTTGTTTGTCACGTGATGATAATTATCACTGTGTTTCCAAACTATCTCCTAGGATTATGATACTGCAATATCTTGGCTTCACACTATATAACCTCCACAATCCACAGGCCTTTGTTGGTGTCCTAATGCAAGGTTTCACTGAATATCCAGAGAACATGAGAAAATTGGTTAATCTGCATCACCTTGAGCAAGAAGCACTGATGTGAAGGGATGTTCACAAAGTAGGCACACTGCAAAATCTCCAAGCACAAAGTGGAGGAGTGAAGGTTGTTTTTACAAGGGGAATTTTCCTTCATAAAAGTACAAAATTTTAAAAGCTTTCAAGGGATCAAGGCATTTTGAAGAGAGAACAGATTGATGTTTGGGGGAGTTGTTTGTTTTCTAACGGGCAATTGAAAGTGGCAGTGTTGGAATCTTGTATATTAGATCATCTGCTCAAAGGAGATATAACTAATAAATACTTGACATTTCTTAATGCTGTTGTTGTATTTTTATTTTTTTTTCTGGCTTGTTCTGGTGGCATCACTGGTGTTGTGCACTCTTGTTATTTTATTTGTACTCTCTCTTTTGCTGATAATGATAACGCTGCCACCGATATAGCATCACTGGTTCGACAATATTGTTTGTTGCTTTTGGTATCAAATTTTGATGAATGTTATCAACAATCTAACATAGCACTTCACTAAAGTCCATATACAGACTAGGCATCTACTAAATGTTTCTAGCAACAAAATTAAATTCAGATAGCAACAAAGCACAAGACTGGACCAGAATCACTACAATCGATCACTATGCTCAACATGATTACGAATGTGTACACAGGAGCAGTGAAATCACAGACTTGCTATCCAGCAATCACAGAATTGCAGCCAGAATAACGGAACTAAAACGTGACCTGTTATTATCTTCACGTGATCAAGGAGTTACTCAACCATGAGAATGAGGAGTCAACTTTTCATAGGCAAACTGGAATTTGCTTTCTCAAATTGGGTCGACTTTCCTTAGGCAATCTGAAAGAGTTGATTGAAATTAAAGACTAAATCAATACAAGCTTTTCTTCTTTTTGTTATAAGTGCATAAGATTTACAGATTTTGTCGCGTGCCAGAGAATTTGGTTAGTCACCGTAAATCTTTTTTTTCAATTACATTTTTTTTATTCACCAAATTTAAAACATAGACATTGCTTACTCGGACCAACTTAATGTTGGTGTTAATGTTTTTGGGCTTCTTATTTTAACTAAATTTTATATGTATAAAAGTTCTCTTATTTTCTGTCTGTTTAGTAGAATTGCCAATAAACTTATAACATTATTGTCTGGTATACGATGTTTTGTTTTCTTATTCACACACTCTTAAGGTTACACCACTTAATACTAATGGAGTTTAGCTCAATTGGTTTACAGATAAAAAAAAATTACAGCATAAATTAATTTTGGAGTGCACAGATCCACCACAAATATTCCCTATTATTGCAGGTTTGTCGATTTATTACATTCGTATTGTATCCTTTATAAGTTTATGTTTTAAAAGCCATATGTTTTACAAAATGTTTGGCTTTTCATCACCAAAACATTAAATGTGGTGTGTTGGATTAGGATTTTAAAAAACTATTTTAATATAAAAAGTCTAATAAATTTTAAAGATTATGTTGTATGATTAGGACTTATTAGATTTTAAAGACTTTTATGATAATTTGAATTTTAATGGATTTATATCATGAGAATTTAAAGAATTTGAAATGATTGTATAGATTTATAAGATTTGAAATGATGAGATTTGGATAAAGAAAAAAAAAGTAAACAAATATATTTTTTTTAATCTTTTAATAGTTAAATTGATTCTAACTTTATGTCTTCTTATACTAACCTTTCTTGCAATAACATTTTTTTCATTCTCATTTTTGGATTTGAAAAATAAATTTAAAATTATAAGTTGGTTTTATGATTTTTTAATTACTACAATTATTTCATGATAAATCTAATGACATATTTAAATGGAGTAGAATGGAACAGTAAGAATAAAAAATTTATAGAAGGGTTATTAAATCATTTGGATGACAAAATTAAGTGATAATCACGAAAATATTGTGTCGAGCAAGTGATGAACATTGTTAGTATAAAAAAACATAATTAACCTTAACACATAAGACAAACATTAATTTAAAAAACAAAGGATCATCTTCAATTATTATCCAATTGGCGTGGACATATCTCATCTCATTTGATGAAAGGGAATTAAATCCTTCTCAAAGTTGTGAGTCATTGCTGAGGAGTAATTAGTGAGTTAGTCAATAAGGAAGATCAACAGTTTCACACATGCAACTAAACTGAAAGAAAATCAATGTTATCCATTTAATATGTCATCTTAAAGAACAAGTATGTACATGTACTTTGGTTTGGGCCATGTTTTGATGTGACAAAGCTCATCAATATTTTGATGTACATCCAGTGTCTCACCATCAGCTCCAAAACATGCCTAATTACCTGTAACAATCACAATTGATAAAACATTTATTCACAAAACATGTCATCAGTGCAATTTAAAACATAACCCAATAATAATTTATAATAGTTATCATTTATTATCATTAATAATGAATTGATTGCTAAAACCTTATCAAATAATATTTTATAATTATTATCATTCATTATCTAATAATGATTCGAAATCTTATTTAGTAATTATTTGTAATAGATATCATTATGATGAATTAGTAAACATATGTATCATTTATAGTGTTTAAAGGTCAAAGTTGAGGTCAACATAGATAATATCAAAAATGGACTCAGTGGTGTTGGTGATGACCTAAGTGTTAATAAAAATTTTGAACTTTGCATTACTTGTTAAGAGACACAAGTCATTATCAATTGTGTCAATCCTTATTAGTGTTACAAACACGAATGAAAAAGAATATTGGTTAGGATTAACAAAAAAGATAAACAATAAAAAGATGATAGAGATTCAGAATGATGTCTCCAATGAACTTGAGATGCTTATAAGAGACACCCTTGATGAAGGGGTGAGTAAGGACTTCTTCTAAAAACTTTTTGTTTTCAAATATGTAGCCTAGAATTATCTCCACGCCCTCTCAATCCAATATAGTTTCATCTCTACATATGTAGTAGTAACACAAACACAAGTCGAAACATTTCAACAATTTGTCTTTGTCGTGTCTCGTTCTATTTGTATCGTTGCAAGTGAGGAACAAGGCTTTTTATACGCCCCTCCAGATTTTTTTTTAATTATCAAAGAAAAAAATACTTATATGGTGTGAAACGTTTTTGCTGATTAATTGAAATTTTATAAAAATTACTTTATAAAACATGTGTGAAAAAAAAAATATTTAAATGTATATTAATATGATATAGACTTTGAAATATACTAATTTATAATCTGTATAAATAAATTATACATGAAAATAAATATTGATATGATATTTAAAAATTATTAGTATAATATTTATATAAATATACACATAAATATATTTTCCATATATATTATGACACAATTTGTGTATTTAATAATATATTTTCAAAAATTAGTTTATAAAAATGTAAACATTTTTATCTTGATGTAATATGGTGTCACATAGGCTTTTGAAATGTATCTTGGAGAGGTCTATTTATTTGATTGTAAAATTTTTAATCCAGGAATCGAATATAACTCCTCCGGAACTTGACTATATAGCCATTCACTTTGAAACTGATTGTAAGCAAGCTGTGGATGTTCTTCAGAGTTTGTTCAAAGGGCGAATTTTATTAGGAGGCAAAGCAAGAAGGGGTTCGCCTATTAGCAACGGCATCTAAGTTTTATGCTAGCAACATGTGTTTGAGTCTATTTCCAATTGTATCTTTATTCTTTATCATGAATCAAATGTTATAAGTTTTCTTCTCTTAAAAAATTACAGAAATAAAAAATTAAAAATTAAAAACTCAACTATATTTTTAGTTAAATGTATATATTTAAGTTTGTTATTTAATTACTAAGTTAACTGATTTATATTTTCAAAAATTATAACAACAAAATCTTTAATATATATGTATATAGGAAAATGTTAATATTCATTCCAGCAGGAGTGCATTAGTATTTAACACCAAACTTTGGACCGTAAAATCATTGGTTATTTGGTTTTTTTCAAAATTTAATTTGAGAATATTATGATATTTTATCATTTAATTTTAAAACTAACCTTTTTTTTCTCTTCAATCTCTGTGTGTGCACGCTTGTATGTGTGTTTGTGTGATCAATTTAGTTATTTTGAACATGCCTATGGGTAAGTGTGAAAACAAAGAAACACACTATAAGTGTACCATGTTTAAAGTCTATCTTTAATGTGTGTGTATGTATGTGTGTCTGTGTGATCAATTTAGTTATTTTGAACATGCCTATGGGCAAGTGTGAAAACTTTAGTTATTTTGAACATGCTTATGGGCAAGTGTGAAAACAAAGAAACACACTATAAGTGTGAAAACAAAGAAACACATATTATAAGTGTGTGTGAAAGGTACCTATAAGGCTATAACGTCTGGAGAGTTGATATTGATCTCTATCACATTTGCTATTAATTCTTACACACCTAGTAAAAGAACCTCTTACCCTTATGAGTTCTTCATCCCTCCTCCCCTTCCCCACACCCACAACCCCATCGACACCACACCATCTCCGCCTTAGATTTGAACCAGTGTTGAGCCCCAACATTGGCGACTCCTGTGCGCACGACCTCAACCTCCATTCGTGCCGCAACGAGAGTCTTCCTTGTTGCACAGTGGGAGTGAGTGGCAAATAGATCTATTGGTGTAAGATGTTTGGTCATGCAATGATGTTGTTGGTATGGTGATGGCTTTGATGATTGACGCAGCGATGACGTGATGGAAGGTGGTGATCTGGTGTTTGGGACGTGTAAATCTTGGTGGTGTTTGATGATGGTTATGGTTAACAATGTGCAGTGTGTACAAGAAGAACAAACATACAGGGGTATTAAAACAAATAACCAATGAAAACACAATTTTATTATACAATTTGTAATATAATGTGCTTTTTATGCTCATTTTTTTGCACCCCTCAAAAAATAAACAAAAACATGATTTTGTTATATAATTCTGTGCATCTTCTTCAATATGGCCAATAACAACTCCCTAGCACTTGCCCATTAATGGTTTAGTTAAGGTGAAGATCTGGAGTTCTTTAGTTGGAATGCTGTAAAATTGAATGACAAAGTCTCTCTGAATTTTGTTAATATATTAAATGACAAATTATATTTTTAGTCCTTAAACCTTTTGAGGTTTTTGATTTTAGTTTATAAATTTTTCATTGATTGGTCAAAGTCTTTCAACTTTTCTTCCATCCTAAGCAGTGTCATCAAACTCTCCATTGATCGGATTGGTCCAATCGGGTTTCAGTGACCTAACCGGATCGATTTTGTTATTGGACTATTTATGCATATGACCCAGAATAACTCGGCCAAACTCAAATAGTTTTTGAGGAAATCTAATGACCCGACCCAACTTTATAAACCTGGACTGGGCTATGCACAAAAAAATAAACTACCTTTATAATGTTGTTTTGATGTCTCATTATTATTTATTGTTATTTTAGATTTTTTAATCAAATAATATTAATTATATTCTTATTTATATAATAAATATATATATATATATATATATATAATTTTAAAATTTTAATATATATTAGATCAATTGACTCACCAGTTGAATTACTTATTCACTACCTTGATTAGATCAATAATCAAGACCAATTTTTATAACAATGATACTTAAGTTTTAGTCTTTTCGTCTATTTTGATTGTTAACTGATTGTGCGTCATAAATTTTATTACTTTTAGTGGCAGCTCGTTCTTTAATAGTTTAAAGTCGGAAGAAAATACGTAATTTAAATTGTTTAAATGCTATGAAACAAAGGCGGCCTCTAGGTCGGGAGTGATGAGTAAATCTCTCACTTTGAGAAAGAAAGCTGGTGCATATGAGTTTGGTTTTTTTCAAGATGTGTGAGAGCACCATAGATAGTTCCAGTGGCCACCCTTTTCTTTTCTCGTCACCCCTCCTTCCCTCTAATTAATCGTTTTCCTTTTATCCCTGTTGCTCTCCCTCTCCTTCTCCGTGCTTGGAGCTCTTGCACCATCATGCTCCCTTCGTATCTTGCTCTTACCTTTTCTCTTTCTCCTTCACACAGTGTTGACATTGATGATAGTTAGGGGTGAGAATAGGTCAGACCGACCTACAGGAACTTACGACCTGACCTATATAAAGTTTGGCCTGGACTAACCTATTTAATTAAAATGTTAGGCTCAAAAAGTCTATTAAATTAAATAGATCAGACTTTGACTTATTAAAAAGCCTTATAAACCTGATAGGCTGTCATATATATATATATATATATATATATATATATATATATATATATATATATATATATATATATTATTTTTTGGGTACCAATTTATACTTATATTATTTTTTAGGTATAATTATTTTTTTTAAAATTAGTAGACTTTGATTACAGATTACTGCTCCATAACCATAACTTTCATTTTTATAATCAAGTAAGACTTTAATTAAAATTTAGGTGTGATTCATGTGCCCATTTATATTCTTCATTATTTTTAAAAAGGCTTTTCTATCCCGGGTAACGTTTCCTTTTTCTTTAACTTTTTTTAAAAAGACTATCAGACTAGGTGAGGCTTTTAAAAAGACCAGGCCGAACAAAAAAATAAAAGTCTTTGATAAGCTATAGGTCAGACCTCAAAAATTTAGGCTAGACTTAGACCTTTTAAAGCCTCGCCTATTTTCACCCCTAATGATAGCTTTATATTGTATTGGCTTTTGTGAAAGGACAACAAGAAGATTAATTTTAATTTTAATTGCTCAAAGTTATACATATTAGAATACTAAAATGGATACTAAAATGGATGCAGGAGAATTCATCAATTATTTTCATCACAATAATGTTCATTGGAATTGAAAGTCTTCAAATTTGGACTCACCAAAAATCTCAACAATGGTAGTCAATGGCCATGAGTCTTGATAAAAGATAAAAATCATAGGCATTAACTTTGGGGTGGACGTATCTATGATAATCATGCACATATCTCATAAAAGATAAAAAAAAATCATACGCATTAACTTTTTTTTCCCCCGTGGGGGATATGCTCATGCTCCCATCCTAGAAGCCCCCATAAAACATTTATGTCGGTTTTGACCTCTAGAAATCGTTGAGTTTTGAACAGACCTAAGAACCCTATATCTCAACCACACTAAACTCTTAGTTCAACTTCTCTCAGTGCACAAGTCACAATAACAAGAAAACATCACATAACACATTAAACTTCTTCCACTTGCGAATATAAAGTCAGACCACACAACCACAGCAAACGGGAAGGGTTTCTCTCATTCCATTTTCTCGCACTTCTGCGCTGCGAATCAAAGGGAGCTTCACGAAGAACAGCTAGTTCAGCAGTTCCGCGCTCACCACGAACCGCTCCATTACCTCTCCCACGTAGACCGGCACCCCCACCGGGACTCAGATCGGAGGAGCGTGTACGGATCGGAGAGCTTGCAAATAAGCTGCTTCATCGCTTTTTATGGTCTACGTATTTCAATATTGCACCCCCATCGCTTTTTATGTTTTTAGATTTTTTTAAAAGATAAATATATTTTTTTCAAAATTAATTTTTGAAATGTATTTTAAGTTATGATAGTGGTTTTAAAAATTAATTTTCAAAATGTAAATAATACATTCTAAAAATTAAAATTAGTTTCTGGAAGTATGCATTCTACCTTTGGTTCCGGAAATATAACCCCTCTTAAAATCAAAGAGAGGGGAACTTCAAACTTGCTTTTGTGTGCAAATTCGCTTCATCTGATCTCTCTCTGTCATAAAGCAAATGTGGTCATCACATCTCACGGCCACGACTACTTCAAAGAAATAAAATCAATGGCAGAAGGAAAATAAAAACCCTGACAAACAGTTGAAAGAAGCGGGATGGGTTGGAGAAGAATAATTGATGGGAAGCATATTTTACCGAGAACACATGCTTCCAGAAAATAATTTTTTAACACTTCCACATCTGAAAATTAGTTTCCAAAATATATTTAATACATTTCAAAAATCAAATTCTGAAACATCTATCGATTAATAAAAATAAACTTCAGAACTTAATTTTAAAAAAACAATTAAAACAAAATGAAAAGTGGTGTGCATAAGTAAAAAAAAAATTAAAAAAACTAAATATTACTTCTAATCAAGTATGTTTTAATAATTTACTAGCCATTACTCATGTATACACACGGGTCGTCCCGCTTAAATTAAAAAGTAAAATATTTTAAAAAGTATAAAAATTACAATAAAAAATACAAAAAATCATTTGCATTATTTTTTATGGTGAATAAAAGAAGTTAGATCCTTTTCATTACTAAAAAATAGACATCTTTTATATTTATCTTCCTTCCCTCACCTCCTACGCAAACGTGACACGTCTCGTTATATTTCTTCCTGTTATCCTTTCTCTTTTCAGTTTTTACATTCAATAGTAATTTTTTTAAAATTCTCATTTTATTCCTATTTATAAAAAATGTCAATAATATAAAATATCTATTTTAGCCTTTTCACCAACCTATTCTTTTATATAATAGAGATAGATTTCTTACTTTGTTTTCAAAAATTTTATTTTGATACATTAAATTTTAAAAAAATTATTTGTTTTTAATATTTTTTAAAATTTCATTTTGATCATTTGCTTTATTTTCCTTTGAAAAAACATTAGTGCTCGTCCATATTTTAAATTTTAAAATAAATAATTATTTTAATAATCATTATTTTAAATTAATTATTTTACTTATATTTGACGTTCCATCAAAATTTAAAATATTGACAAAGCACTAGCATTTTTAATAAAAAATACATAAATGATTAAGATGAAACTTTAAAAAAACATAAAAAATAAAATAAAACTTCTAAAACTTAATATGCCAAAAAAATATAAAGAATACTAAAACATAATGAACTAAGAATGACAGTTAACCTTAATAATAAAAAACAAAAGCAACTCCCAAAAAATCCCAAAAACTTGTGGCTTAAGGTTTGTCTCTAAGCTCGACCGCTAATTTTGGGTTAAATTAGTTTTTTTTTTCTTTACTTTATTATTTTAGTTCAATTTAATCCTTTAATTTTTCATATTTAACTAGGTTCTCTAATTTTTAAAAAGAATTTGATTTGATCTTTGTCATCCATTTTGTCTAACTAAGTTAAGTTTATATCCGTTTAAGTGAAGGAAACATCAACAACTACCTAGACTCTACCGTTTAACAATTTTGATAGAATGGACGACAAAGATCAAATTAAACCCATAGAACCTAATTAAATCGGTAAAACTAAAAGATCAAATTGAACCAAAATAATAAATTAAATGACAAATAAACTAATTTAACCCTTGTTTTATTTTGAAAAAAATTAGCTCACCTTCAAATGCACTAGCCCCGATATCCCATGCCAACCCCGCTGGTGTTTCTCTTTCTCTCTCTTTTAAATACCGCTATTTTAGATAAACAATGTATCTTCATTTTTTACCGCCGGGAGTGTAGACCTATACCCGAAGTGAAAACTTAAATTAAACCCCAAAAATAAATTGCTCATATTCCGTTATCTAGGCAAAGGCAACATGATCACAGGTAATGGTATAAACCAACCTGCAATATTGTTACCATGAACTAGTCAGGATCAATCTTCAGAATAGTCCTATATAGTTTAAAACACCTGCATACATTGCCGGTTTAGGGTTTAATTTTCCATACTCATAACAGCGTACATTGAGTCCATCTACCAGCGTATTTGAGATTAGAACACCTGCATAACATAAAGCAGATCAAAACACTCTTCCTTAAGAATATACGGTGATTAAGAAAATATTGTAATTCAAATTCAATCCATCATGAGGGCAGTTAATTACAGACTAGACAATGTACTGTTTTTTTTTTTTTGCTCAGCAAAATTAGATAATTATATTATATGCAAGGTACCAGAGGTACTGAAAATACAAACAGTAGTGCTATACACAGATGGTATCAATACTATCCTAGAGATTAGTATTAGATACCATTTGAGCCCAAGGCCAAGATTACAACTGTGGTGTGTCTACTATAGAGAATCCTAACCATTACCCTTCTTTCCTATTTACCCAAATACCTGTGTCTACTATAGAGAATCCTAACCATTACCCTTCTTTCCTATTTACCCAAATACCTCCCCCAGTTGAGATGACCATTGGTTGTAATGACTAGACAATGTACTGTACTTCGAAAGATACGCATAGGATCAGGAAATAACATCCTGGTGACATTTAATGTCAAATAATCAACCACACCTCCAGCATTTACCAATTTAATTCACTAGTAGCATAAGCATTAGCATTTTAATGTCTTTTTTCCTACAGCCAGAGACCACTCTTTTACAATATCCAATAATGCAATTCTCATATGTAACATGGCTGATATTCAGTCCTTGAGTTCAAAAAAAAATATTCCATAACTCTTTTATCCACTTTTAGAAGGGAGTACAATATATGTAATGTTTCAAATATTCCATAATTCATCATAGTCAGTCTGAAATTCAGGAAAAGAATGAAGGTTATGCTAGTAAACATAAAACTCATCGATATATTTAACATGGATCACTCACAAAAAAATTTACGTGCTAATTTTAGGTAACTTAGAATTAATGATTGTATAGGAGACCATCAATATTATTAATGTTTATGCACAATGGTTAGATTGTAAAAACTTGTGAAAGAAAAGTTTTGCAAAAATTTGGAGGGATTGGTTCAAAGCATTTCATTAGAGAGAAAAGGTCTCTTAGGCAAGGATCTAAGCAGACATGTTGGTAGTCAGTCAAGGCAACTTCATAGGAGTTCATGATAGTTTTCGTATGGAAGAACTAAATGATGAAAAATGGTCTATTCTTGATTTCTCTGACTTATGAATTCATAATTATGAACATTTGTTTCAAAAAGCGAGAAGAACATCTAATTAGTACCGTGTCTTTTCTACCTTTGGACTTTCTTCATCATTTCCAATCTTGTGATTTTGCTCTATGGGCGCTTCAATGGTTTTACAGCCCAACTTGCTAGCTTCTTTGAGGAGATCAAGTATATATTTTCTCTGAGAAATGAAGATACCCTACCTAGAGTATGCAACCTCTATCCCAAGGAAGTACTTTACCTTCCCGAGATCTTTCATCTTAAATTGGGCAGCCAACCTCTCCATCAAGGTCTGTTTTTCAAGCTCATCATCGCCTGCAATAATTATATCATCGACATAGACCAAGAGCAAAGTAAGTTTACCATCTTAGGAGTGTTTTATAAAAAGAGTATGGTCACATTGGCTTTGCTTGTACCCCAAAGATACCATAGCTTGAGTGAACCTACCAAACCAAGCCCAGGGAGACTGCTTGAGACCATATAGGATCTTCTTTAGTCTGCAAACTTTATTTCCTCCATTAGTGGCACCATATCCAGGTGGAATCTCCATGTATACTTTTTCTTCCAAGCTTCCATGTAAGAAGGCATTTTTAATATCAAATTAATGCATCTCCCAACCAAAGTGCGCTGCTAAGGAGATGATGACCCTGACTATATTCATTTTTGCCACTGGAGAGAATATCTTCTCATAATTGATCCCATAGGTTATGTATATCCCTTTGCAACCAACCTCGCCTTATATTGGTCCAATGTGCCATCAGCCTGATATTTAACTATATATATCCACCTACAACCCACTGCTTTTTTGCCTTTCGGTCTCTCTACAATCTCTCAAGTCTCGTTCCTTTCCAATGTTCCCATTTCTTCATTCATGGCTCGAACCCAATTCTCATCCTTTAAGGCTTCTTGTACTGATGTAGTGATTCTAATAGAATCAATAGCTAACATAAAACTCTGGTGTTGTAGAGAAAGATTTTTAGTAGACACAAATTGGGATATAGGATAACTGGCACAAGATCTTTTTCCTTTTCTTAAGGCAATTGACAAATCATCTAGGTTAGATTCACAAGAGGCATCTAAGGTGTCCTCAAGAGTATGAGTTCTTACTTCCGATTTGGATGATTGAAGTTGTTGTTGGACCAGGTCGGATTCTTTTCTTCGCTGGTACTGGTTCCCAAAGCGTTTGTCCTCCTTATGTTGAACTAATGATGATGCTAGTCCAGGGTCTTTGTCATCCTCTGTAGGAGTGGAATAGTATAACAAGGAAAAACATGACAACTTAGGGATCTCAGCTTCTAGACTACTCTTCCCCTGAAGCAGAGGACTAGTGAAGAAAGACTCTGTTTCATGAAAAGTGATATCCTTGAAAACATAGACACAACGACTTTGAGGGTGATAACATTTGTACCCGTTTTTGTTTGAGGCGTAACCTACAAAGACATATTTGACAGCCCGAGGATCTAACTTTTCCCAATGGGGACCATGAACATAAACATGAACAAAGATAGGACATCGAAAGACACAACTCTGAAGACTAGTCATAAGGGGAACATAAGGATAGAATGTAGTCATGAGTAGAATAGGACTAACACCATTTAAAACATGAGAGGTAACCTATTTATCAAGTGGTGGTTAGAATAGCTTACCCCCAGTAAGACTTAGTAACAGACATTTGGAAGAGTAAAGCTTTGGCAACCTCAAGGAGATGTCGATTTTTCCTTTCTGCAACCCCATTTTGTTGAGGGGTGTCCACACAAGTTAACTCATGAATAACACTATTATCTTTGAGGAAGTTGAAAAGGTTTTAATTCACACATTCTCTCCCATTATCAGAATGCAATCTTTTAATCGGGCTCCCAAATTGTGTTTGATTTATACAGTAAAAGTTTGCAAACAATTGGAAAACTTCAAAAAAAAATTTCATGAGAAATATCCAAGTGACTCAAGTGCAGTCATCAATAAAAGAAACAAGCCACTTTGCACCAAAAATATTACTAATAGGTGTAGATCCTGACACATCCTAATAAACAAGATCAAAAGGTTTAGAACTTTTATTAGTATTGGGAAGAAAAGTTGTTCGATGGTGTTTAACAAACTCACAAACACCACAATGGAAAGACTCAACTGACATTTTTGTAAACAAAAAAGGAAATAAAGACTTAAGGATACTAAACGGAGGATGACTCAAATGCCTGTGCTGAAGCCATATTTGGGAGGATGACCAAGGTTTTGAACTTGTCTGATGATTGGAAGTGAGAGTTTTCTATCTAGTACACTCTTTATTGTCTTCATCCTGCAAGTAGTATAACCCGTCCTGCTCTTTAGCAATTTCAATCGTCCTTCTCAAGGCAAGATCCTAAAAAACACAATAAGAGTGAAAAAATGTCACACCACAGTTTAAGTCCTGGGTGATTTTATGAATAGACAAGAGGTTATTAGATAATTTGGAAACATGGAGCACATTGTTCAAATGAAGGGAAGATTGAAGTTGAATGTTACCGCAACCAGTAACAGGGGTATGAGAACCATTAGCGACAGTGATGTGTTGGTTACCAGTTAAAATGGTGTAGGATGAAAAATAAGAAGAGTGAGGTGTCATATGATCAGTAGCACCAGAGTCTATAATTCAGATATTTTTAGTACTAGAAGCATTAAAGGATAGAAAGCTAGAACTCTTACCAGTCATGGTTAGGGAACAAGAGCTAAATATCTTACTGAGAAAGTCCATAAGGACCCGTAGACGTTCTAATTCTACTTTGCTATGAGCTGGGATCTCCTTTTTAGCATGTGGGATAAGTGTGTCTTCTACACCTTTGGAAGCAAACGTTGCTTGATTTGCATCTTCTCCTTTCCATGAAGTCTAAAACATGTCTCCTTAGTATGACCTTGCTTCCTACAATAGATGCACCAGCGATCATCACAGTTAGCCTTTGTGAGAGGCTTCCTAAATGAAGAGGATGAGCCTTTTGTGGAACCCTTGCCAGTAGCTAAGGCTGAACCATCAACAGAACTATCCTCTTCCAACATTAATGACCTCCGAGTTTCTTCTCCTTACATAGTGTAGAACACCTTTGAGAGAGAAGAAAGTTTTTCTTTGCCCAAAATCTGAACCCGAATCAGATCAAACTCAAAGTTCAGTCCATTAAGAAATTTAAAGATTCCCATCTTTTCAATGAACTGTGTCGATGTGGTAGAATCAACTGTGGACGTCATTTTCAAATCTTGATATTGATCCAACTTGATCCATAAACCATTCAACGTCCCATAGTAATTTGTTATTGAAAGACTCCCCTGCTTGGTATTGAAAACCTTGTTCTCTATCTTATAACATGTTGCAGTATCCTTCTTCATAGAATACGTCTTACTAAGATTCTCCCAAATCTCCTTAACAGTGGAGAAGAACATACAGTTCTGGCAGATTTCTTGAGTCATAGAATACCATCACCAGGTCATGATAAGAGTGTCTTCGTCATCCCAGGCCTCATACTTAGGATCTATGTGGTTCAACTTCTTTCAACCCTTGAGAGTATTGCGAACCAACCAGGCTCACTGGAGGTAATTGCGCCCATCAAGTCGATACAAGCCTTGCAATGCCTGAAGGTCATTGGGACTGAGAAGAGGGACTATCTTGTCTGTAGACATAATGGGGAGAGGAAAATCGCAGAAACAGAACAGAGAAAAAACGCAGAACAGTAATTGTAACCTTCTCAAGCTAGGGTTTCTTAACAGCTGCAAAAGGAGGCTGTTTTAGGGCAAAATAAACCCTGGAACAGAACCGGGGTGGGCCGGCAACCTGTTCTGTGACGGCACTGTCGGAAAAAAAATGGCATGTACAGTGGCACGTGCGCGCTTACACGTGCTGGAGAAAAAAAGGGCGAGTGGTGGCTCGTCCTGCGGCGGTTGGCAGTGAAACTTCAAGGATGGGCCGATCTGGAGAAGGTGCTTCTCCTGGTGGATTCTCCGGTCAGTTTCCCAACGGCAGACAGTGGCTAACGACGGCAGAAGGTGGCTGACGGCGGAGGACAGCGACCAATGGTATACACAGTAACTAGGCACTAAAATAGTAACAACTACAAAAATGAAGGCTGCCTAGAAAAATGCAGAAGCAGAGCCCCCTGGATCGGGAGCTCTGATACCAACTTGAAAGATAATAATCTGAATATTATTGTAATTCTATGTTTTCAAAGAGTAAATGCAAGACTTATTTATAAGCTATCAGCAACATAATTAAGGAAAGAAATACAATGGAACAAAATCTATACAAATCTAATATGTACTAATTACAGAATAAAATTTGTGCTAATTATAGAATGTATCACAACAAACCATATTGAATAAAGTCATGTGATCCATATAATCAACCTCACTTAATTATATAAGGCTTTTGTTGTTATTTCAAATTCTAACTAACCTCACGAATAACTGATAATTCTAACCTCAATATAACTTGAGAAAGGTAATATGACATGAGAAAAGGATTATAGTACACTTAATACTTAATTCTTTACATACTAAAATAAAGTCCATAACAACAGTCAGGGTTACACAACGAAATAGCAACTGAAAGAGAATTAGCACACAAAGTTTGTCCTTCACTCAGGACTGCACTTTCAACTGGTTCTAGACATACAACCAAACTTTGGTAAATCTGTTTGGATAAACTTCTCCAATACTTGTAGGAGAAGAAAATAAGGAAAAATGGTTTTTTTTTTCTTCTATAAGTGCTTTGGAAAAGATGTGTCCAAAAAGACCATCCATTTCTAAAGCTTTACAGATGGAGGGGTATGGGTTTGGATCCAAGAATCATTCCTCGAGTTCTTTGTTGAGACCTAACATAAAAATTGGTAATTTTATCCTCCACAACATTATTATATGTTTTCATCTACTTGGCAACACCAACTAAAAGATTACGACATGCCAAGTCGTTGCCAGTAATGAGTGAGAAGTGAGAACTCAATGTAGGAGTAGGATTCATCAACACTAGCCCAAAAATCCTTTGCATTTCTGGCCTATTTACTGGTTCATGATGTTGAGCAGTCATCAATCAAGACATGATCATGTGGTGTAGTTCTCAGACTTCCACTTTCCACTGCTTGTATATAGGATCAAATTTGGAAGGGGGTTCCTCAGTACCGGTAAGGTATTCCTCTTTGCCTTCACCACTGATAAACACAAGGACAGAATGAGACTTTAGGAGGTAGTTTGTTTCCACTGTCCAGTGCTTGGCATGACAGAACTCTCAGAGTTCATAAGGGATTGAGAGGATTCCCCATAGGAGGGTTGGTATTGGAAGAGCTGCAGCTGTCAGACGCCATAGCAGGGTTTAGGGATTTTGAAATCGAGAGCACACTGATGCCATGAAGGATCATATGATGGAATTCACTGGTTTCTATTGCAATACGAATTAGGAAGCTATAATATCTTGACCAAGGGGTGTTGCTACTTACACCCTTGTGCAAATTTGGTTAAGGATATTCATAAGTATGAAGGTCATGTGAGTTAGATATATTGCAGGAAACCAATCAGGATGCAGATTTTATGCAAATTTTAGATCAGTTTCATATTTTTTATGTAGTTCCGGATTTCATTTGTAATGTCTTGAAGGGAGATCATGTTAGTGTTTGTTTTTGTAGAGGTTTCTAGGGTTCTTCTGTGTGCATTTCACTAAAAAAAGAAGCAATAATTTATTTTTTTGCTGAAACCAAGGTATCATGAGACTAATCCCTTAAAGTGTGCAGAGATCTCCGAAATGAATTTTGTCTCTCCCAACAAAGTTTTCTCCATATACATGACAAGAAAATTGAATCCCTGTCAACATACTCTGTATATCAACTATCTACCAATTGTGCTAGACCTTGTTGGTAAAAGGAAGCTATAATATGTACAGGTGTTTTCGTTTTGGGTATCTTCACCCACAATTTAAGGATCTAAATCTGGTACCTAGAAATCAGGATATACACTAATTACAGGAAATAAACAGCTTAGCTAAATAAGGAAAGAATCTGAATCCTGAAACCAATATGTTGCAATAATTCCTAAATCAGAAGAAAACACAATAAGTTCTATGAATCTGATCAACTGACTAGGATAAGCTTGTAAATAATTGATTGTAAAAAAAGCTAAATGGTCAATCATGTCAAAGCTTGTAAATAATTTAACTGGGATGGCATCTGTGATTCATACCAATTGAGGGGGCAATGTGCCCCTTGGTGTTTTTTTTAAGAGAATTTAATGTAATATCATCTATTTGTATGCCATTATGTGGTATGCTTACCTTGGACAAGAGGGCAGAGGAACCTAGAAAATTCCCCATCCTGCTTCCATCTTCTTAGGCTGCTTCGACATCTTGCATGTTTGCCTGGGACAAGAGGGTAGAGGATCCCAGAAAATTCCCCATCCCGCTTCCATCATCTGAGGCTAGTTCGACATCTGGCATGTCATACTCCTGCTCCAATGTATACAGAGTAATATGAATAAACAATTATATTTCAATATCAAATAAGGCCAGAGAGGAAAAACCAAACCATCCATATCAGTCTTACCGTATACTCTTCTGAAATATCCCCGAACGATGGGATCCAATTGTTTTCTCCAATCATGCTCTCTATCAATTCAGAATAATGAATTCTTTTATATTCATCTAATGCAATCTCGCATTCCGCTATTGTTTTTCCACGAAAACTGGAACCAATAGCTTTCAAAGCACAAGGATTGCCATCAGCACAAGTTTCAGCACGGCTTATGATGTCCATGTATTTGAAACTCATATTCATGGAACTGAAAGCCTCTAGGCAAAGCACTTGATAAGCCGATGTCTTGTCTAACCCCTTTACTTCATATACCTTTTCAATTCCATTATTTTCAAGCAAAGTTATATCTGGAGCTATAATGAAGACTTGACTTCCAGGAGCAAAGCGAGGAGTAAGTCCAAGAGCAGCTTTCAACGAATCCAGAGAGTCAATGCAATCCAAAACTGCAAGAACCTTCTCATGCCTTATAAATGGCACTCCTTCCTGGGAATTTCCAAGCATATAAGGCCCAAGCATGTTTTGGAGATATTCCGGCCCATGTTCCCTAATTTTTTCTCCCACATCAGGAAGAAAGCAATGAGCAGGAAAACTTGGGGCAATTACCTCATAAACCTTACGAGTTATTGTTTCCTTTCCTGGTCCAACAACTCCAACCACGTTGACTCCATTGTCAGATTCGGGAGACAAAAGCAACATCGCTTCCGTCACTCGAGGAATTACTCCAATCGTGGAAGCAGCGTGTTTAGCGCTCACTTGAACAATCTTTTCGACACACTGGTATTCATATGTAACTCCATCCCTGCTCAATTAAAGGAGTCTAGGTGAAGTCATACTATACTAAAGTCATACAAGAGGAAGGTAAAGTTTGGTCAGAATCAGTACCCGAAACGAAAGCCAGTCAAATCAGTCACTTTAGTCAGAACCTCGTAAAATTTCTCAAACAGTTTTCCACCCATCAGATATCGCACATCTTTGAGTTCCAGCTTGTAAAGAAAAGGCAGAAACATTTGACACATCCTCTTCTCATCAACCACCGTGGCAAGTTCCTCCAAGTGATCTGGAGAGGATACAAGGTCCATGGAGAAGACAGGAATAACAACCATGGATTCTTCAATTTCCTTTCTTCCTAGCTCATTACCAGCCCCGACTAAGACTGCACGGAAACCACACAGTTGAAAAGCTTTGAGGAGAGTGCCCCCAAAACCCCACCGGGTGTCTTTATCGGAGATGATCACCACGTCATTGGTGAAGGGTTTCGGCTCGACGGAAAGATTGAAGGTTACCATGATTTGAGACAGAGTAAGCAAACTGCGAAATACAACTGAGGCGTTGAAGACTGCAGCAGGCAAAACAAAACCTTGAAATTTTCTTTTCTTTTTTTGAAGAAACCTTGAAATTTCTACTGTGCATAAGTTTTTACAATGGCGGCTACATAGCAGTTAAAAGAAAGTTGTTCTTTTCTCGGAATATTTTTTAAATTTTATGGCATACTAGAAGGTTCTTCTACCAGTACCCAGACAACGAGTATACAAAATTGACTTAATAATATGAAACTTTTTTATAAGGATAAAAGATGAAAATAGAATCATTTAAAAATTAAATCTTAAAGAATTAAAATAGTGTCACTTAAACCAAAGTGATTTTAATTAACATGTCATTTTATTACTTTAATCAGCGTTAATGAATATATTACATCTTTATATTGATATATTTAATGTTCTTGTTAAAAAGAATAAAAACAATAAAAATAAAAATATAAAAGAATTAAAATAAAATTTTAAAACTTAAAAGGTTAAAATAAAATAAAAATAGTCAAACATAATGAATCAGAATCACACTTAATCTTTTGAATATCTTGTTATGAAGTATATTATTCTAAAAAGTTATATTTAATATTAACTTTAGAAATTTATCTAAAAATCTTACGACATTTTTTAAAATAATAAAATTAATAAGTGTTCAAAATCAAATATTAATATTGTGTTGAGAAATGAGTCACCGCATAATTAATATATATAAACTCACATATGTAACAAAACACATGTATATTATTATAGCTTTACTTTTACTACAAAATTATCAAAGTTAAATTGAGATATGGATTTAAAATCATCCGTGAACGATAAAATCTTATAAAGAAAAAAAAAAGATAACATCAAATTAAAAGTTGAACGGAGGTAGTTACAGAAATATTAGAAGGAGCATGGGTAGCTACAAACATTAATAAAATAAATTTTAGGAAAAGTTGCAAGCTGAATTAGTGTGCATGGGTTTTATTTATATGTGGCGAGAGGGGATGTGAGAAAATGAGGAGAATGAAGAAATGAGAGTATATAGATTTATTTATTCATTCATTCATATATATATATATATATATATATATATATATATATATATATATATATATATATATATATATATCTTACCTGAAAATAAAAATAATTAATTTTAATTGTTAAATTATAAAATTAAAATTTATTTAATCCTTAAATTTTAAAAAAATCCTAAACAGAAAATAATATATCTTAAATATGTTAATTTATATTATCTTAATTATCATGATTTTTTTGTTATAATTATTATTATAATTTTCAAAACTATTGTCAATGCCACCGATGTTGTTCCCACTGTTGTGATCTTGTGGACAATGTTCATGATAGTAAGATAGTTGTGGTAGATCTTCACATAATTTTTTTTTATAAAGGACATAAATTAAATCTTTAATATATTTGAGTTTTTGTTTGATAAATTTGTTTAGCAGTAATTATATGATTAAATAAATTTTAAATTTAAATTTAAAATATTTTAATATTTATCTTTTATTTTAATCTAATGATTGATATTTATAATATTTTTTCTCATATAAAATAGACATTATGGTCATATGATGTATCATCTCTATTATAAATAAAAAGGATATAATAATAATAATAATAATAAATATACAACCAAATTTCATATCTAACCACTGTAAATTTGACCCCGGAAATTATTTAATTACTAACATTTTTTTAACACTTTCAACTACTTTCATATTAATTGAAAAGAAAAAAAAAAAACTTAGAGACAACACTAACTTCTCCCTCTAATAATTATATAACGAAACCATTATTTAAGAATCATTACTCTTTCCATGATGATCAAAAACTTACTCTTTGCATACCTGCTTAGCACATTTTCTTATATTTTTTTAAAAAATGCAATATAAATAAGAAATTATCATCGTTGTCCTATTAAAAGAAACATATTTAAACAAAAGCATATAATTTATCGATCGGTGATACAAAGTTTATACACACATAATCTACGTATACATATGTGAAATTTGCTAATATATTCTTATCCTTTTCAAACTCTCTTTATTTCTTTGTCTCTTTTCAAATTTTCCTTTTCACTTTTTAATGGAAAAATGTTTAGGCATCGTCTTCATCAGTCAAAATTTTATTTTGAGACTAAAATTTAAAATTTCAAAAAATTTAAAAGTCTAAAATTTTAATTGCCCCTTATATATTTACAAAACTTTAAGAAAAATAAATTATTATTTTGAAATGATTAATTTTTACAAAATAAAAAATAATTTAAATTTTTTTAGACTCGATTAACCAAATTCAAATTAATCTATTTATGATGGAATTGATTTGACTAAGGTAATTTTCACATTAGACTATAAGGCCATCCTTCTGTTTTATCAGGAGTAAATGCTGTTATAAGTGAGTGCTCAGATATCTTAACTTTTTTCCCTAACTTTTGGATAGATCGAATTGGTTAGACGATAAGCTAACATATATAGTTGTTTATACTCTGGCAAGAGTAGTTATTGACTATGCTAGTTTCTTTATCTATCATATGATTCTTTATTGTATTTCTGAATTTTTCAATAATGATATGAGATGAGTTTCCTTTGGTAAAAAAAAAAAACTATAAAATTGATTGTGGCAATTATTTTACTTCTTTCTTAATTAACACTTTCATATTTATTGGAAAATTAAAATTTATAGACAACGCCAACTTCTCCCTCCTTATAAAAATTATATAGAGAAACAATTATTTACGACTATTTTTTTTAGGGATAAGACTCATTATTCTTTCATACTTGCTTAGTGCATTTTCCTATATTTTCTATTAAAAAATGTTATATAAATAGGATACTACAATTATAAAAGAAACTTCTTTAAACTAAAAAGTAAAAAGCATATAATATGTTATCCCGTACAGTGCACACTTATAATTAATTATCATTAAACATATTCACGTTATATAGTCTAAGGACAAATTATATCATAAAGAAATACAATCATACACAAAATTATATGAGCAGTGGCAACTGACAACTTATTACATCCGGTAAAACACTATTGTATCATCATAAACCACTTGACTAGTTATTCCGCCATATTATCATTTTCATCAAAAGGTTCTTTTTCTATAAAATTGAAATTGAAATTTCTTATTCATTTCCACATTATAAATCGTACGTTATTTTATGGAATTGAAATTTCATATTCATTTTCAATGCCAATTTTTTTAGTTTAAAATCAATGTAAAATAATTTCTTGGGTTTTGTAATAAGTAATAAGACATCTTAAATACTCTACAATAACACCTACATACGTATTTTTAAAATACATAATCCTATCAATATTATAAACTTGATCATATAGTAATTTAAATTAAAAATTATATTAAGAACCTTATAGTCTAAGAATACTCCCTCATTTGCCTTGAGGCAACTACAGGCCTACAGCCCTAAATTAAGGATTTTTATTTTATTTTATTTTATTTTCAACTGATCTAACCCAGATTCCGTGCTTCAATTCCCTTTCTCTAGATGTTTGGACCTAAAACTTTCGAAGCCAAAGGAACACCGGAAGTGTAATTTTCTGCCAGGTTTAGTTTATCAATACAATCAGGATGGACTTTGTCATTTTTCATAGCATTCCAACTAAACAATTCCAGAGCTTCACCACGGGTTAACTGAACCACTAATGGTAGTAGCTTTTGCTCGCATTACATTTTTATATGTTATAGCTTCCTGCCCATCAAACATGGTACACAAAGTCATTAGAAGCTTGCTTTGGATACATAGCAAAAAATGGATCCAAATATAGTAGGACTGTAATTACCAAATAAACAAAAACCAAAGAGTAAACAAAATCGAAGTATCTACAAATGAGGAGGCAGAAACAAAAACCAACATAATATCAAGTTACTACTTTTATTTACTACACAGCTAGGCAGAATCGTGGTTGAGCTTGGGTGTAAAAAGCAGTTTTTTAGTAGTATACTTTCAACAAAAGATAAACCACCAATAAAATCAAGGCTTGAAAAAAAATTAACAGGTGTAGTTTGGGGAAGCTGGTACATCTTTGGGAGAGGGAGGGGGAGAACATGAAGCAGCCAGAAAAGAGGACGAAGACCAGAAGGATACGATTGAAATAAGCCAGCAGGTTTAATTGCTATTTACCACTTTGATTAGATTCAGATCCCACACTACTAAAAAAAGCATCTTTTTACTACGCGTATTTTAAAATGGTTCCGAAAAACCGTCTTAATATATAAAACGAGGACATTTTTGTAAATAATTAAATACATACAAGTGCGGTCTTGTCAAAACCAGTATTAAAAATAACACTTTGATTAGATTCAGATCCCATCACATTACGGCCCTTGTCACTCATATGATGCTTTCATAATTTGAAACAAAATTGATTATAGTGGGCAGTGTCTGGTAATCAGCTCTGATTGTCACTTCTTTAGCTACACATTTCACATTTCTTTGCAAATTTTCAGTGTTACTGAGCAGTATTTTTTTTCCTTAAAAAGAAGATTCCCTCAAGTTTATTCCTAATTTCAGTATTAATTCCAGTCCCTGTCATAAATAGTGAATTTCACTCTAATGAAACAAAATACTGAATAGAATTATATTATGAATATTCAGTTCTAAAGAACCAGTGAATGAGAGTACAAATTTTAGAAAATGTAACAACTTATTAGAATTAAAATAATTTTATGACCATCACTTTTTTTTTAAAGTATAGCATCACTTGAAAGATATAACATGAGATATCAAAAGATACATTTCACATAATATGCAGACTAAAAAGCATTTCAAGGATTCTTTTTCAAAATCCAGTAGCAGCATACATCAAGTTTGGTATGCTTTATAGTTGTAATTAATGTGATGTCACTTCCTACATGGGCATGTAAATATTTTGAAATTTTTACATGTTAATAGTAACCTAAGCACCACTATAGCACCATCATGTCATGGGATGGCCAACTCCCTGGAACTAAGTCGCACTGTGCCTGGCTATCGTGGGGTAGAGTGGCACGATTTGTGGCTGCCATCACACATAAGGGGAGAGAGAGAGAGAGAGGGGCGTGGAAAAGGAAGAAGAAAAAAAAGTGCCGCCACCGCCGCCACCAGAAATTGCCTCCCATGGCAGCACACAGCAGAGAACGTGCAATTCATCAAAAAAATCACGACTCAAGACCAATTCGTGTGATTCAATGTGCTATTCATGCACAAAAATGAGTTTCAAGCGATTCATATCGCCGGCTTGCGGAATCTTGTTGAATCGTACGATACATATTGTGCATCATATGATACTACCATGACTGCTATGATTGTAAAATTTTCATATTTAAAACAAGGAGACTGCATATTTCAACATCAACCACAGAAAAAAAATTGTAATTTTTCTAAATGTTGAAATATAGTAACAAGTTACTGATGTAATTACAGGATTTAGAATTAAAATATTTTAGAATCTTTTAAAATATCATATTAATAGAGGGCTGGAGGGGAGAGGCCTATGCACCCCCAGCTCAGTATTTGAATTGAATTTGGATGACCTAGATAATTTTTAACATCAATCAATTGTACATACAATTGGCATCTAAAATAGACGTGCACTCCCAAAAAAAAATGTTCTCAATAACAACTACAATTTTGGATACAAGTATATCTCCAACATAATAAAATACTATTGGTTCTGTTTACCATGGAAAAGTGTGATAATTATTTAGACTTTTACTCTTATACCTCCAAATTTTATGTCAATTACACAAAACCTCTTTTTATTCTGTGAAACTATGCCTTGCAAAACTAAACAAATCTGGTTTGTTTAAATTTTAGAACTACGGATAAGGGAGTTCCTATAATATAATAAAAAAAGAACGAAGGAGGAGGAATAATTTACTTGATTATTTATTTTTATCTCACACAAGAATATTAGGACTAAACTATGTCCAATTTTCTGAATACTAAAGACAATATAATTAAGCCATTTTTACATTATTGTTGTACTTCTCCCATTATCCTCCCCACCATTGGTATTGCATTCTACCATTCTCCCCTCAGCTTCATTTACACCTCCACAAAGATTTCTTGGATGATAGAAGGTAATTGTTGTTCTCGCAGACCTGAAATTCAAAAGGCATTAAGACTTATTATAACTTACTTTTCATCTTTATTTTCTTGTATAAACTTCAATGTTTAGTAGACTAGGGAGTAGGGACTCAGTTTTATAGTTTGGTAGAATTGATTTTTGAACTGTTGAAAGATGTGTAAATTAATCTCAGTCACATGTTTTACATTGGAACATACTCAGTGTGAAGAAAGATGTAACCAAATGAGCACTAAGTTGCTAACTAAAACTAAACAAACCCGAATTCTAAGGATGAAAATGAGCAATAAGGACAAATATTTTAAGTAAGAACTTTGTTATATATGTAAATAAACTCATCCTCAAATTCTACCATATTTTATACCAAACTTTATAGTAACACAAATGATAATTTCCAAATGAATAGATCTTGTCAGAACAAGAAAAGTTCAATTTACCGCAAAGGCGTTTCCGTTGTCTGAAATTCATTAAATATCCTAGTCAAAGAAAGGGAAATATCTTTTCCTAATAGAGAATAATAAGCTACGGCATAGAGAAAACGGTTAAAAGTTTTTTAAACATCTCAAAGGCCCACACATCCAAGGAATTATCCAAGGAAAAAGGCAAGGATTCCCAGAAGGTGCTCTGTTTTCTTTTGTTCTAATAATAATCTATTTGGTAAAAGAGCTTCGTCAACTATGGGAAGCTGTTACCTATTATTACCATAAGCAGATCTGATATATCCCTTTTACAATTTTTTAAAAATAAAGGAATCCATCATACCTTTTCCCAGCCATATTGCATATTATTCTTTGTATGTAAATTAAAAAAGAGAGTTTAGAAACTTGCTTGACATTTTTACATTTTAGTGGTTCTATAAAATATGAATCTAAGACATGACAACTTAGCATGAGTTTAGAACGTAAGAATGGTATATTCAACCACATCCAGAAGACAAAAGATTAAAAATAAAAATAAAAATAAAAATAAATAATAAATGAAAGAAAAAAAAACAGAAGTAATGGTACACTTGCAAAACGAGAATTTATTCAGATGGTGAGATATTGAAATTATAAGTTTGACTAGTTTACTTGTCTACATAACCTGTAATATTCATTTGAGTAAATTATTTTACTTTTACAGTAATGTATAGTTATCAAATTTCCCTATATAATAACTGCAAAACACAAATTTAGGCAACTATCTAGGCATCTAGGGTGAGGTACTGTCAAGACTTTTTAATATTAACACTTTGTTTGGATAGGAAATGAAATTGAGTGGAAAGAATGAGAGAGGAAAGAAATAGAAATGATATTAATTGAATTGATTTTTGGATGGAATTGTGTACTCTTTGGATTGATGGAATTAGGAAGGAATAAAATGAAGTGATTTATTTTCAGTTGGTTGATTATATGAAAAAGCGAAGGGAAAGAAATGAGAAATATTACAAAACGATGATTTTACCCATATAATTAAATTCAATTTTTAATTAAAACAAAATTTAAAATTTAAAACATAATTTCAATCCAATGATCTAATTTAATACAAAATTATGGCTACTACGTGTTTTTTTTTTAATCTCCAGTGGTAAGTATAAATTTATTAAATAGTGGCAAAGTATGCTTTTCTTTTACAGTATCCGGTCGCAGCCATTAAAAAAAAAAACTGCACTTTCAATCTTCAATTTCCCTTGAGAATCACAGAAAAGTTGGAATGATTTGTAATAAGGTGGGGACCATGAATTTTCATTACTTTCCTAACTTATCATCAAACAAAGGATATGATTAATATCCTTCCTAAATCCTTTCCACTAAAACCACTCCCTCCTTTTTTTTTATCAGCAAAAGTATAGATATATTATATAGAATATTAAAAACAGTACAAGTGGTACTGTTGTATATACATCCTTTCCACTAAAATACTCCCTCCAAAATCACTCAAAACAAACAAAATCACTCAAAACAAACAAAGTGCAAGTGAAATAGACATTTTAATTGATCTCCTTGCTTTAATTTTTAATTCAAGCATCGAAAGCAGATACTTGGGGGCTTTGGTATGTGAAAAGTTTTTTCATGCCGGTGAGTCATGATTTCTGGGTATGAATAAAATTTGTTTAGTTGAAAATAAATATTTTTGGAAATATTTAAGTTTCCTGAGAACCAAAGAGTTATGTGATATTTTTGTCAATTACTTTAATTATTAACCACATTAAATAATCTAATAAGAGTAACATGATAATTTTTACTATAGTATAAGAAAAAAAATTAACTCAAAAGATTCCCAGAAAAAAAATTAACTCAAAAGATTCCCACCTCTCCCATGGGAAAGTTTTTGTGAGAAACTTAACTAAAAATCATTCCCGGGAAAACTTCTTTACCAGGAATGCCTTTTTTTAAAATACATACCAAACATAGGAAACGAAGATTTCTAATCTATGGTTCTCATCAAACTAAAAACTTCTCCCCCTACCAAAAGCCCCCTCAGTGTGGATCTTATGGTGAAAAACTCAATCTCCATAAACTTACCAAGTAATTCATAACAAAAGGAGAAATTAATGCCAACAATTACTTGCCTCCATCACTAGCAATCTACACAAACACAACAGAATCCAAAACCACTTTTGAACTTTCTAACGTAAGTTACCTTTCTCTATGCAATTGATTAACTTGTTTTGAATAAGATATTTCAAAAAAGGAAGTTTCAAACATATTTGTCAAATCATATATTACAAATAATCAGTTTTAACATTTTCTTGTTAATAGTACTAGTAGTTAGTACAACACAGGAAAAAAAAAAGCAACAAGCAAACTTACATTGAACACCAGCTGTACTACTCATCTGGGATGGATGATGCCATCAAAGTTGAATCCCAATTCACATTATCTTTTAATGCTAGAGGGTTGAAGCAATGAAAATCACTCTCCAATCTCCACCACTTTGTTAATGTGGTAGCAACGAATCAAATGACATCGATTATTTTTGCATCTGTACAAATGGTCTCTGAGAAACTCCTATGTCCGCTAACATATGTTTTTCTTTATAAGATGGTGGGTTTATAAGGATCAGTGAATCGAATATCTTCCACTCTACTTTTTGGTTTGATTACATGGAGTCCAGTCCGCACAACAAGCGGCTCTGTTGGGTTCCATTTGAAATCAACATCAACAAAGACCCCTACATGATTCCAACCATTTTCTGAAACTACTTCATCCACATTATCTTCAAATTTAATCTGTCCTTCACCAAATGTAAGTATATGATCAGTTAATACTGGGAACTCGAAATAAAACCATCTCCTTTGAAACTCGGTCTTCATTTTATTGCCATTAATGGACACAATAGGTTTAAGTCCAAAAGGGTGCTTATGCATGAGTCCAGCAAGACAGAGAGATATCACTGGGAACTTGTTACGAAACCAAAAGGAAATTGATTGTCCCCTGCTGCAGTGCTCAAACCATTCTGGAATCCTTGTTCCTGGCAAAGAATATCTCTTATTTCCAGCCTCATGCAACTCCTGTTAGTCATAGTTCATATGATTAGAAGAACATGTAGAGTTTAATCAATGCGAATACCAAATATGAAATCAAATAACCAATCAAGGAAAACAAAGATTAACCTGTTTCAGTAGCATTCTCCTACATGAGGCAGTCAAGGATCTGCAGTTTGTTGCAGACAAAAACTCTATGCTTGGTGGAATCCCTCTAATTTCTTGAAGATTCTCACAATCATCCAAAATAAGTTCTCTCAAACAGCAACCTGCTTTGGTGGATTCAAGAGGAACTGCAAGGTCTAAATCTTTCAAGGATGTGCACCGAATTGCAGATAATGTTTCTAAATTGGGTGGAATCCCCCTAATTTCTTGAAGATGCGTACAGTAGTCCAAATATAGTTTCCTCAAAAGGCGACATTCTTGGATGCATGAAGGAAGAATTGTAAAATTATTTGCTGAAAGATCTAAGCTTTTCACATTGGCAAACCAAGCGAGTCCTGTATCAATGAATTCATCAGATATACTGCAGGACCATAAATTGACTTGTTTCAAATATGAAGAGGGCATCAGTAAGCTCTTATTTTTCACATCTTCGTCCTGTTTTGAAAATCGCAACCGTTCACATTGGCGAATACTCAACACCTGAAGTTCTCGCAATGTGACAATGCTACTCGGTAACTGAACCATTCCACAGTTGTGCAGTTCTAAACTTTGAAGTCGGACAAGTTCTCTAATTGAATTTGGCAATTTACTTATGGCAGTGTACTCCAAAGAAAGATGCGTTATGTTTTCCATCTTTCCTAATATTTCAGGAAAACTCACAAGACTTGAACAATGCGAAAGGTTGATGCTTTCAAGAGAGGTCAACTTGATTGGTGGAAAAGTCTCAAGCTTGCTACAACCCTCAAAGTTCATGATTTCAAGTTTATCTAGGAATCCAACCGAATCATGAATTTCAACTAAATTCTCACAAAAAACAAAAGATAATTCTTTTAAAATTGGGAAACCAGATAAATCAGGTGTCCGTGTTAAAAATTCACACCTGTCAAAATTCAAAACTCTCATGTGCAAAAAGTTTGGCAACTCAAGTGACATAAAGCCACTATAGGGTAACTTCAGTATAGCTAGTTTCTCTGGCTTAAAATCGGATGGTAAAGACTTTGAGGGACAGCCCCACCACTCCAGCACTCTTAAGCTATTTGGAAGTTTTTTTGGACCTTTGGAAAAACACTCCTTTCTGATAATAAGTGTTCTGAGGCTTATCATCTTCACGAAGGCCATTCCATCCCATTGTACCACTTTTTCAGATTTGGAGAAATCCAGAATTATACTTTGAATTTTACATGTTCCCTTTTCAACACAAAAAACACAAGTCAACCACAATACAATGTATGCATGTACTAGTAGGGGAATTGAAATGCAGATTTCAAGCAGTTCTCGTACTATAAAAATGCGGGAAAATCAAGAGTGACTAATACCATCAATAGAATGGCAGAAACTCGACGTAATGTAAAGTTTAAAGTAATGAAATGTAACCTAACATGTACAATAATGGTAAAAAAAAATCAATGCTAAAAATGAAGATCAAACCATTGATCTCAGTCTTACTCACCGTGTTATCTTCTAAAACATGAACTATATCCTCAGTAGACCATAACCTACTGCGTTTGCCAGGGTGCTCCGGTGATTCCTGTCGAACAATTTCTCTACCCATTTGTTGTATCAAATCGTGCATCTGAACACGGCCATGCTCGTCAATCATTATAAGAGATTTTTCCACCAATGCTCCAATATGAAATTTCAAACAACAACCGTGATGTGCACCAAGTATATGCTCGATCTCTGCTAATTCAAATCCATTGAAGAAACATGCAATGTCTAGAAAAACCTCCTTCTCGAGGTAACCCAGAGCATCAAAGGATATTTTAAGTGCCATGTGTATGTCTCTAGGAGGATTTTTTTCATACTGATCCAAAGTAGATTCCCATTCTTCTATTCCTCTACCATACAAGCTTGAACCTATAAGTTCAAGAGCCAAAGGAATGCCGGAAGCAAAAGTGATTGCACGGTTTAATTTATTAATGAAATCTGGATGAACTCTGTCGGTTCTGAAGGCCTTCCAACAAAGCAATTCGAGAGCTTCACCATTGGCCAAAACTTCCACCTCGTATACCTTGTCAACCCCATGGGCTTTAAGCAAATGTCTGTCTCTAGTGGTAATGATGACTCTGCTGCCAGGGCCAAACCAATCAGGACTTCCAACAAGAGCTCGCAAGTCATCTAGCTCACAGACATCGTCAAGAACCAAAAGAAGCCTCTTCCTGGGGAGCATCTTCTTTATTAGTGAAATTCCTTGCTCGACACTTGTCAGACGAATATTGTTCTCACGGAATATCTCAGCAAGCAGGGTTTGCTGGAGATGCACTAAGCCATGCTTCATAGCATTTTCCCTGACGTTACCAAGGAAACACGAGGTATCAAAGTGGCCAGCAGCGGAATGGTATACAGCACGGGCAAGTGTTGTTTTTCCAATGCCACCTATGCCACAAATCCCTATCATATGTACTCCAGCAAGGGATGTGGCATCCAGAAGCCAGTCTACTTCAAGCATTCGATACTCGAGGCCAACTGGGCGATCCACAACAGGTCGACTAATCTTAATCTTGTTGGAAATGTCCTCCACAATCTTCTCAATCAACTTGTATTCATATCCATCCCTGCTCAATTTGATCAATTAATTAAACTCATTCAAGATCGACAAGAAGATATTACCTGAAAATAAAATATAAAATAAAAAAGAATAAATAAAGATTGGGTAGGTTACCCATGTTTGAAAGCATAACCGGACAAGTTAGCGGCTTGACGCAGTGCGTTCCTCCATTTCATGACTTTGTACGACTCGGGGTTGAGTCTTCTCTCATGCATAGCCAGTGCTTCTCCATAGATCCCCTTCTGATGCCTCACATGGGACGGTTCAACGTCAAAGAAAACTGGAATAACCGGTCGATGGTTATCCTCAGTGAAGTCAAGGATACGTACAAGTCCATCTAAGCACCAAGAAGAAGAAGCATAGTTCTCGGAGAACACTATAACGAAAACTCTCGAATGTTCAATCGCCTCCGAAAGTGATGCTTTGATTTCCTCTCCACTCTCAAAATCGTAGTCGCCAATGAAGGTATGGATTCCCCTTTTCTCCAAACAATTGTAGAGATTCCCCGTGAAACTGCGTCTAGTGTCTTCTCCTCTAAAACTGAGGAAAACATCGTAAACCCTAATATCAGTAGATTCTGAAACTGCCTTCGACATCGATTACTTCTTCGCTAATTCAACTCCTCCCACTCCAATCCCAGCAATTCCAAACCCTAATATCAATAGATTCTGAAACTGCCTCCATCTCCCACTATTTTATACTACTACTTCTTTTCTACCAAAGGTCATTACTGATAAAAATAAATTAATAAATAAATGGTCATTATCTTTTCTTTTCTTTTTTATTATCTATTTTCAGTAAACAAAATCTTCTACCGTCTCTACATACACATGTTCTCTGTGGCTGAAATCTGAACCGTTCTCTCTTTTCATAGTTGGATTGGTTGAAATTATTTTTTTCTTCTCATTTCTGAAACTCATATAGCATAGCTCACACACAATAATTTTTTCTATATAAAAATTGCACGGTAATTGCATGTTTCTTACTGTTCAACTAAAAATAATAACAAATTTTGTGTTCTTTTAGAGAAACCGGAAATCAAATTTAACAAATTGCTCACATTTAACAAATACTATATTAACGTGAATATAATATTATATTTAATCATTTAAATTTAAGTAAGTTATATTAAATTTATATTTTTATTCATTCAATTAATTTTGTTTTCAATAATTTTTTCGCGGAATGTTAAATTAATGATCTTCATAAAAGTGATTATAATGAAATGATTTACGAGTTATTTTTTATAAAAAAAATAATTTTATTATTATTTTCATTTGGATTTTGTTGTGTAATTTCATTTGGAAAATAATATTGTTAAAACTATTTTTAGTTGTATTAAAAACTAATCACATTCAATTATCTTATATTATTTTCTATTAATAAATAAGTTCTATATTTTGGATATTTTAATTTTTTTGAATAGTATAAGAAAATAATAATATTTTTATATAATCCTAAAAATTTATTCCTCCAAAATTACTTGTGTACCAAAATCAAAACAGGTTATTTTGTAGGTACTAAAAAAAGAGTTTATTGAAGCCTAAAATTAAAACAAAATTAAAGCCCCAAAATACCTTTGCTTCCCCTATTTTCTTGTTCTTCGAACCCTTATCCTCTGCATCCCCCTTCGACTTTCTTTGCCACCCGTGAGGACTATCACTGCCAACACAGACGACAATCACCAACACATTCGAAGCACATTCATTTTGTGGAACAGGTTGTTTTTGTTTTTGTTTTTCTTTTCGTTCATGTGTTTCCGAATTATGAAAATCCGTAATTTTAGCTGTATTGTGCACATTTGTTGGTATGTTCCAGATTAGAGAATCCACAAGCTTGTTTGGGTTTTCCGGATCAGATGATCTGGAATATTGTTATGTATATGTTCCAGAATGCTTAGAGTAATCCGGATAGCCTATTTTGGATTGCTTGTTCCAGAAGCTTTAATTTTAAAAAATTTCGGTCTGTGGGTTTTTTTGTTGTGGCGTTTCATGTGGGTCATTGTCCCGACTTTCTTCACTTTCTCCTGCGACGTACCCTAAGATCATCAGTGAAAATATCGATCCTGCAAATCAAGCAGCATTGCTTCAGTTTTTGCAACACTTGTAATCTTTCAATAGTTTGAGTAACTTTTTCTTTTTATGTTTGTTATTATTTCATATATTCATCCAAGTTCTTTGGACTAAATATCAATATAGCTTATGCATTTTTTACCCTTTTTAGAGTGGAATTTTGCTTCTTTGTTACTCTTGTATTTTTCATCCGATTTCACATTTAGCAAATATAGGAGGATAGTATGCAGTTTTGCACAATTTTCTTTATACCAACATATTTGTTGATTGTTTTGATGCCTTCCGAGGGATTCAAATTTGCAAGAATGAGAATGGAATATAACTCTGAAAGTGAAATCCCCAACGGGGGTGAAGAGGGTTGAGATAAGGGTGAGAGAGAACTTATATAAGAAGACGGGCAAATATGGAACTTTGAAAATATTGGGGGTACAGAAGTTATTGCCTTTGTGATGAAGCCCACAAACACTTGGGCCAGGTGTTGGATCAGCAAGGTCAATCTAGGCAAGCAAAGCCTATGCCAATCAAAAGGATAGGAAATTGCTCACATTTAGTGTTATAAAAATCGAACCCGGATAGTCTATTCAAAGGTTTTATATAATCCTGGCCTTTTAAAAAGTCTTTTACTTCATTATTTTGATTTCTTATTATATACTATTATTTAATATTTTTTATATTCTTATGCTTATGTCCCTGTGCAGACTATGTCTAGGGTAAATTTCCCTTCAAAAGGACTCAAGTTGTGCTTCACCCTGTACCTTGGCTTCTTTCAATCCATTTTGTTTTTGGCTAGAGGTGAACATTATTTATAAGACCATCACAAGGTACTTTACCAAATTTTAGCCTTTTGATTTGTTAAAATAAAAGTAGATTTCACCTTTTGCAGTATACTTTCTTAAAACCCATATTATTTATGCTTTGTAATATATGACAATTGTGGTTTCTATGTTTAATTATATTATTTAAAGATGTGTGATAGAATTTTTAATTGTTATGATTTTAATTTTTTTAAAATCTTATAGGGAGGAAGAGATCTACAACTTGGTGTGTAAATTTGAAAGAGTTGAAAAACTCATAATTTTTTTTTATATAAAATTTTCTTAAAACAATAATAATATCTCCTAAAATTAATTTTTGATCTAATCAGTTGAGAGACATACACCATTACTCTCTAACTAACCGAAAACAAAAAAAGATCAATTGTTGTTAATAAGAGATCGAGGTGTTAAATTATTTTTGGCACGAGCAGAGCGGATTTGGAGGGATGGAAGGTTGATTATTTTCATTTAACCATTATGTGTATACAGAAGCTCTTCCCAGATTTTGTTCTGGAAAATTTTATCATGATATGTTAGGTGTAGTTCTCTTTATCATTGTTTTCATTTGTACACATTTTTTTCTTTAAATCTAATATTCTTAATTATGAACATAACCTTTAACTATAGGTGATTTTATGTTGATCGAATATATTTAAATCCCACCTTTACAATATTTAAACCCTTATATAAACATTTGTGATTGAAATTTTAAAATTATTTGATAAAAAATTTAATATTTATGTGTTGATAGTGTAAAATAATTTTATATCATTATTTAATTATAAATTATTATTTAAATTATTTTAAAATAATTATTTTAAAAGTTAATAAATTTATCATGATGTAAACCAGTTTCATACAATTATCTAAACAATGTTTGAAGTGCAGAGCATTGAAAAGTTAAGTATTTTTTATTTATAAAAAAAATAAAAGTTAAGTGTGCAGAAATAAGTATAAACCGAGTGAAAATATATAACTAATATTTAACAATATGAAGCCTTTTACGTCACATTTTAACATTAAAATACCTACCATTTATGCTCAAATATTCGTGTGCCTCGATAGAAATTAATTGGGTGGAAAAAAATTAAATTAATATTTAAGGTATGAAACAATTTATGTTCTATTTTAAAATTAAAATACCTAAAATTAATGGCTAAATATATGTTTTATTATCAAAATGTTAATGAATAGACAATTAATACTAATGATTTTTATAAAGACAAAACCACAAATGTAGGAACATTTTTTAAAGGAAAAATTACACAATATTTTATTTATGTGTCTCTTGGATTTATAAGTATTTTATATATAACGATTTTTTTTAAAATTATATATACATTATTTTAATTATGTAATGATATATTTGCATGCTGGTTCTATCAAACAAAAAAAGGAGAGAAAAATGATGTTTAAACTTTAAACATAAAAATTTAATACTTTAGTGCCTTTTATTAAAAAAAAATCAATTATATTTGTAATTAATTATTTAAAACAAAATATTTGATTGGTTAATCTAATCTTATCAGACAAAAAAGGAGAAAAAATGAAGTTTGAAAATAAATAATTTTTGTCATCAATTTTCAAACTATTCCAATATAATAATGCACATTCTTCAAATAGTTTAAATTAAGATAATAAATAAATAAGTATATATTTTGGTTTGAATTATGGTAACCAATGTGCGATGAAAATCAGTCATTGCTTCTAACGGAACTATCTTCGTCATACTAATTCCATAATTAACACAAAAAAGTAAAACATATTACAATGATGATTTTCATTTGTTACAATTTAAAATATATTTCATCAAATGTTCATGCATACAAAAGCATATATTAATTATAGGAAATTTCTTTAAAATTAAATTCAAACATTTTGTATAAAAAAATAGTTAATTAATATTACAATGAATAAAAATTTAGATAATCTATAATTTCCTTCCTAGAGCAACTAACGGTTATAAAACAAAAACTATAAATGTATAATTGAGTATAATTAAAAGTATAACAAATATTAAAAAAATGATGAAAAAATATTAATTTAATTAAATTTTCTGAAGTTACAACTTTTTTCTTATATAAATAAGATGATAAGAGATGATTTACTTATTCTTTACTTTTTCTATACAGTTTTTTTTCTCTTCTTAAGCATTGTTACTACAGGATATGTAGGTTTTTCATATTTGTTTTTTTTGGAATTTTTGGTTTTTCATAGTTTCTTTGTATTTATTATCAAATGTGTGCATGATAATGTTTTATAGGATGACGTTTTTTCAAGATAAAAATTTACAAATTGGTTTAGGAGTTTTGCAACAAAATTAACACACACAAAATATATTTATAATTTTTTTACAATGATAATTACCTTACATTTTAATATTTTTTTACTAAAATGTTTTGTTCTTAAGTTTGAATTTGTTATGACAAAAAGAAAATTTTGATTATCTTTTTTCTTATTAAGGAAACCGTCTATAACCTGAATTAGCATACAAAACTAATCTTAATGTAAATGCAATGTGTCTTTTCAAGCGTCTTATTCAAAGTGAGACTTGAGCCCGTCCACAAATATCAACTCTCTTATTATAAGTTAAAAAACATGGAGTTTATTTAATTATTTTCAAACTGTTTTTTTGAGATTTAATATATAAAATTTAATTTTTTAATTTGAATAATTTTTTTTTGAAATTGTGATTTGCATAAACTATTATTAAAAATTTATAAAGAATGATAAAAATATCTTTTAATATATTATTTATAATTTATTTGAAATAGTAAAATATTGTTATTATTGCTATTATTATAACATGATTTAATGATTAAATTAATTTGATTATTATAGCATTTAATACATCAGATAACATTCAAGTACTGTTTAAATGCAATCATTTTAAATTGTAACGTATTATTATTATTATTATTTAATGATTAACTTAATTTAATTATTATAGCATATATTTCTTTAGGTCTCAAATATAAGAAGAGAAAAAAAGTTTTTTTCTTGATCTCAAGAAAATTTTAAGTAATTTTATTTCATTTAATACTATCATATCTAAAATATTATTTATTTAATTGAAGTGGTACTTCTAATAACTCATTTTTATTTCTAATATCAAGTTTCCATTAAAGATTGTAGAAAAAATTTATTTTTTTAATTAAGATTGATGTAATTAAATATAATTAACATGAATATTTTTTTTTTCTTATATTTGAAATAAAGAGCATATAACACTAAATAACATAATCCAATATATGATTTAAACTGAAATATTTTTTTCTATCAAGAAACATACTACAATGAAGGTTTTCATCTTGTTATAACTTAAAAACATATTTCATCTAGTATTCTTGCTTATAAAATAATATGTTACTAAATTATTGTCATGTTTATTTTCTTCAATTAAGTGTTTGGGATATGTGAAAAATAATTGAAGAGTTATATATCTATTTCAATAATTTAAATATAGGTTTAAATGTTTGTTTAATGTCTTTAATTTAACATTTTTTTATTTTTCATTCTTGTAAAATAATTTTTTTATTTTAGCCCATATAAATTATATTTGTTTGTATTTTTTATCCTTAAAGTCTTTTAGATAAGACTTCAAAATCTAAAAAGCCTTGTCTAAAGCTTTATAAAGATAAAAAATAAAATAAACATAATTTGTAAAGATTAAAAATAATTTGTTTCAAAAGAATGAAAAAAAAATTAAAAAGAGTAAAAAGATATTTGAGTCAATATTTACAACACCTTATAACTACAATTAGTGTTTGTTAACAATGACACATGGTAGATTACTTTAGTTTAAATATATATTTTGTCCATGTAGATTAATACTTTTTTTTTGTCCTTGTAATCTTTTTGTTTTAATTCTTATCAAATATGTTTACTTTATTTTTCGTCCTTAGAAAACTTTATATGAACAAAAAGTATATTTAAATCTATTATTTTTTATTAATTTGATTTTTTACTTATCATATGTCAGAACAAATAGTTGAAAAAAAACTTAAATTTTTTAAGGTTAAAAATTATATTAATTAATACAAAATTAACCTATAATTACATAAAAATATTATTTATCCCACACATCACATGAATAAAAATTAATTTAATTTAAAATATATAAATAAATTAAAATTATTAAAAAATAAATATGATGCATTATTGATAGATATACTCAAACTTGATAACATCCAACAAAACATAAATAAATATTAAAAGTTTAATTGTATGATATCTGTACTCGTACTTGCCTAGTCATCATCTAAGTTCTAAAGACTAGTTTAGCGATTTTGGGCCTATAATGGATTAATTTTGGGCAAGGCCCAATTGTGTGTTGTCAAGGGAAATGTAGGCAGGCAACACTTGATAACTGTAGTTTTCAACTTGCATTGGAGGAAAGCTACAAACTCTGATATCCAGTTCCAGGGTGTTGCTAGGTGCACCCAGCGTTATTGCTGGTGCACCCAGCATCAATTAAAAATTCCAAAAATGCCCCCAACATGTTTCGTTGTGTGGATCAACTTGATCCACGAAAGTTTCCTGCAGATCAAGTTAATCCGTGTAACATAGGCGGACCAAACGCGGATCAAGTTAATCCGTGAGTCATACACGGATCAAGTTGATCCGCAAGTACCCCTGCTGCCATGAACAGTGCATTCTTTCTTTTCCATGAACAGTGCATCCATGTTGCTCCACGTTTTTAAAGAAAACAATGTGTTTCCTTGCGCATTGTCTCCTTCTTTTCTCCCTTCGATCGGTGCTTCCCCGCTTGTTCATTTTCTTGCGATTGGTTTGGTTCGATGCCGCGAAGGTGAAGTTGAAGGTGAAGGTGAAGGTGTTGCGGTGGTCATCGGCGGTATAGTATACGAGGTACGCAGTGTTGGGTGCGTTTTGGTGTACGACAGATCGTGTGGATCAAGTTGATCCAGAAGAACTTTACAAATCAACTTGATCCGCATGTAGATTTCGTTGCTGCGGATCAACTTGATACTTGCGAATCAAGTTGATCCGTAAGTCTACATGTGGATCAACTTGATTCGCAAGTATCAAGTTGATCCGTAGCAACGAAATCTACATGCGGATCAAGTTGATCCGTAAATAACTTGATTCGCAAGTCTTTTGCGGATCAACTTGATCCGCCTGTGACTATATTTATTGAAATTTTAAAGTTTAATTTTATTTTTAAATTATTACTTTGTTTGTATTGCCTTTTTACTAATGATGAATTATTATGTATAGTTTTGTATGTTTTGTGTAGTTCGGTTATATGTTGTCTATGTTGAAATTTTTTATTTATTGTTAAGATGGACGAAGATCAGTGGATGTATAAAGGTATAATGTCTGGAGAAGTGGATATGAATTATGAAAATGAAGAAGAATGTGGTGTGAATGAACCACATGTTGATTGTTCGGATGCGTTCAATACTTCTCAAGTAATAATGTTCATGACTGTGAGTGATTTAATAAAATGAATATGTTGTAGGAAGCTGAAATTATGTGGATTGGTTTGTAGGTGTTTGACAGCCGAGAGAATGTTCTGCGATGGTGAAGTTGATTTGTGGGATTCATGATCATGTGGATTGGTTTGTAAGGTCTGACACAAACACAAGTAGTAGAGGAAGGACTTTGTTTGTGTTAATTGGGTGTGAAAGGAGTGGCGAGTATAGGTGTAGGAAGAAAGAATTCGTTAGAAGAGACACTGGGACTAGGAAATGTGAGTGTCCCTTCAAGCTTCGTGGCAAGCCAGTGGTTGCAGGACAATACTGGATAGTGAAGTTGATTTGTGGGATTCATAATCATGAATTGGCCAAGTCATTAGTTGGACATCCATATGTCGGACGATTGAGTAAAGCTGAAAAGACACTTATTGTTGATATGACGAAGTCAATGGTCAAACCAAGAAACATTCTGCTGACTCTGAAGGAGCACAATGCCAATAGTTGTACGACCATCAAACAAATATACAATGCAAGAATTGCATACCGTTCTTCCATAAGAGGAAGTGATACTGAAATGCAACACCTAATGAAGCTTCTTGAACGAGATTAGTATATTCATTGGCATAAATTAAAGGATGAAGACGTGGTTCGTGATATGTTTTGGTGTCACCCTGATGCAGTGAAGTTAGTAAACGCATATAATTTGGTATTTTTGATAGACAATACCTACAAAACAAACAGGTACAGACTCTCACTGCTTGATTTTGTTGGGTAACACCAACTGGGATGACATTCTCTGCCGGTTTTGCATATCTGGAGGGTGAACGTCTTAATAATGTGGTTTGGGTTTTAAAATGCTTCTGAGGTATATTTTTAAGACGTGATGTCTTCCCTGGAGTTATTGTCACTGACAGAGACCTAGCATTGATGAATGCAGTGAAAACTGTATTTCCTGAGTGTATAAATTTGTTGTGTACCTTTCACATAAACAAGAACGTGAAGGGCAAATGTAAATCATTAATTGGTCAAAGAAATGCTTGGGAATATATCATGAATGTCTGGGGAACTCTTGTTGATTGTCCTTCGGAGTAGCAGTTTGATGAGTACCTGAAGAGGTTTGAAATGGTTTGTTCACCTTGGCCAATGTTTGTTGATTATGTGAAGGATACGTGGATAATCCCACACAAGGAAAAATTTGTTACTGCGTGGACGAATAAGGTGATGCACTTAGGGAACACAACAACAAAGATGTATGAAATTGTTCACTTATTTCAATTAATGTTGATGAATTGATGGATTTTTATTGTTGTATATGTTTATTGTTATTTGTGTATTTGAAATGTAGGGTTGAATCTGCTCACTGGGCTTTAAAAAGAGTGTTACAAAATAGCCTTGGAGACTTATGTAGTGTTTGGGATGCCATGAACAACATGGTGACACTACAACACACAGAAATTAGAGCATTATTTGAAACAAGTACACATGTCGTTGGACATGTATTCAAAAAAACCTTATACAAGAGTCTTATTGGAATGATTTCAAGGTATGTTTTAAATCAAATTGCTACTGAATTTGAGCATGTTCACTATGCTGGCAACAATCCTTCCAGTTGTGGTTGTGTGATGAGAACGACGCACGGTCTTCCTTGTGCTTGTGAGCTATCCAAATATGTTGTTGGTTGCATCCCGTTGGATTCAATCCATATGTTCTGGAGGAGACTCAGTTTTTCAGATCAAGGGATATCTGAGCCTGAGGTGAGCATCAAGGAAGAAATGGAAACAATATACAAAAGATTTGATGAACTTGATGTTTGTGGTAAGTTTACTCTAAAGACAAAGCTTCGGGGAATTGCATACCCTGATCAAAATTCGATGTGTCCCCCTCCAGTAAAGGTTAACACAAAAGGTGCACTGAAGAACCCGATGAAAAGAAACCCAAGGTCAACAAAGCGTGATCCATCTTACTGGGAGTATGTAGATACTTTTCATTCTCAGCAAAATAGCAATTCGTCATTAAGGCATAGTTCATCATCTTCTGACCAACCCAATCCAAGAAGGATGATGCTTATGTTGGATCAATTTCAACCATTTATCCACGACTTCATTGATAATATTGTTGATGTCGGAGCTAATGGAAATTATGGATATCAGGCGGTTGCCGGTTTATTAGGTATGGGTGAAGACTCTTGGTTGTTGGTCCGCACCCATCTGCTTATAGAACTTGCCAAATTCGTAGAAGACTATCAAGCTCTTTGGTGGCACAGACAGATTTGAGGATTTAAGGATGTCACTACATGCTGATGGGTTAACCACGGTATTTAATTTGTGTTTTTGATTTTTAAGACTTAACTTTAAAATAAACTTTGACGTCTATATTTGTTTCATTCAGGTCACTATGGATAAGTGGATGGATATAACCGACATGAGATATGTGATTGTATCAAGGTATAATGTAATCCTTGTATCCTTGTCTCACCAACAAAGCATGACGTTCTTTCCTCTTAGAAGTCAACCACCGGGAGATCCTTCGGTGCATCGCATAATTTGTATCGGTCACATCTATGACAATCCTTTTGTTCAGGTACATTGTAGATATAATTTTTTTTTATATTTATGCAATCAGTTGTGTACAATTGAGTTAATACTTATTTATTTTTGCATGTACAACAGATTTATTTAAAAGATCGTTGTCCTTTACCGTCGATAGCATTGTTATGGTCCACCAATTGTCATACTCAGGCGAAGCAGTGACCAACTCCATATATTAGTAGAATGCAACATTATAGAAGCTTGATGTCATACAAAAGAGACTAAGTTGACTTAAATGATGATTGAAAATGTACCTTTGTTTATTGGTTATGTTAACATAAAAATTTGTTGCTTATTCGAAAAAAAAAATCATTGCTGCAACTAAAATAAAGTGCGCATGTATGATAAGTCGTTGTTTGAGTTGACAATACATTGGGAAATGCAAGCGTATTAACATAAAGCATGACAAGACACTGTAAGACTTGACTACACGTTGGGAAACACAAGTGTGTTAACATAAAGCGTGTTACCATGTCACGTTATTGGTGTGGTTGACAACATAGACATAAATCATGTGCACGCATATGCATTTATTCTACTCTACTCTTTGAACAAAGTATGACATTCTTGGGAGAAACAAGCAGTCAGACAATTGTGAACTCCACATTAGCTTTTATTTTCCAAATGGTTTCATTATTCACAACAACAATGGTGTTTATTTTCAAACCTCCACTCCGGTACCTTTTCGAGTACCTAATGTTTGTGATTTCCAAACGTTAAAAACCATAATACACAATACCCTTCAGCTAACCAACGAATAATATTTGGATGAAATTTACTACTAGCAATCATTCACAGATACAGGTAACCATCTTCGCTTTCAATGTATGCAACTAAAAAATGATGATGATGTTAACACAATGTTGCTGTGTAATAATCAATTTTCATGTGTTAGTCCGATTGAGTTATTATGCATCATTGGTAGAACACCAGATGATATACTAAACTTACTTGAAGCCACTATGACCCCTACTCATGATGCCCTACTTTATTACAATGGGAGGTGGAACATGTCACACCAAAATGAGTTTGTTGGTTACTCGTTCACAGGAAAAAATTCCAAAAAGTTTGACATTCTTTCCGAATGTACCATGGATGAATTGAAGGATTTGATCAAACAAGTTGCGCCTTAAGGGATTCCCCCTTATGGTATTCATCAAACACAAACGGGAAGACGATTATTTTTTCAACAACCAAGTCACTATGAGTATTCAGATAACATTATCAAATTCAAAATTATTGAACTTAAAACCAACGATGACGTGCTGAACGTGTTAGTGCAATCAAAACTACTGAAAAAAAATCGGGCCAATAGAAATTTTAACTGTTTTTAGTAAGCATGTAATAGAAAGGGAAGATAATGTGTCCTTGTCGCAAAATTAGCATGCCTTAGTTGTTGTATTTGATGCTAATTTGTTTTCATTTTGTTGAAGTGAATGTATTGTTTAAGTTAGTGTAATGTTATTTTATGTTTGTAATCATTTTACGTTTAAATTCGTGCAAATTTTATGTTATTCATATTCAAAAATAAAATTGCCTTCTAAAATGAAAAAAGAAGAAGATAAAAGCTTCTCGAGGATCAACTTACTCGATAACATACTTGTGGATCAACTTCCTCCATAACAAACTTGCGAATCAAGTATAACATCTGCGGATCACATTACAACACATGCGGATCAAATAGCATCAGTTGAATACACACTAATCACTTTAAATGCTCACGGGGTATTTTCGTCTTTTCGCTATGGGTGATGGTGTCCCAGCAATAATGCTCGGTGCACAGGTCGCTCCTCTTTCCATTCGAAATCATGTCGGAACCCAAGATACGTGATGTGCTGATCAGCTGCGCCGAAGACACACACCAAGGTTTTGTGGGCCATCTCTTTAAATCTCTCACAGATCTCGGATTCTCCGTGAAGGTAGTCTCAGGAGACCATCGGGATCTTAAGGAAGAGGAAATTGAATGCTTCAGGGTTTTCATTATTGTTTTTTCCCATCACTATGCAACTTCTTCATCTCGCTTGGATAAACTTACCGAGATCATAAATAAGTACGGTGCGGCAGAAGATCGACGCATTTTTCCATTTTTCTTCGAGGTGGAACCGAATCATGTACGGTTTCAAAGTGGTAGTTTTGAAATAGCTTTTGATTCTCATGCCAACCGTGTGGAGTCTGAGTGTTTACAGAGGTGGAAAATTACTCTGAAAAAAGTAACTGATTTTTCTGGCTGGAGTTTCAATCGGTACCCCCATCTAACCATTTTTTTTTGTCTCTTCCTGTTTTCATCTGTCTAGTTATATATATATATATATATATATATATTGTTAGTTAGTTCATTAAATGTTAGTTACCTCTTATAGCAATTAGCAACTCTCTATTAATAGCATGTAAACATACTGATAGCACCGTGGACTCAATGCTAATCACAGGCCCAAAAGGATTATTAAGAGGCCACAAGGATGGGAATAATTTGTTCACTAAAGCATCAGACCATTACTCGAATTCTGTTAGTAGTGGGTAGTATTGGAATCAATATCTGTTAGTGGCTGTCCCCCTAGTGCTTAGCCATTCTGTTATGTTTGTTTCGCTCTTTATCATTCTGTTATTGTTGTTCTTATCCTATTAGCAAATTTAAGCCTATAAATAGTGATATATCAATGAAAGGGGGCAAGTATTAGCAAGCCAAAACCCTGTCTTCTTACCTTTCTTTCTGGAGGTATTTCCTGGCCTCGAATACAGGAAGCCAATTTCCCTTAAGAGCCATCACATACTCATTTGCATATTATTCAATCAATCACACAATACTTTTCATGGTACTCCTCTCCTCTTCTCTATTATAATCTTTACGGCGTATGGCTACACCATGTTGGTGTTACCTGCGTATATTCTCAAAGATATGTATATCAAAGTATCAAGCACACTATGAACTAAACCTTGCTTGTTATAAATATCAGGACATGGATATGATGCATTTAATAGGGCTAACTTCACCTAAACTCCTTTGATTGCGCAGGTCCGAGAAAACATATCAATACCAGGTTATTGAGAAAATAGTTCAAAAGGTCTCTGACCATGTTGCTTGCTCAGTTGGATTACATTGTCGAGTGGAGAAAGTTAATGATCTTTTGAAATCTGAATCTGACGATACAGTGAGGGTTTTGGTATATGGAGAATCTGGAATAGGCAAAACAACTGTAGTTCGTGGAGTTTGTCGTTCCAATGGGGGGAAATTTGCCTATTATTGCTTTCTTGAGAAGGTGGGAGAAAATTTAAGGAATCATGGATCAAGACATCTCATAAGGATGCTTTTCTCTAAAATAATTGGTGACAATGATAGTGAGTTTGGAACTGAAGAAATATTACGGAAAAAGGGAAAACAACTGGGAAAGTCTCTTTTGGTTTTTGAAGACATTTTTGATCAAGAGCAGTTGGAATACATTGTTAAAGTAGCATCAGACTGCTTTAGTTTCAACTCCAAAGTCATTATTACAGCTGAGAAAAATTGTTTCCTAAAATGTCCTGAGATTGAAATATATGAGGTAGAAAGGCTCACAAAGCAAGAGAGTACTGATTTGTTTATTTTGAAAGCGTTTAATTGTCGGAATCCAAAAATTAAGCATTTGAAAATTATCACACAAGCAGTAACTATGGCTCCTTGGGTTCCATATACTTTGGAACTGATAGCTTCCTACTTTCGTGAAAAAAGTGCAGAACATTGTCAGCGTATATTAGATGAATATGAAAAAATTCCAAATGAAAAAAAGAAACAAGTGATAGTTCAAATGATCTTTGATGCTTTGAGCTGTGATCAGAAGAAAATGTTAATTCATATTGCCTATAACCTCATTGGACAAGAAAAGGCAATAGTTGAAGACAGACTTCATCGTCTTTTTGGTGTTTGGGCAAAAGATGGTATTGACATGTTGCTTCATAAATCTCTTGTAAAGATTGATGAGCAAGGTCAGGTGACAATGCACCACTTGACACATAACATGGTAAAAGATATGGTAAGACTAATATAGATGGTTTGGTTTTTCATTTTCAATTTGATATATCTCCTTTAACGATGAAGCTTCATTGTTTATTCATGTTACTTTGTATACAACACAATGGAACAGGAGTATGGCAAAAAAGAAGACCAACCTGCATCAAATTATGGGAGCATGTGTGATTTGATGGAATTGGACAAAAACGTAAGACCTATATGGATGAATTATTTTCATCTTTCACCTTGATACATCTCCTTTAACAATGGATTATTGTTATTTATACATGTTACTCTGTATACAATGGAAATAGGGGTATGTCATGGAAGAAATCCAACCTTCGTCTAATGATTACGAACCAATGGAATATGAATATCAAAATTGTTCTACCTCCTCTTCTTGAGATCCTTCATGATGTTATTTAAGATCTGCTTCCCTCTTTTCCAAGGTAAACATGCTTGATGCCATGCAGTGCCAGATAATGCTAAATGTTTTAATAAATTCAAGGTGCAAATTGCTCCCTCAATGTGTATGATGCTTTGACATGGATACCATGGCAGTTACATTAGGGGAACAATTTGTACTAATGTGTAAGGTCTTGGGATTATCAAAAGTTAGATTTTGACATTAGTTAGTCCAGCATTACGAAAATTGCTGGGGAAATTCTATTTTGAATTTGAACAAATCCTTTGGTGAGATTGTAGACTTAAATGTTTATTTTCAAATGAAATTGGTCCCATGTTATTTAAATTTTTCTGATTTATAGTGATTTTTACATTGGAAAGGTTCTATGAGTTAAAGTGCTGGACGGCATGTTGTTGAATCAACTGTTTGCTTGCTATTTGAGTGTATGAGATGCATATGAAGTGTGAGTTGCATGATCTTTTGTTTCCCTGCTTATTAATGCTTAAAATGTGATTAGTTCTAGCTGAGCTTAATGCCAATTAGTGACAGCTGACAAGTGTGGATTGAAAATTGGTTAAGTGAAGGGGGTGTATCAGTTGTTGGTTACTTATTACTGCAGTAGCTCTGTCTTGCATGAATTGATGTGTATTTTCTATTCTAATATTTTGAATTTCTTTTGTGAGATTGTAGATTTTACTTTATATTTTCAAATGCAATTGGTCCCTTGTTTTGAGGATAAAATTATGCTTCAATCAAGGTTTTGGTTTTGCTAAGAGTTGATGAACTATCATCAGCATTCTTCAATCTTCATTTCATTAGATGCTTTTCATCAAAAAGATTTTAAATAGTGTTCACGCATATGTATTTTCCATATAGTATCTAAGTATATGAACCTATGAGTATTCAGGGGATTCGCTTTCAAACCCAACTTATATAGTTACTTATTGGAATCATTGGATTTCAAAAGAATGAATTGTGAGGATGGGGAGTAACTCTTTTAAAGCTGCATTTAGAGTAATTTGATTCCTACTCACACACACACACAAGTGTGAGATGAAATCTTACATTAGATATGAATGAGAGAAAGTTGAACACTATATAAGTGAGGATAAGACTCATGAGCCTGAGCCTTAAGGTTTTGGGTTTAAGTGTGATATCAAGTTCACTTATGTAGTTGCTCATGACTCATTGATAGAAATTTTTCCAGTGTTATCATAACCAAACATGAACGGTCAAGGTTTAATGTCATGTGATCACTTTTAGAGTTACTCTTCATTCTCACCATTCATTTTCTTGAAATCTAATGGTTAGGACGAAGAGTAACTTTCTCTCTCTCTTTCTATATATATATATATATATATATATATATATATACAATGTTGTTAAATAGCGACCATAGCACCGCCATGGTGGAATGGCTTGGTGGATATTTTCATCACCCGCCACAGGCAATTTGTGAAGGGAGGCTCGCCATGACAGCGCCATAAGGCGCAATGGTGTGTGTATATGGCAGAATTTTGGCCTTCCGCCATGTTCCGCCATCTTTCATTGATAACACTGTATATATATGCACTACTTTTCTCATACTTCTAATTTGCTTTCCATTAGTTTCCTTTTTCTAAGTTCAATACTTCATGATTTTAAATGATCAAATATTTAAACTTGGATTTAAGAGAAGTAAGAAAAGCTTTTTGGTAGGAAAGAAATGTTTTCCAGTTTGGAACAACATGCAAAAGGATTTCCATAGTGAATCCATTACCTTCGTAAATATCAAAGAGAAAGAGATAATGAAATTACTCATGCATCATATTATCTGCCCCCACATGAACAAGCTGTTGATTCCTTAGATAATGCACAGTGATGTGTATGGGGCGAGTTGTCCTGCACGGATTAGTTGTTATCCCTTCGGGGACATGCACACTTTGCCCTTTATGGGAGCATTGTTAAGTGATAAGTTGGTAAGTCGCTAAGCAGTGGTGGATCCAGAAATTTTTCTTAGTGGTAGTAAGAAATAATTTTTAATGTTTTCACAAAAGTAAAATATCACAAGGTACTACAAAATATATAATGTCATGATAAAAGAAATCTAAAGTACTTAAACATCTACAAATTATAATTTTCCTCTATACATTTTTATACTTTGAAAATGTTTTATGATTTTTTCATTGTTAATACTATAAAAAATTACGGTGTGCTCTATGCAAGTATGTGGTGTTTTTTTTTTGTATTACTGTTACAATAATAAGAATTGGGCTAAATGGTTTGTGCTTAAGCATGTAATTTTTGTATTGAATGTCTTATGTTTGTTTGAGCTTTGGGTTAAAAAAAATCCAATGGAGGCAATTTTTTTTTTTTTATATGCATTAACAAATAAAAAAAATCTGGTTGGGCAATTGCCCCCACAACAGATAATGTGTATCCGCCAGGGTCGCTAAGTCATTAGTTCCTTTAAGAAATCTATCTTGCCCTGCGTGGAGAGTTGTTTCATTCCTATATGGAATGCATTTCTATTTACGTGCGGGCTAGTTGTTGTTCCTACGGAGCTATGGGTACTCCATGCATGATTGTACCTTAATTGAAAGAGAGGAACAAAATAAATAGGAAAACATGCATTCCATGCATCATAGGTGCCAAGCATTGATTGATATAATTGTGAATAATTGATTACCTCTATACTTTATTGTTGAAGTTTTGGTTGACATGACAGACTTGTTTTATGATTGATTGACTTGTTTATGATCTATTTCACATCATATCTGTATACATGTGCTTGGAGAAATGATGTTATTCATGAGTGGTTGAGTATTAGTTGAGTGTGATGTGTTTAAGGACGATTGCTTGATTCTGCCATGTCAATGGATTCTTCTACTAGCAAATATAGTTTGATAAGATCTATGTGTTTGAAATACTATTGATAATCATGGATACCTATGTGTGTATGGTATGCTCTGTGAATAGATTATAGGTGTGTTTGAGGACTGTTTATTGTAAGATAATAAAGGTAAGCGATATGCATGTATAATGTTGTAAATGGTATTGTATACCTGACTGAGTGTAACTAACCTATGTCTTATGTGTGGTGTGTAGTATTTATTAGTCTCATGTTTATCTGTTATAACATAATCTCACTCCTTTTGTCTCTCTTTCTTTTTATGGTCTTACTTTTTTGTCAATCGGCAGATGGACGAGAGGCGGCACATCCTCTTTTTATTTTTTTATTCTGAGGAGGGCTTAATGCCCAGGAAAACTGAACACAAATCGTACGGGACATAGGGAGCCCCATAATGTCCTTAACCAAGAGCATATCACACCCAGGAGGCGGTGAGCTCTTAACATGCAGGTCAATATCTTCATGAAAGGTGACACATCTGAATCACCCTGGATTAGTTTTTGGCTTGAAGCCATAGGTTTTGATAGTAGTCATGTAGGTGGTATTGGGGGTTCTCCTCGTAACTCTCCACTGTCTAGTGACTCTGGTGAGTCTTATAACTCCTTCTGACCTTTCAAGGTTAGAGTTGGAGCTTACATTCCTTTTGGGTGCCTAAGGATGTTTTGGATCATGTCTGGTAGAGTTTTGTTGTTCGTTAAGTGATTGTAATGTTTGTATGTAACAATCATGTCGGATTAGGTCCTGCTGGAGTTATTCGTGATATTTTGTATATAGTTACATGTCACATGTGTCTGCTTTGTAGACCTTGATGCTCTTATATTTATAAGTGGGATGCAAGTTTGTTCCTGCTTGTTTTATATTCCACAATCCTTTACATGTTTATAAAAGTGCTTATCAGGTATCAAGAGAAAAAATATTGTATGATATTCGAATTAATACGTTTAACTAAATTTGTATATATTCTTCTATAAATTGTCTATTAGGTATCTTCAGACGAAACCACTTGAAAAGACTTGAAAAGTAGGACATCTCGTGGAAGTATATGTTTGTGAATCTATATACTATGTTTTCTAATCACATAAACTACATTTCTTATGTGAGATTAATTCTTCTCTTTTATTTTAATTTAATATATGATTTATATTTTTATTTTCTGTGACCTTCCAATTCACTAAATATTTTTAACTCTTGGATAAAAAACCAAAGCAACTTAATGACATCGATGACTTTTTTAATTGATTTTTAAAACGTTTTACGTTAAACAAACTCCTATCAACGAGGCTTCTAATTTGATAGGTTTTGACATTCAGACTACAAATAAAAATTGAAATAAAAAATTTCATAACACAATATAGTAAAATACATTATTGTAAACATCAAGATATACCGTGTTGTACAATATTTAATTTTTAATAAAATATAACAATATTCGTTAACAATGACAAATTTACTAATGTATAAAAAGAAATTTCCAAGTTAATATAATATCAAATTATAAAAATCAAGATATAAAAATTATAAATTAATATAAATGAGTAAATTACATGTTTTACAAGAAAAAAATTGACGAAATAATTTATACTTATTTGTAATTCTTATTAAATAAGTGATTCTATATATATTTATATTTATATTAAAAAAAGTATTTTTCAAGAATACCAATTCAAACCTAAGTCCCTGAATTGGTTCTAGCCTGATTTAACATGTTGGTCTATTCTAAAATAGTCTGATTTATTAATAAACGAGATCACTAAATCGATCTCCAATCAAACCAACAGGTCCAGTTTTCAAAATCATAAAACAAACACACCAAGAAAAAAAAATAATTTTGTTTATTTTATTAAAACATATGTTTACTTAACTATATGTTATTTGACATTTATTAATTAGTGTTAGTCCCAATTAAATCAATTAGGAAGTGTTTGATTTGGTTGTTTTCTGTTTTCATTTTCACTGGAAATAGAAAATAGTGATAAAAATGTGTTTGGTTGGATTTCTGTTTTCATTTTTAATGAAAATATTTTTCCAAACGAACCAAAAATTAAAAATAATAAAATCTCATTTTTAGTTTTTTGAGTTGAAACCAAGAACCTATTTTGGATAAAATGAAAATGGGACGCAATGACAAAGAATGTAATTTTAAGCAAATATAAAAATACATATTTTGAAAACACATTTTCAGTGTTTTTATTTCTTGAAAACAGAAAACAAGAAGTCAACCCAAACATGTTTTCAGTTCTATTGTATGTGAGCTATGCTATATGAGTTTCAAAATGAGAAGAAAAAAAATAATTTCAACAAATCCAACTAATTCATTTCTAATCTAAATATTTAATTTAACCTTCACCCAATTATTTAATTTTCCATTGTTTATTTTGGTACACACCCAATAATTCTTAAAATTTTATTAATCAATCTTTTTAATATTTTAGACTAATGTGATAAGTGTGGTAACGTGTATTGATATAGAAGAATTTTTTATTAATAAAATCAATCTATGTATATTTACCAAGGTTTATAAAATATTTTTATAATATTGATTTTTCCATTGGTAATAAAAATATTTTATAAAACTCTGTTTTTTTTAATGAAAAATCAATTTAAACCTAATTAATATAAAATACACATGAATTAAAAATATTCTCCTTCGTGAACCTAGTTAAGTTGATTTGTTTTTTCATCCAAGAGATCATTAATTAAAAATGTTTAGTGACACTTACAAAAGTGCAAGATGTCATATATTGTACAACAAATAGTGAATTGGAGGGTCACTAGGGATATGACGCGACAACAACTAGGGTGGGAATAGGTCAGACCGACCTACAGGGACCTACGACCTGACCTACATAAAATTTGGACTAGCCTATTTAATAAAAATGTTAGATTCTGACTTTTTTAAAAGCCTATTAAATTAAATAGTATATATATATATATATATATATATATATATATATATATATATATATATATATATATATATATACTTATATTATTTTGTTGGGTTGAGTACCAATATATATATGTCATTGCATTGAACAGAACACGCAGTATAATTGATATATATATATTTTTTAAAACTAACAGATTTTGATAATTATGATTCTTGATTTAGGCATGTTCACATTAGTTTTTTGTTACTTGGTGATATATGATTTTTATCAATACTTTTTTGCATGTCATTATAACTATTATATTTAGATAGCTTTTTCATTCCAGAGTCAATGGAGTTTTGGGACATCAATATGCAAACCCATTAACCAGATGCTCCGCCCCTAGTGTTGGGAGATGCTAGGTGCACCCAGCAATATTGCTGGTGCACCCAGCAACTTTTATGAATGGACAATTTTGCCCTTTAATAAAAAATTATAAAAAGCCCCCCCCCTCTCCGGAAGAAACTTTTCTGTTGCTGCTCATTCCTTCCGCGAAGCTTGTTCTCCCTTCTCCGCGAACTGCTTCTTCTTCTCCGGCAAGGCAAGCGCGAACCTCGTCTTCTTCTTCTCCGCGAACGAGGTTAGTCTCCCTAACTCCCCTTTGCTTGTATGATACAACATTGTTATAGCTTGTAGCAGTGGAACCTTAGGATAGTTACCTTAGGATAGTAACTTTAGGGTAGAAAACGAGAGGAGAGGACGCCGGAAAAAATGGGGAAAAGAGGCTGACGGCGGAGACTTCCGGAAGACCCGTTAGGGGTTCTTCCGGAAGTTCCGGAAGAACCTTTTCTGGAAAGTTTCCGGAAGAAGTGTTCTTCCGGAAGTAATCAAACGTCTTCCGGAAGAACACTTCTTCCGGAAGACTTCCGGAAAACCTCTTCCGGGAACTTTCCGGAAGAAGTGGTTCATCCGGAAGAATTCCGGAAGACGCGCACTTCCGGAAGAACTTTCAAAGTTCCGGAAGACCTTTCCGGAAGAACCCCTTCTTCCGGAATGTTTCCGGAAGAACCACTTCTTCCGGAAGTGGTTTTTTTGTTTTTTTTTTGTGTTTTTTTTTTAAAATTTTTTTTAAACAGAAATTGTTTTGTTTTTTTTAAATGAATTATTTTATTTATTTTGGTTATTTTGTTTTTTAGATTTTATGAAAAATGAAGTTTGGGTTTTTGATGTCATATTTTTTTTATAATTTAAATTGTGTATTTTTACTAAATATTAATTTGTAAATTAATTTTTTTTTATAAAAGTAGTTGTGTTTGTTTTTGTTTATTGTTTTTTTTAAATTAGTGTTTTTTCTTTAAAAATGAAGTTGTCTATTTTTATAATTAAAGTTGTGTGTTTTGGAAGTTTTATAAAAATACTAATTTTTTATAATTAATTAGTTTATTTTATTATAAATGAAGTATTTTATTTACTAAAAAAATTGTGGATGTTTACTAAATAATTTTTTTTACATTAGTTGTTTAATTTTTTTTAAAAATTAAGTTGTGGATGTTTAGTAATGAATTATTTTTATATTAGTTGTGTTTTGTTTTTATAAATGAAGTTGTTTATTTTTTTTTTAAAAAAATTAACTTGTTGATGTTTACTAAGTAATTTAGTTGTGTTTTTTTTTAGAAATGAAGTTTCTTATTTTTTTTTTAAATTAAGAGTTGGATGTTTACTAATTATTTTTTTTTACATTAGTTGTGTTTTTTTTATAAATGAAGTTGTTTAATTTTTTTAAAAAATTAAGTTGTGGATGTTTAGTAATGAATTATTTTTATATTAGTTGTGTTTTTTTTTTATAAATGAAGTTGTTTAATTTTTTTTAAAAAAATTAAGTTGTGCATGTTTATTAATAATTTTATTTTACATTAGTTGTTTTTTTTTATATAAATGAAGTTGTTTAATTTTTTTTTTAAAATTAGGTCGTGTATGTGTGAAAATAATTTGATTTAAGTTAGTCTTATTTGTTTATAAATAAAGTTGATTTTTTATAAAGAAAATTGTGTATATTTTGACCGAAAAAAATACGTGTTCGACATGATTTACAGATCATGGCCAGAACACGAGGTTTAGGTCGTGCCATAGGTAGAGTTGTAGGCAGAGATAGAGCTGCTGACGAGGATGCTGGCGATGTTTCCGAGAGGCGTAGGCCTACTGCCTCAGCCCGTAGGCTACGCGTTCATCAGATGACTACGGAGGGACGTGATATGGCTGAGGACGTCGCTGACATGACAGATGATGTCCCTGAGCAGCCTACGGAGGCACCTGAGATGCGTGCGGACGCACAGGGTGCTGATAGTGGTGAGGGGTCAGATGGTGATGATGCTGCAGAGGGATTCCCTGGTGGTCCACGTGACCCGTCAGTGCTCACATCATTTGCCGAGCATGTTGCACATGCCGTGTGGAGTGGACAGGTATTTTAATTTGTTAATTATTTGTCATTGTTTATTTATTTGTTTATGATTAATTTTTTTTAATAATTGTATAATTTGTACTTCAAATCAGGAACGTCCTGATTTGAAGTTAGTGTCACATGGGAGGAAGCTGACACTGATTGGGAGGCCAGTGCCTGAGATTGAAGGCCTGGTGGCTGCCACAGGATTAAGTCCACTGATAGATTGTTCAGTTATTACTGGCGATTCTGGACTTATATCCGCATTTGTGGAGAGGTGGCACAGTGAGACTAGCACCTTCCACCTTCCAGTAGGAGAGCTGACGATCACATTGGATGATGTGTCGTCCATTCTACATTTGCCCATCATTGGCGCCTTGCACAGTTTCCACGCTCTTTCTACGGAGGAGGCCAGATTCTTGCTCACGGAGTTGTTGGAAGTGTCTGCCGAGGAGGCCAGAGCCGAGACAGCACTCACACGTGGAGCATATGTACGATTAGGATGAGTTCGTGACATTTATGAGACCAGATGTCAGGCCCGGCGGTGGATTGTCGCAGCTCGCGCTTATTTGCTGCACCTTGTCGGTTGCACTCTTTTTGCTAATAAGAGTGCAACATACGTGCATGTGGTCCACCTTGACGCTTTCCGGGACCTCGCTCATAGTGGTGGTTACGCTTGGGGGGTTGCCGCGCTGGTTCATATGTACGACCAGTTAGATGAGGCTTGTAGGACCACCACCCGACAGCTTGCGGGGTACTTGACGCTATTTCAGGTAAATTTTGTGTTTATTAATATGTTAGGTTCGATTATGATTTAAACATGTTTTTATGTTATGTTAACCTCAATTATTGTGTAGTGCTGGATCTATGAGCACTTCCCTAGTGTGCATCAGTGCGTGACTGACGATACATACAAGGAGACGTCCCCACGTGCTTCCCGGTGGTTGACGTCGAAGGCGCATATGAAGGGCATCACAGGAGCACCCTACAGGGCACGTTGTGATGGTTTGACCGTCACAGATGTGTCCTGGTTGCCGTACACGGAGCATCGGGGTGTTAGGGCGTTTCAGGAGATTTCATCGTTCCAGGGTCAGCTCAGATGGGGTCCTATGATCGTCGCAGTTCGACCGGAGAGGGTGGTACGCCAGTTCGGTTACATCCAGAGCATCCCTCCGCCGCCTGTTAGTGCACGATTGTCACAGGATCAGATAGATGACAGGTGGATGGAGTTTGCGGATCACTTACTACCTGCGGGTCAGCCTTGTTTAGTGTCTGGGCAGGTATCTGCGGATTACATTGAGTGGTTTTTCCGCATATCTCACCCTTTCATGACACCGACCCAGGCAGCTGACCAGCAGAGGGATGCACCAGCTGCAGACCCTGAGGACTACATACAGCTGCCCAGCCCCCAGGTTCCAGTGGCATTTGACCCCCCTCCATATGTGGTAAGATTATTTGCGCGTTTAATGTTTTATGAGTTGTTGTTTATTTTGAATTTCATAATAAATGTTTTTACTGACTTTGACAGGATGATTACGAGGGATATGAGGCGATTGCACAGAGGTTGGAGCGTGTGCTCAACCTTAGGATAGTCACTGCAGGCACAGAGTTATATGACATTATGCAGGACTGCCTGACGATCGCGAGAGGGGGACCCAGTGCTGATGGGACGGTCAGGGCTCGTCAGAGACGCCGCACGGACCATTGATCATTGTATTTATTTTGTTGTGTTGTAGTTGACATGAATATTTGTAATTATTACAGTTTTTGTTTAATATAGTTGACGTGTTTTGCACAGTTTATTATTTTATAATATAGTTTGTTATTCCGATTGTTTGTGGTTCTTAAGCGAAGTTTACGGTTGTTTTAAATTTATTTTTAAAAAAAGGGAACCTAGAATCATGAGTTTTGTTTGTAAGAATTACATAAAAAATAAAAGTTTTTAAAATGATTAATAATTCATAAGTGAACCATTTTTCCATGTTCAAGTACCCATGTTTGTAAGAATTACATAAATGAACCCTTTTTCCATGTTTGTAAGAATTACATAAAAAACATAAGTTTTTAGAATCATGAGTTTTGTTTGTAAGAATTACATAAATGAATCCTTTTTCCATGTTCAAGTACCCATGTTTGGGATTTTTTTGCGTGGGTGTGTCTGTGCCCTGAGACAATGGAGGGCGACCATTTCTCATGTTTGGACGTCAAAGAATCCAAAAAAAATAGTCCCGTTCCATGGTTCCGTCAACTAACACGTCAAAACAAAGCCTCAAAATCCAAAAAAATAGGAAATGAACCCTTTTTCAATGTTCAAGTACCCATGTTTGGGATTTTTTTGCGTGGGTGCGTCTGTGCCCTGAGACAATGGAGGGCGGCCATTTCTTATGTTTGGACGTCAAAGAATCCAAAAAAAATAGTCCCATTCCCCAGTTCCGTCAACTAACACGTCAAAACAAAGTCTCAAAATCCAAAAAACTACGAAATGAACCCTTTTAACAATTAAATTTTTGGACCACTGAAACAACGCATTCAACTTTATTATGGGAATTAAACACGCCGTAAACATATAAAGGTTACATCAACAAAAAAACAAAAAATTAAACATGACATTCAGTTGTTTAGCGACGTCCCACTGACCTCGTCTTCAACATATTTAGTAAAGACAGCTAAAATTTCTATTGGTCCATATTTTTTCCAGTAGTTAGATTGTACTAACACCTTCAGCAGTTCTTCGTTGGTGATCAGCTCATTTATTTCATATTTTATAACCGTATCTGAATACTCAAATGGTGCATAATAACTCAATCGGACCAACACAAGAAAATTGATCATTACACATTAACATTGTGTTGACATCGTCATCATTTATCAAAAAAATAGACACGCGTAAATGTGTAGTCAAGTCAGCCAATGTGTTGTCGCTAATGTGTAGTCAAGTCAACCAATGTGTTGTTGAGCGACTGCTAGTTTCAAAATGTGTACTGAAGTCAACCAATGTGTTGTCACGCTCAAACTGTAACACGCATGCATGTCATTATGTGTTGTCAATTATGACAATGATGTATGCTGTACGCGTAAATGATTTTTGTTGGACCAACAATTTCCTTGCTTAACCAAACGAGTAGTTGATAATATTAATTGTTTAGTGACGGGTTACAACGAATTATATCGCATAATGAATACAAATAAATAAACAATGAATGTTTAGTCTTCATTTAGGTCTACATAGTGTGTTTTGAATGACATCAAGCTTGTGTATTCCTGCATTCTACTAATATATGGAATTGCCCATTGCTTTGCCTGAGAATAACAATTGGTTGACCACAACAGCGCTGGGGGTGGCAACGGACAATGGTCTTTCAAATAAACCTGTTGTACATGAACAAACATTATATCATGCGCTGACCGTGCCAAACGAACAAGCGAAGTCATTGCATAATTGTTACACTAACTATATTCAATGTACCTGAACAAAATGATTTCCAAACACGTGACCGACACATATGATGCGGTGGCCAGAAGAGTCAGGTGGTGGTTGACTTCTAAGAGGGAAAAATGTCATGCTTTGTTGTTGGGACAACGATACAAGGATTACGTTATACCGTGAAGCAATCACATATCCCATGTCTGTTATATCCATCCACTTGTCCACACTAACCTGAATGAACCAAACATACACATGTAAGTAATTTAAACATTGTTATTAAAAAAAATTAACCTAAAAACATACCTTTGAAAATCCATCAACAAGTAGGGACAACTTTAATTGTTCAAATCTCTCTGTGCCACCGAAGAGGTTCATGTACTCATGCGACCACCTGCCAAGTTCTTTAAGCAATTCATTACGCACTAACGGCCACGAATCTTCCCCCATACCTAATAAAGCGCCAATGGACCGATATCCACAGTTACCGTCCGCTTTCACATCCACAACATCACGAATGAAACCTTGAAAGAATGACGCAAATTGATCCAACATCGGGATGATCCTTGTTGGCTGACGCGGTTGAGAACATGATGCACTTCGTTTCACTGGAGAGTTGCTGCTTTGAACAGAATGAAAAGCATCAACATACTCCCAGTAAGACGGATCACGCTTTGTGGATGTTTGACTTCTTTTCATCGGTTTCTTCGGTGCACCTTTAGTGTTCATCTTTGATGGAGGAGGGCACATAGAGTTATGATCAGGGTATGCGATTTCTCGAAGTTTACTCTTCAGATTTACTTTGTCAGCCACATCAAGTTCATCAAACCTTTTAGATATGACCTCTATTTCTTCCTTGATGGTGACTTCCGTCTCACATAACCCTTGGTCTGAAAAGCAAAGTCTCCTCCAAAAAAGATGGACTGACTCCAATGGGATGCTGCTAGCAGTATACCTAGAAAGCTCACATGCACAAGGAAGCCCGTGCGTGCTTCTCATCACACAACCACAAGAAGAGAGATTGTTGCCGAGATAACGTAGACGGTCAATCTCAGAAGCAATCTGATTTAAAGCATCCCTCGAAACCATCCCAAGAAGCCTCTTGTATAAGGTTTTTTTATATACATGGCCAACCACATGCGTACTGGTTTCAAAGGATGCTTTAATTTCGACGTGTTGCAGCGTGATCATGTTGTTCATGGCATCCCAAACACTACATAGGTCTCCAACGCTATTTTGTAGTACTCTTTTGAGAGCCCAATGAGCTGATTCAACCCTACATTTAAAATACACAACAAACATGAAAATATACAACAATTAAATACCATTTAATATTAATCGTTACTAACAAATAAAATCAGTTGTTAATACCTGTTTGTTGTTGTGTTGCCTAGGTGCATGACCTTATTCGTCCATGCTGTAATAAATTTTTCCTTGTGGGGGATAATCCATGTGTCGTTAACATAGTCAACGAACATCGGCCAAGGCGAACAAGCAACTTGAAACTTCTGATATGACTCATGGAACTCGTATTCGGACGGACAATCAACCAAAGTACCCCAGTTATCCATTACATAGTCCCACGCATTTTTTTCCCCGATTAAAGATTTGCACTTCGCCTTCACATTCTTATCGATATGAAACCTGCACAACAAATTAGTAGACTCGGGAAACACAGTTTTCACTGCATTCATCAGTGCTAGGTCTCTGTCAGTGACAATAACAAGAGGGAGGCGATCGTGTCTTAAAAATAGGCCTCGAAATCGTTCCAAAGCCCATACAATATTATTAACACGCTCAGCTTCCAGATATGCAAACCCAGCAGAGAATGTCATCGCCGTTGGTGTCACTCCAACAAAGTCAAGTAGTGGGAGTCTGTACCTGTTTGTTTTGTAGGTACTGTCTATAAAAAACACCAGATGACATGCATTGCATAACTTTACTGCATCTGGGTGACACCAAAACAGATCACGCACCACAACTTCATCCTTCAATCTATGCCAATGAATGTATTGATCACGTTCGAGAAGCTTCATCAGATGCTGCATTTCGGTATCAGCTCCTCTTATTGAAGAACGATATGCACTTCTTGCATTGTAAATTTGCTTTATCGTGGTGTAACTGTCGGCATTGTGTTCCTTCAACGTTAGCAAGATGTTTTTCGGTTTCACCATCGACTTTGTCATATCAGCAATAATTTTCTTTTCTTCCTTAGTCAATCGCCCGGCGTATGGATGTCCAACTAAGGACTTCTCCAATTCATGATTATGAATCCCACAGATCAACTTCACCATCCAACCTTCCCCTCCACGCACTGGTTTCTCACGAAGCCTGAAGGGACAACCACATTTCCTACTCCCGGTGTCTTTTCTAACGAATTCTTTATTTCTACACTTGTACGTACCACTCCTTTCACACCCAATTAACACAAATGAACTTCTTCCTCTGCTACCGGTCTCTGTGTCAGATCTCATAATCACTGCAACAAATCCATTTTCATGGGCAACTGTTCGAGCCCATTGCAAAACATCATCTCGAGTAGCGAATACCTACAACGCAACCCTAACACATTAATTTTCGTACAAACCATCAATTCAACCAATGACTCAAATTATCTATGATTACCTGAGATGTATTAAAAGCATTTGAACAATCGACATGTCGTTCATTCACTCCACATTCTTCTTGATTATCATAATCATAATCCATATGAACTTCTTGTGACATCGCAAAGTCATACCTCCATTGATCTTCGTCCATCTTAAGGACATATGCATCATACACAAGTACATTCAAATTATCATATAACCACATCAGAAAATTTACTACACCTTAAATAACAAACATATTAATAGGACATATGCATCATACACGACTATATTAAAATTATCACTATATTCTAAATTTATAACTACATTATTTACTTAAACTAAACTTATCACTATAATAAACAACTAATAAAACATTTTTGTACCATTATACATTTAAGTTACCTAAATCATTTAATATTATACCATTATACCTAATTAAATCAATAATCCACAACATATATAAAACAGAAATAAAAAAAATTATAAAACAGAAATATATATATATATACCATTATAAAACAAAAAAATTATAATCCACAATATATATCATTATACCTAATTAAACCAATAATTCATTATTAACTAACAGAAATATATATAAAACAGAAATTAAAAAAATTATAAAACAGAAATTAAAATAAATTACTAATAATTTAACATTCCGGAAGAAGGTCTTCCGGAAGTGGTCATTCCGGACCTTCCTCCTTCTGTGCCTAAAATTTCTTCCGGATACACTTTTTACTGTTTTTCTTCTCTAAAAACTAACCGGAAAACGAAATAAACGCGTACCTCCGACAAAATAGGAACAACAGCCACTAATAAAACTTCAAATACGGAACACGGGACCACCAAATCTTCAAATACTTCACTTCACGGGACCACCAACAGACTGCTGAAGGGACCACCACCGAAACAACAGCAAACGGAAGAAACAAACAAAGCAAACGGAAGAAGAAACAAAGCAAACGGAAGAAGAAACAAAGAAAGCGCAGTAAAACACAGCCTGAAGACGTTAATTTAAAGAAATTTACACAAGGGCAAAATCGTCATTACATACGCATTAAATATTATTTTATTTTTACTTATTATTATAAAATAAAAATTCTTTTTTCTTCATTTTGTTATAAAACAATAATCACGTTTAGGAATTAATTAATTTTTATGGTTTAAATTAATATTTGACATGCGCGTAAAAAAACAAATTATAAATATTAGTCATAATTACGTTCACTAATTATTTAATTATTTATGCATAATAATATTAATTATTTTATTATTTAATTATTTATGCATAATAGTATTAATTATTTTATAAATTAGTTTATGCAATTAAAAGTAATAAAAGAGACAAAATAAAATATTTGTTAAAAAAAAAAACTAACTTCCGGAAGAAGCTTCTTCCGGAAGACAATGGAATTCTTCCGGAAGAAGCTTCTTCCGGAAACATTCCGGATGACGTTCTTCCGGAAATTGTCTGTGAGTATTTCCGGAAGACACAAATTAATCTTCCAGAAGAAGATTCTTCCGGAAACTTTCCAGAAAAATTATTTCCGGAACTTTTCCGGAAGAACCTTCTTCCGAAAGAATAATTGCTGAAGGGCAGTTTCGCCACTTCACTGTTTGCTGGGTGCCCCAGCAATAATGCTGGGTGCACGTAGCAACTCCCCTAGTGTTCGATACTCAACCCAATCGAGTATTCAAACAACCAAGAGCATAAAACAAGTTGAAAGCCATAAAAGGTAATTACTTTGCATAAAGAACATTAAAGACAAAAATGAATATCTTAAAAGTAACTATCAACACATTACCTAAAATAATAATGACGCGTTTAGGCAGATTAGTCCATGGACCCATTAAAATACGTGAATATCAAGATATGCATTATTTATTGATATATAATATATTTGACAATAATTAGGTAACTCGAATAATGACGTCCCTCATAATAATTTTTTATTGAGAGTATAACAAGAAAAATACTATTCTTAAATATTTTAAAAAATATATCATATATTCGACAATAATTATTTTATTATCTTGCAAGAAACATATAAATAAATTTTACCAATTTCATATTCTCAATAATAAATAAATCAAGAGTGAAACAAACCCGCCTTACTTGTTTCTTCTATGTTTCATTTCTAACTCAAATCAAACGAAACATAAGTTAGAGCTAGCAAATTAGATTAAATTTTAGTTACATAGGATTCTGAAATTGAAAACTTTCTGTTTTGTCATCACCATACCACTACTAGGCTATATATCCGTGCTTCTATATATATATATATATATATATATATATATATATATATATATATATATATATATAACACTTTTATTGTAAGGATCATCATACATGTTTTTTGTAAGATCTAGGTCATATAGATAGTTACTCCAATCCTGACAATGCAAGCCGCTTTGATTGAACCCTTCAAATATCATGTGTTACTCAGAGATTTAGAGGCAAAGATACACTCTTCACTTTTGCCCACCACCTCTACCGAGCTATCCAGGGATTCCGCGTCTTCATGGATGATCAGAAAATCGACAAAGGGAAAAAATATCTCAAAAACTCCCCAAGGCGATTGAGGAGTCCAGGATTTATATTATCTTTTTATCACGAATTTTGCTTGTATTGCTTAGTTGGAGTTGTTAATTCTTGATGAGTTTGCTGAGGAAAAAAAATCACCCATAGTTAAAGTTTATATTCATAATTAAGAATATTAGATTTAAAGAAATAAAGATGTGTACAAATGAAAACAATAACAAAGAGAAATAATGGTTAGTTAGAAAATAACCGTGTCTCTCAACTAATTAGATGAAAGATTATAGATATATGTTTTAAGAAAATTTCATATACAGTCAAAATTGAACATAAGTTCTCACACTCTTTCAAATTTACACACCAAGTTGTAGATCTATTTCTCTTTATAACATTTAAAAATAAAAATAAAATCAACAATTAAAAATTCTATCACACATCTTTAAATAATATAATTAAACATAGGAATCACAATTGCCATATTTTACAAAGCATAAATAATATGTGTTTTAAGAAAGTATAATGCAAAAGGTGAAATCTACTTTTATTCTAACAAATCAAAAGGCTAAAATTTGGTAAAGTACCCTGTGATGGTCTTGTAAATAATTTTCACCTCCAGCCAAAAACAAAATGGATTGAAAGAAGCCAAGGTGTAGGGTGAAACATATTTGATAAGAATTAAAACAAAAAGATTACAAGGATGAAAAAAAATGTTAATCTATATGGACAAAAAATATATTTAAACCAAAAAATTTTATTATGTGTTATTGTTAACAAACACTAATTGACACTAATTGTAGTTATAAAGTGTTGTAAATATTGACTTAAATATCTTTTTACTCTTTTCAATTTTTTTTTTATTTTCATCCTTCCAAAACAAATTATTTTTAGTCCTTACAAATTATGGTTGTTTTATTTTTTATCTTTATAAAGCTTTAGATAAGACTTTTTAGATTTTAAAATCTTATCAAAAAGACTTTAAGGAAAAAAATATAAACAAACATAATTTATATGGACTAAAATAAAAAAATATTTTACAAGAATGAAAAAAAAAACTTTAAGTTACATACACTAAACAAACATTTAAACTTATATTTAAATTATTGAAATAGATATATAACTCTTCAATTATTTTTCACATATCCCAAACACTTGATTGAAGAAAATAAACATGAGAATAATTTAATAACATATTATTTTATAAGCAAGAATACTAGATGAAATATATTTTTAAGTTTTAACAAGATGAAAACCTTCATTTTAGTATGTTTCTTGATTGAAAAAATATTTCAGTTTCAATCTCATATTGGATTATGTTATTTAGTGTTATATGCTCTTTGTTTCAAATATAAGAAAAAAATTATTCACATTAATTACATCAATCTTAATTAAAAAATAAGTTTTTTCTACCATATTTAATTGAAACTTGATATTAGAAATAAAAATGAGTTATTAGAAGTACCACTTCAATTAAATAAATAATATTTTAGATATGATAGCATGAAATAAAATTACTTAAAATTTTGTTAAGAACAAGAAAAAAAACTTTTTTCTCTCCTTATATTTGAGACCTAAAGAAATATATGCTATAATAATTAAATTAATTTAATCATTAAATAATAATAATATTACGTTACAATTTAAAACGATTGCAATTAAACAGTACTTGAATGTTATCTGATGTATTAAATGCTATAATAATCAAATTAATTTAATCATTAAATCATGTTATAATAATAGCAATAATAACAATATTTTACAATTTCAAATAAATTATAAATAATATATTAAAATATATTTTTATCATTCTTTGTAAATTTTTAATAATAGTTTATGCAAATCACAATTTCAAAAAAAATTTATTCAAATTAAAAAATTAAATTTTATATATTAAATCTCAAAAAAATAGTTTGAAAATAATTAAATAAACTCCATGTTTTTTAACTTATAATAAGAGAGTTGATATTTGTGGACGGGCTCAAGTCTCACTTTGAATAAGACGCTTGAAAAGACACATTGCATTTACATTAAGATTAGTTTTGTATGCTAATTCAGGTTATAGACGGTTTCCTTAATAAGAAAAAAGATAATCAAAATTTTATTTTTGTCATAACAAATTCAAACTTAAGAACAAAACATTTTAGTAAAAAAAAAATTAAAATGTAAGGTAATTATCATTGTAAAAAAATTATAAATATAATTTTGTGTGTGTTAATTTTGTTGTAAAACTCCTAAACCAATTTGTAAATTTTTATCTTGAAAAAACGTCATCCTATAAAACATTATCATGCACACATTCGATAATAAATACAAAGAAACTATGAAAAACCAAAAATTCCAAAAAAAAACAAATATGAAAAACCTACATATCCTGTAGTCACAATGCTTAAGAAGAAAAAAAAACTGTATAGAATAAGTAAATCATCTCTTATCATCTTATTTATATAAGAAAAAAGTTGTAACTTCAGAAAATTTAATTAAATTAATATTTTTTCATCATTTTTTAATATTTGTTATACTTTTAATTATACTCAATTATACATTTATGTTGGATATTTTAGTGTAATTGATCTCTTTATTATGTTAAAATAAGAGTGCACGCTTGTTTTAATGTAATAACGAGATGTTCGGTTTAGACAAATTTTGGAAGTTACATGGAAGTTACTAAAACTTCCATCAACGGTTGGAAGTTCCATGGAAGTTACTAAAACTTCCATCAACGGCAGTTTTTTTTTTTTAAAAAAAAAACTTCCATCAACCGCCAAAACCTTTGATCATAAATAATCATTCTGGTTCAGAAAGCATAAGGTGTGACAAAACATACAAGACCAAAACAAAACTCTTGAATTATAATCTTCTGATTTTATCCGATTAAACAATTTTGGTTGAACCCCGAAATTTGATTCAATCTGAAAGTGTTATACACGACTTCAGATTTATCCAGTATCATCTCGTTTTTCAAATTAACCAACAAAAGATTGAATCAAATCTTTCGAGATGACGAACGATAGTTCGAAGATGACAAACAAGTTTGCGAAGTTGGACAAGTTTGAAGGACAGGATTTCAGAAGATGACAGAAGAAGATGCACTTTCTCTTGACAACATTGAAGGTGGTGTATGTGCTGAGTACACCGATGTCAGTGTTTATGGAAGACGAAACTCTGGATCAAACAAGGAAGCGTTCGAAATGGGAGAACGACGATTACATTTGTCGTGGACACATTCTGAACGGTATGTTTGACTCTCTCTTTGATATTTATCAAAATGTTGAGTCTGCTAAGGAATTATGGGACTCTCCAGAAGATGCTTCAAGTAACAAATTCTTAGTTAGTAATTTTTTTAATTACAAAATGATTGATTCGAGGCCTGTTATGGAACAATATAATGAACTGCTGCGAATTTTGGGTCAGTTTACTCAACATGATTTGAAAATGGATGAATCCATTCCAGTTTCATCTATAATTGATAAACTGACTTCTTCTTGGAAAGACTTCAAGCATACCTTGAAACATAAGAAGGAAGAGTTGACTCTGGTTCAACTCGGTAGTCATTTCATGATTGAAGAGTCGCTGAGGGCTTAGGAAATTGACAAAGTCAATGATAAAAACGTAGCAGGTTCCTCTTCCGTTAATATGGTAGAGGAAAGTGGAACAGTTAAGCAAAATTACAATGCTAAAGGTAACAAACAAAAATTTCAAGGAAATAAGAATAAAGGTCCAAACAAATAGACAAAATTGTCATGTTGGAAGTGTGGGAAACCTGGTCATTTAAAGAGGGATTGCCGGGTGTTCAAAGGAAAGAACAAGGCTGGTCCAAGTGGGTCTAATGATCCTGAAAAGCAACAAGGTCAGATTGTAGTGAATAATTTTAATTCGAATACGAATTCAAATTATGTATCACTAATATCTGATGCATTCTATGTGCAGGATGATGACGTTGCTTGGTGGTTTGATTCGGGAGCAACAAGCCATGTGTGCAAAGATCGTCGTTGGTTCAAGGAATTTAGACCAATCGATGATGGCTCTATTGTGAAGATGGGCAATGTTGCAACTGAACCAATCCTAGGATTAGGTTGTGTGAATTTAGTTTTTACTTCCGAAAAAAGTTTGTATTTAGATAATGTCTTATTTGTACTTGGTATTCGTAAGAATTTATTGTCTGGTATGGTTTTAAATAATTGGGGTTTCAAGCAAGTACTTGAAAGTGACAAGTACATCTTGTCAAGACATGGTTCGTTTGTTGGATTTGGTTATCGTTGTAATGGAATGTTTAAATTAAACATTGATGTTCCTTTTGTTCATGAATCTGTTTGTATGGCCTCGTGTAGTTCTATAACTAATATGACAAAATCAGAAATTTGGCATGCTAGATTAGGACATGTTCATTACAAAAGATTAAAAGGTATGCCAAAAACAAGTATGATTCCTCCTTTTGATATGAACATTGAAAAATGCAAAACTTGCATGTTGACCAAGATTACTAGGAAACCTTTTAAGGATGTTAAAAGTGAGACTAAAGTCTTAGACCTTATTCATAGTGATTTGTGTGATTTGCATGCTACTCCATCATTAGGTCATAAAAAATATCTTGTTACTTTTATTGATGATGCATCAAGGTATTGTTATGTATATTTATTAAATACAAAAGATGAAGCTCTTGATAAATTTAAAATTTATAAGAAAGAGGTAGAACTTCATCAAAATGGGCTAATCAAAACTCTTCGTACGGATAGGGGAGGTGAGTATTATGATCCGGTTTATTTTCAATCTACTGGAATAATACATCAAACTACAGCTCCCTATACACCACAACAGAATGGTGTAGCTGAAAGGAAGAATAGAACCTTGAAAGAAATGGTGAATTCCATGTTATCCTATTCGGGTTTAAGTGAAGGATTTTGGGGTGAGGCTATGTTGACAGCCTGTTACTTGTTGAACCAAATTCCTAACAAAAGGAATAAGGTTACCCCATATGAACTTTGGCTAAGGCATATAGACAAGTTTATAATGGGAAGTCTAGACACTTGGGTGTTAGACACAACATGATTCGGGAGTTAATCATGCATGGTGTGGTATCAGTGGAGTTTGTGAGAACTCAACATAATTTGGCCGATCATTTAACCAAAGGGTTAAGTAGAGATCTCGTGAAAAGGTCGGCTGTGGGATTAGGATTAAAGTCCATCTGAAATCTCTTATGTTAAGATACCCAATTCCCATCTAATATGACATTAGGTGCTGAATTCAATGTGGAAAGCTTAACATGTAGAGATTGGAACACATCATCAAAAGTATCCCAAAAAGAATGTGTTCGGTTCTGTAAGTTAAGGAGGTTGAAGTATAACTTCTCAATGGTTCTTTTGAAAAATTGCATTTGCAGGTGCAAGAAAGAAAATGACCACCTATATAAGCATGAAGTTTAGCCGCTTCAAGAAGCTGGGACTTGGCTTTGATATGCTTATGAAGGATAGGGACACAGGCTAGTAAAACTAGTGTCGAGCAAGAGTAATGTTATAAACTATTGTGCAGATTATCTTCATGTATTCATTATGAATAGAAAGGGTTCAATCCTTAGTGACACCCTGATATTCGAATATTTGAAACGTGTAATTTGCTAAGATGAAATTCAATCGTCACGATATTTCATCTATGCAGTAGTTTGTGATATGTTATGACTTTGGTGATTTGATCGGTAATTACACTAAAATGGGGGAGGTTTGTTGGACATTTTAGTGTAATTGATCTCTTTATTATGTTAAAATAAGAGTGCACGCTTGTTTTAATGTAATAACGAGATGTCCGGTTTAGACAAATTTTGGAAGTTACATGGAAGTTACTAAAACTTCCATCAACGGTTGGAAGTTACATGGAAGTTACTAAAATTTCCATCAACGGTAGTTTTTTTTTTTAAAAAAAAAAACTTCCATCAACCGCCAAAACCTTTGATCATAAATAATCATTCTGGTTTAGAAAACATAAGGTGTGACAAAACATATAAGACCAAAACAAAACTCTTGAATTATAATCTTTTGATTTTATCCGATTGAACAATTTTGGTTGAACCCCGAAATTTGATTTAATCTGAAAGTGTTATACACGACTTCAGATTTATCCAGTATCATCTCGTTTTTCAAATTAACCAACAATTTATAGTTTTTGTTTTATAACCGTAAATTGCTCTAGGAAGGAAATTATAGATTATCTAAATTTTTATTCATTGTAATATTGATTAACTATTTTTTTATACAAAATGTTTGAATTTAATTTAAAAGCAATTTCGTATAATTAATATATGATTTTGTATGCATGTACATTTGATGAAATATATTTTAAATTATAACAACTGAAAATCATCATTGTAATATGTTTTACTTTTTTGTGTTAATTATGGAATTAGTATGACGAAGATAGTTCCGTTAGAAGCAATGATTGATTTTCATCGCACATTGGTTACCATAACAAACCAAAATATATACTTATTTATTCATTATCTTAATTTAAACTATTTGAAGAATGTGCATTATTATATTGGAATAGTTTGAAAATTGATGACAAAAATTATTTATTTTCAAACTTCATTTTTTCTTCTTTTTTGTCGGATAAGATTAGATTAACCAATCAAATATTTTGTTTTAAATAATTAATTACAAATATAATTGATTTTTTTTAATAAAAGGCACTAAAGTATTAAATTTTTATGCTTAAAGTTTAAACATCATTTTTCTCTCCTTTTTTTGTTTGATAGAACCAGCATGGAAATATCTCATAACATAATTAAAATAATGTATAATTTTAAAAAAATCGTTATATATAAAATACTTATAAATCCAAGAGACACATAAATAAAATATTGTGTAATTTTTTCCTTTAAAAAATGTTCCTACATTTGTGGTTTTGTCTTTATAAAATCATTAGTATTAATTGTCTATTCATTAACATTTTGATAATAAAACATATATTTAGCCATTAATTTTAGGTATTTTAATTTTAAAATGAAACATAAATTGCTCCATACCTTAAATATTAATTTAATTTTTTTCCACCCAATTAATTTCTATCCGAGGCACACGTATATTTGAGCATAAATGGTATGTTAAAATGTGACCTAAAAGGCTTCATATTGTTAAATATTAATTATATTTTTTCACTCGGTTTATACTTATTTCTGCACACTTATTGATTTTTCCCTTTAATTCAACTTTTATTTTTTTATAAATAAAAAAAAATACTTAACTTTTTAATACTCTGCACTACAACATTGTTTAGATAACGGTATTAATTTACATCATCATTTCATGCATGATAAATTTTTAACTTTTAAAATAATTTAAATAGTAATTTATAATTACATAATGATATGAAATTGTTTTAGGCTGCCAACACATAAATATTAAATTTTTTATCAAACAACTTTTAAATTTCAATCACAAATATTTATATAAGGGTTTAAATATTGTAAAGTTGGGAATTAAATATATTCGATTAACACAAAATCACATATAGTTAAAGTTTATATTCATAATTAAGAATATTAGATTTAAAGAAGAAAAAAATGTGTACAAATGAAAACAATAACAAAGAGAACTACACCTAATATATCATGATAAAGTTCTCCAAAACAAAATCTGAAAGATCTTCTATCTACATATAATGGGTGCAAGTGAACTATCCTCAAATCTGCCTAGCTGTTAGCTTAACCGTTAAACTAAAATAATAATTGCCATATTTTAAATCATATAATTAAACATAGAAACCACAATTGCCATATTTTACAAAGCATAAATAATATGGGTTCTATCACACATCTTAAAATAATATAATTAAACATAGAAACCACAATTGCCATATTTTACAAAGCATAAATAATATGAGTTCTAAGAAAGTATACTGCAAAAGGTGAAATCTACTTTTATTCTAACAAATCAAAAGGCTAAAATTTGGTAAAGTACCTTGTGATGGTCTTGTAAATAATTTTCACCTCCAGCCAGAAACAAAATGGATTGAAAGAAGCCAAGGTGTAGGGTGAAGCACAACTTGAATCCTTTTGAAGGGAAATTCACCCCAGACATAGTCTGCACAGGGACATAAGCATAAGAATATAAAAAATATAAAATAATAGTATATAATAAGAAATCAAAATAATGAAGTAAAAGAATTTTTAAAAGGCCAGGATTATATAAAACCTTTGAATTCACATATAGAACCTTCAACAAAATTCATAGTAAATAAAATTCAAATTAAACATTAGTTTTAGTAGCAGCAGTAAATTTAATGCTTCACAATTCCTCCTTTCAAAAGTACACATTTGCATTATAATCTTGTATATGAAATAATGAAATATTTTACCTCTCGTTTGGGTCGAATAAGTGCACAACAAATTCTTCGAACAAACAAACCCCGAATGTGCCACTGAAACAATGAAGAAAATATTAATGCGAGAAAAAAAATCTCAAATGTCGCATAAATATCATTTGGGACTTAAAATCTCAGAAAAAGAATCCTAACGCAACCTTTACCCTTTGTAGAGAAATGACAACCCAAATCACATACAAATAAACACCATGATTTTTTCGGAAAAAATATTTCCTGTGATTTTGGTGCAAATAGGAAAACCAGTCCCAAATATATGTTTCTTTCTTCAGTCATCACAATTTTTTTTAAAAAAAATCAAGAAACTCCCGAACTGCTTGAGCAAAGAGGATTTGAAAAAAGAAAAGAAATGATAAATCGACTATATGATTTTATACAAAATTCAAATGGAGAAGTATTCTTCTCACTAATTTTTGCCTATTCTAGCTTCTTCATATATCAAAACCCCCTCTCATTCTATCGTCAGATTCAGATTTCAAAAGATCTTTAACTTTTTTCACTCGACGATATATAATCCAACTGAACAAGCAATTAATATGATAGAGAACTTTTGATATGACAAAAAAAGTGAGAGTATTTTCTAAAGTCTACTCACTAACTTTTGCATTTATCCAGCAAACATAAGTTTTTTTTAATTAATTGTTATTGTTAATTTCTAACAAGGATACCAGTAGAAATGAAATGTACCGATAATTTGTAATCAACCCATTAATTTCGCAACACTTTTTAATGCATCATGGATTTTTTTTTATCACAGCTCATAATTATATCAAGAATTTTTTTTCCAAAAATCATACTTACATTGAAATGCAATTAAAGCTAAAATGATTATGTTTAGGGGAAAAAATGGAACTTATTGTGCATTGATAGGCAATTAAGGCCAAATACAAGGTGTTTCTCATTTTTTTTATCCAAAACTACCCACCATCTCCTTTTCTATCCAAAAAATACTCTCATCCTCCTCCTTATATATATATATATATATATATATATAAAGATTTGTGTCATATGGAGGATTTCAGAGGGTAGGTTAAAATTTCCAAGGTTTACTAAAAAAGATACTTTCTCTAAAAAATAATCGATACAGGCATTTTGCATGGAAAATTGAGATCGTATCTATACTAATATTTTAAGGATAGAAATTCTAATCTACTTAGGACATTGTTATGAAATGGAGATGATTAAAAGTAACTAAAATCAATGAACCCCCAATTAAGGATATTTTAATTATGCTAATTGGGTAAAAATACATGAATATTTCAATTATGGTAATTAGAACTGGTATTGATTTAAATTAATTAAGACAGTTATAAAAATGTTAATCAAGGTAATAAAAACCATGGATGATCATTTTCTTATATGGAAGATTAATTGTTTGTTGCATTATTTAGAATTAAGTCAAGAAAGAGCATCAAATTTTGGACATTTGATTATTAATTAACAAAGTAGGATGAGCGAGGGACAAGTTGGGATGAATTTATGTTTGTTCCTACCTTATTTTATTTTTTCTTAAACCAACTTTTGTATCATGAGTAAAACGATTAGGGATAAAAAAAAAATCTGTATTCATAGGTAAAATTTACTAGAAGTTAAAAATAGACAGTGTAATGAATACTTTTGGATAAAGTAATCTACTTGCTTATGAAGAAAACGCCGGTAAGTAACAAGTTACATGAACTTGTAATATATTTTGTAATTATTATTATATAAATTAAGTTACTCTAATTTATTATTATTATTATTATAACTATAAAATATAAATAATTTAAAATAATTTAAATTTTTAGTCTAAATATGTTTCAAATTTAACTCAGGAATATACTTGTTTCAAATTTAAAGTTTTAGTACAAAAACATATGTATACAATTTTTTTAAAAGTATTTGTTTTTAGTATAATTTTTAGCATAATACATTTCAAATTCTAATTTAATTTTCCTTTTTGTTTTAAATTTTTATTTTAAAAAACATTCATTGTTATCCGTGAATATACTTACATATATTCTTACAAAATTCATTGATACTTGCCTAAAGGATATTTGTGTAGGTACGAAACAAGCACGATGTGTATTTTCTTTTAATGAGAAAACGATGAAAGACTACTACTTTTAGCCTGTCTTATTTCATTATCATTTCTAATAACAATTTAGTTTACACGTATCAAATCATATTTGTAAAATTATTAATAATTTATACAATATTTAAATTTAAGAATTAACATATAAATTATATATGTATGAATACTCGATCTAACCAAAAACCTAAATATATTCCTAAATTTTTTAACATATTGAAGCATAAAGTTATCTCATATTTAGGTAATCGACTTTGATAAATACATGGGTACCAGCCATCAAAGTGTATGGAAGCCAAGTATTTCAATATTCGGCTTAGTTGGATAGTCAAATACTTATGCATTCCAATGTCAATAGTATTCGGATATTCGATGCAACCGAATGCTTGTCTAGATATATATCAACACCTTTATGAGGTTTATGCTTAAAAGTATTCAAGTACTATGTTAAGTTGAATATCAAAGTATCCTGAATCCTGCCTTTGAGCACAACAAGATGCTCGGCCTAGTGTTCGATATTCAACTCAATCGAGTACCCAAACAACCAAAAGCATAAAACAAGTTAAAAGCTATAAAAGATAATTACTTTGCATGAAGAATATTAATGACAAAAATGGATATTTTAAAAGTAACTATCAACACATTTCCTAAAACAATACAATAATAAGCCGATCTTTATAAATAATTGCGAAAATATCAAGATATGTATTATTTATTGATATATAATATATTTAACAATAATTAGGTAATTCGAATAATGACGTCCCTCATAATAATTTTTATTGAGAGTGTAACAAGAAAAATATTATTCTTAAATATTTTTAAAAATATATCATATATTCAACAATAATTATTTTATTATCTAGCAACAAACATATAAATAAATTTTACCAATTTCATATTCCCAATAATAAATAGATCAAGAGTGAAACAAACGGCCTATGTTTCATTTCTAACTCAAACAAAACATAAGTTAGAGCTAGCAAATTAGATTCAATTTTAGTTATATAGGATTCCCTATTTGGAAACTTCTATTTTGTCACCAACAGATCAGGCTATATATTCGTGATTATGTAAACTTGGACACTTTTGTTGTTTTGTCAAAATCAGTATATATGTTTTTTTGTAAGATCTTCTAGGTCAGATAGATAGTTACTCGGACAATGCAACCCTTTAGCCGCTTGGTGGAACCCTTCAAATATCATGTGTTTCTTAGCTTCAGAGGCAAAGATACACGTTTCACCTTTACTGGCAACCTCTACCGAGCTCTCCAAGATCGGGGATTCCGCGTCTTCATGGATGATCAGAAAATTGACAAAGGGAAGAAAATATCTCAAGAACTCCCCAAGGCGATTAAGGAATCCAGGATTTATATTATCGTTTTATCTGAGAATTTTGCTTCTTCCTGGTATTGCTTAGTTGAAGTTGTTATGATTCTTGATGAGTTCGCTAAGGGGAAGGGTAGATGGATTGTGCCGATTTTCTTCTACGTGGATCCCTCTGTTCTGGTTCGTACTTATGAACAAGCATTGGCTGACCAGAGGAAGTGGTCTAGTGATGACAAAATTGAAGAATGGAGGACTGCTTTGACTAAATTATCTAAATTTCCTGGCTTCTGTGTCAGCAGGTACTCGATCTCGCCAATACTTTTTTTTCTTCCCCTTTTTCTGCTTTTCTTTTTGGTGAAAAAAAATGCCTTTGACCTCATTGTATATCTAAGTAGCCATTCTTCGAGTAAACTCATTTTTATTGTGCAGGGACGGGAATATATTTGAATACCAACATATTGATGAAATCGTTAAAGAGGTCTCTAGACATGTTATCTGCCCAATTGGACTTGATGAAAAAATATTTAAGGTTAAATTGCTTTTGTCCTCTGGATCAGATGGAGTCCGCATGATTGGGATATGCGGAGAAGCTGGGATTGGTAAAACAACTTTAGCCCATGAAGTTTTTCACCACGCTGACAAGGGATTTGATCACTGTCTCCTCTTTTATGACGTGGGAGGAATTTCAAATCAGTCTGGAATTTTGTCAATACTCCATGGAAAAAGGGTTTTTATAATTTTTCAAGATATTAAACATTTCAAGCAGTTGGAAGACATTCGAGAACTAACTAAGCAGCTTGGTTCTGGCAGCAAAGTCATCATTACAGCTCAAGATAAGCATTTGCTTGATAGATATGGGATTGGATTTGAAAGTATATGTGAAATAAAAGGGTTTAGTGATTCAGAAGCTGATCGATTGCTTGAATTCAAAGTTCTTAATTCTGCAACTGTTAGTCCTAAGTATGTGAACATTCTAAACCGAATCAAGTCTTATGCCCTTGGTCATCCATGGACTTTGGAAGTAATGTGTTCCAACTTGAGTGGAAAATCAATAGAAGAATGTGAATCTGCATTACTCAAGTATGAATCTATAACAGATAGAGACATCCAAAAGATACTAGAAGTAAGCTTTATTGCTTTGGAAAAATGTCAGCAGCAGATGTTGATTCACATTGCATTGTACCTCAAAGACCAGAAATTGGTAGATGTTGAAGCTGAACTTTGTAATAAGTATAAAGTGTGCCCCAGATTAGATATTAGAGTGTTGCTTGATAAATCTCTTATAAAAATTAATCACCACGGTCAAGTGACATTGCATACCTCTACACAGGAAATGATTAAAGATAAAGCTTCACGTTTTGAGGTAAGAATATTTTGGATGATTTGAATTGATTTTTTTTATATTATTATTATTTAACCTTGTTTTTAACAATGAACAATTATTGTTTTGTCATGAAACTCGGTATATACAATGTAATAGGAGCATGGAAACCAAGAAATGCAATTTGTCTTAAATGATGGAAGCGGGGATTGGGATCCGATGGAATTGGATTGACAATTACCAGAAATCTTGCTGCTTCAAAGAAAAAAGTTTACTTCTGCTCCTGTTCATCAGTAGTTAATAATTTTTTCCTTGTGTGTGTATCATGGTTTATTTTGAAATTTACATTTCTGAAAATCTGGTCTTTAACCAAGCTGAATGGTGTTGTTTGATGCATGTAACTGACTTCACCTAGCGGGAAAAGGCTTTTTGTTGTTGTTCTTGTATTTTGAGGTTTACACTTCAGTGTGTTAGCTATAGTGAGTTGTTTGACTTCAAATGCTAGTGTGTCAATGTTTTATGTTCATTATGTGAGAATATACCATTGCTATTTTTAATTATAGAGAAAAAATCTTCAATTCACGATGTGCTGACATGGTTCAATTTATGATTCGGAAAATACAGCTTCCAGTTATGATTTGAATCCATATTTAATAATATTAACCATGATTTCAACATTTGATGAATCTGTTTTCCCTCCTTAAGTTACTCAAGTGTTTAATGACTCCAAATTACAAATAGATTAAGTTTTCTCCTTTAATACTATTTACATTATTTCCTGTTAATATCTTATGTGCATCAAGTCGGTGCTATACTAGTCTTTTTTAAGAGAAAATACTAGTCTTTTTTAAGAGAAAATTAATTGCGATCATGTAGTCAAAGCTCAAACTTGGATCTTTACAATTTAATTGCTACTGATTTGAATGATTATGAAACTGAATGTTGTGATCTATATTCAACTGAACTGTTACAAAATTGCTAACCACATATATAGCAGTTAGAAAGTTATGATCTGAATCCTAACTAGCTTGCTTACTTAACAAAACAGTAGCAATAGCAGCTCAGCAGTGAGGATGACTTTAACAGAATAAGTGCTAATTTAGCATTTCTCTACCAAACTTGGTGTGCAGTGCAGCAACATAAATTAATCAAGCACTGAGTTTGTATGCATTACTAAATCTGTGTGGTGACACAGCCTTGGTTAGGATGTCTGCAATTTGATCTTAGGAAGAAATATTGCAGATTAATAGGAGTAATGACTTTCTATTTGATAGGGTACAGATCTAGCTCCTTATGCTTGTTTTTCGGAGTTTCAAACCTTATTATGTTAGAAGGAACAATACTTAGGCTGTCATAGTAGCAGTGTTGGCCAAACTGTTGTACTCTGGTAGCCAACACATTTAACTCTTCCAGGAGTCGGAACCCACAACAATTCAGTAGCAGTGTTGGCCAAACTGTTGTACTCAGCTTTAGTGCTAGATCTCACAATTAGGGCCTGTTTCTTAGACCATCAAATGAAATTAGACCTAACTTAATGCATAAGCCCAACATAGATCTTTTGTCTTCCGTCATCAGGATCACATGCCCAGTCAGCATTATAGTAGGTTTATAGAGTGAATGACAGGTGGAACTGAGCCAGTGCAGCAATAACCCACGATAGATGGGTGCTTTTAAGGATGTGTGCATCTCTGGTTGGGAAAGACATTGGCTCTCTTCATTCACATTATAGTTGATTTCTGGCATAGTTAAGGTTACATATTGTATGGATGAGAATCGTGGACATAAAGTGTGTTTGGAAAATCATTCTCTCTTAACATAAATGGATATTGAACTCAAGGACAGGCAAAACTTGCTTCTTCATTTCCTCCCTTTGAAAGTGTGAATGCCTGTTTTTGGGTGTTCAAAATGGTAATCCAAACATACCAATAGTCAGCCCCAAACTGAGTTTACAGCTGCCAACCATAGTAGGCATGCCTTTGGCATCAATCATGTGAATTTTGGTCTACTTCCCTTGAGATAACAAGACGGACGGATCGGGATGGTGCATGACTGAATACCCAAAAAGCAGTGGAGGTGCAAAGTTGCTTTAATCCAAAAAGTGAACTAAGTTTGGTGATAACTTGCTGGGTTAGCTGGGGTGAGCTACCAGAAACCAAGCGACCAAGCATCAGGACAGAACCAGAAATTCACAGAACAATCTTATTTTAAATTGTAACAAATGAAAATCATCATTGTAATATGTTTTACTTTTTTGTGTTAATTATGGAATTAGTATGACGAAGATAGTTCCGTTAGAAGCAATGACTGATTTTCATCGCACATTGGTTACCATAATTCAAACCAAAATATATACTTATTTATTTATTATCTTAATTTAAACTATTTGAAGAATGTGCATTATTATATTGGAATAGTTTGAAAATTGATGACAAAAATTATTTATTTTCAAACTTCATTTTTTCTCCTTTTTTGTCTGATAAGATTAGATTAACCAATCAAATATTTTGTTTTAAATAATTAATTACAAATATAATTGATTTTTTTTTAATAAAAGGCACTAAAGTATTAAATTTTTATGTTTAAAGTTTAAACATCATTTTTCTCTCCTTTTTTTGTTTGATAGAACCAGCATGCAAATATATCATTACATAATTAAAATAATGTATATATAATTTTAAAAAAAATCGTTATATATAAAATACTTATAAATCCAAGAGACACATAAATAAAATATTGTGTAATTTTTCCTTTAAAAAATGTTCCTACATTTGTGGTTTTGTCTTTATAAAAATCATTAGTATTAATTGTCTATTCATTAACATTTTGATAATAAAACATATATTTAGCCATTAATTTTAGGTATTTTAATTTTAAAATAGAACATAAATTGTTTCATACCTTAAATATTAATTTAATTTTTTTCCACCCAATTAATTTCTATCGAGGCACACGAATATTTGAGCATAAATGGTAGGTATTTTAATGTTAAAATGTGACGTAAAAGGCTTCATATTGTTAAATATTAGTTATATATTTTCACTCGGTTTATACTTATTTCTGCACACTTAACTTTTATTTTTTTTATAAATAAAAAATACTTAACTTTTCAATGCTCTGCACTTCAAACATTGTTTAGATAATTGTATGAAACTGGTTTACATCATGATAAATTTATTAACTTTTAAAATAATTATTTTAAAATAATTTAAATAATAATTTATAATTAAATAATGATATAAAATTATTTTACACTATCAACACATAAATATTAAATTTTTTATCAAATAATTTTAAAATTTCAATCACAAATGTTTATATAAGGGTTTAAATATTGTAAAGGTGGGATTTAAATATATTCGATCAACATAAAATCACCTATAGTTAAAGGTTATGTTCATAATTAAGAATATTAGATTTAAAGAAAAAAATGTGTACAAATGAAAACAATGATAAAGAGAACTACACCTAACATATCATGATAAAATTTTCCAGAACAAAATCTGGGAAGAGCTTCTGTATACACATAATGGTTAAATGAAAATAATCAACCTTCCATCCCTCCAAATCCGCTCTGCTCGTGCCAAAAATAATTTAACACCTCGATCTCTTATTAACAACAATTGATCTTTTTTTGTTTTCGGTTAGTTAGAGAGTAATGGTGTATGTCTCTCAACTGATTAGATCAAAAATTAATTTTAGGAGATATTATTATTGTTTTAAGAAAATTTTATATAAAAAAAAATTATGAGTTTTTCAACTCTTTCAAATTTACACACCAAGTTGTAGATCTCTTCCTCCCTATAAGATTTTAAAAAAATTAAAATCATAACAATTAAAAATTCTATCACACATCTTTAAATAATATAATTAAACATAGAAACCACAATTGTCATATATTACAAAGCATAAATAATATGGGTTTTAAGAAAGTATACTGCAAAAGGTGAAATCTACTTTTATTTTAACAAATCAAAAGGCTAAAATTTGGTAAAGTACCTTGTGATGGTCTTATAAATAATGTTCACCTCTAGCCAAAAACAAAATGGATTGAAAGAAGCCAAGGTACAGGGTGAAGCACAACTTGAGTCCTTTTGAAGGGAAATTTACCCTAGACATAGTCTGCACAGGGACATAAGCATAAGAATATAAAAAATATTAAATAATAGTATATAATAAGAAATCAAAATAATGAAGTAAAAGACTTTTTAAAAGGCCAGGATTATATAAAACCTTTGAATAGACTATCCGGGTTCGATTTTTATAACACTAAATGTGAGCAATTTCCTATCCTTTTGATTGGCATAGGCTTTGCTTGCCTAGATTGACCTTGCTGATCCAACACCTGGCCCAAGTGTTTGTGGGCTTCATCACAAAGGCAATAACTTCTGTACCCCCAATATTTTCAAAGTTCCATATTTGCCCGTCTTCTTATATAAGTTCTCTCTCACCCTTATCTCAACCCTCTTCACCCCCGTTGGGGATTTCACTTTCAGAGTTATATTCCATTCTCATTCTTGCAAATTTGAATCCCTCGGAAGGCATCAAAACAATCAACAAATATGTTGGTATAAAGAAAATTGTGCAAAACTGCATACTATCCTCCTATATTTGCTAAATGTGAAATCGGATGAAAAATACAAGAGTAACAAAGAAGCAAAATTCCACTCTAAAAAGGGTAAAAAATGCATAAGCTATATTGATATTTAGTCCAAAGAACTTGGATGAATATATGAAATAATAACAAACATAAAAAGAAAAAGTTACTCAAACTATTGAAAGATTACAAGTGTTGCAAAAACTGAAGCAATGCTGCTTGATTTGCAGGATCGATATTTTCACTGATGATCTTAGGGTACGTCGCAGGAGAAAGTGAAGAAAGTCGGGACAATGACCCACATGAAACGCCACAACAAAAAAACCCACAGACCGAAATTTTTTAAAATTAAAGCTTCTGGAACAAGCAATCCAAAATAGGCTATCCGGATTACTCTAAGCATTCTGGAACATATACATAACAATATTCCAGATCATCTGATCCGGAAAACCCAAACAAGCTTGTGGATTCTCTAATCTGGAACATACCAACAAATGTGCACAATACAGCTAAAATTACGGATTTTCATAATTCGGAAACACATGAACGAAAAGAAAAACAAAAACAAAAACAACCTGTTCCACAAAATGAATGTGCTTCGAATGTGTTGGTGATTGTCGTCTGTGTTGGCAGTGATAGTCCTCACGGGTGGCAAAGAAAGTCGAAGGGGGATGCAAAGGATAAGGGTTCGAAGAACAAGAAAATAGGGGAAGCAAAGGTATTTTGGGGCTTTAATTTTGTTTTAATTTTAGGCTTCAATAAACTCTTTTTTTAGTACCTACAAAATAACCTGTTTTGATTTTGGTACACAAGTAATTTTGGAGGAATAAATTTTTAGGATTATATAAAAATATTATTATTTTCTTATACTATTCAAAAAAATTAAAATATCCAAAATATAGAACTTATTTATTAATAGAAAATAATATAAGATAATTGAATGTGATTAGTTTTTAATACAACTAAAAATAGTTTTAACAATATTATTTTCCAAATGAAATTACACAACAAAATCCAAATGAAAATAATAATAAAATTATTTTTTTTATAAAAAATAACTCGTAAATCATTTCATTATAATCACTTTTATGAAGATCATTAATTTAACATTCCGCGAAAAAATTATTGAAAACAAAATTAATTGAATGAATAAAAATATAAATTTAATATAACTTACTTAAATTTAAATGATTAAATATAATATTATATTCACGTTAATATAGTATTTGTTAAATGTGAGCAATTTGTTAAATTTGATTTCCGGTTTCTCTAAAAGAACACAAAATTTGTTATTATTTTTAGTTGAACAGTAAGAAACATGCAATTACCGTGCAATTTTTATATAGAAAAAATTATTGTGTGTGAGCTATGCTATATGAGTTTCAGAAATGAGAAGAAAAAAATAATTTCAACCAATCCAACTATGAAAAGAGAGAACGGTTCAGATTTCAGCCACAGAGAACATGTGTATGTAGAGACGGTAGAAGATTTTGTTTACTGAAAATAGATAATAAAAAAGAAAAGAAAAGATAATGACCATTTATTTATTAATTTATTTTTATCAGTAATGACCTTTGGTAGAAAAGAAGTAGTAGTATAAAATAGTGGGAGATGGAGGCAGTTTCAGAATCTATTGATATTAGGGTTTGGAATTGCTGGGATTGGAGTGGGAGGAGTTGAATTAGCGAAGAAGTAATCGATGTCGAAGGCAGTTTCAGAATCTACTGATATTAGGGTTTACGATGTTTTCCTCAGTTTTAGAGGAGAAGACACTAGACGCAGTTTCACGGGGAATCTCTACAATTGTTTGGAGAAAAGGGGAATCCATACCTTCATTGGCGACTACGATTTTGAGAGTGGAGAGGAAATCAAAGCATCACTTTCGGAGGCGATTGAACATTCGAGAGTTTTCGTTATAGTGTTCTCCGAGAACTATGCTTCTTCTTCTTGGTGCTTAGATGGACTTGTACGTATCCTTGACTTCACTGAGGATAACCATCGACCGGTTATTCCAGTTTTCTTTGACGTTGAACCGTCCCATGTGAGGCATCAGAAGGGGATCTATGGAGAAGCACTGGCTATGCATGAGAGAAGACTCAACCCCGAGTCGTACAAAGTCATGAAATGGAGGAACGCACTGCGTCAAGCCGCTAACTTGTCCGGTTATGCTTTCAAACATGGGTAACCTACCCAATCTTTATTTATTCTTTTTTATTTTATATTTTATTTTCAGGTAATATCTTCTTGTCGATCTTGAATGAGTTTAATTAATTGATCAAATTGAGCAGGGATGGATATGAATACAAGTTGATTGAGAAGATTGTGGAGGACATTTCCAACAAGATTAAGATTAGTCGACCTGTTGTGGATCGCCCAGTTGGCCTCGAGTATCGAATGCTTGAAGTAGACTGGCTTCTGGATGCCACATCCCTTGCTGGAGTACATATGATAGGGATTTGTGGCATAGGTGGCATTGGAAAAACAACACTTGCCCGTGCTGTATACCATTCCGCTGCTGGCCACTTTGATACCTCGTGTTTCCTTGGTAACGTCAGGGAAAATGCTATGAAGCATGGCTTAGTGCATCTCCAGCAAACCCTGCTTGCTGAGATATTCCGTGAGAACAATATTCGTCTGACAAGTGTCGAGCAAGGAATTTCACTAATAAAGAAGATGCTCCCCAGGAAGAGGCTTCTTTTGGTTCTTGACGATGTCTGTGAGCTAGATGACTTGCGAGCTCTTGTTGGAAGTCCTGATTGGTTTGGCCCTGGCAGCAGAGTCATCATTACCACTAGAGACAGACATTTGCTTAAAGCCCATGGGGTTGACAAGGTATACGAGGTGGAAGTTTTGGCCAATGGTGAAGCTCTCGAATTGCTTTGTTGGAAGGCCTTCAGAACCGACAGAGTTCATCCAGATTTCATTAATAAATTAAACCGTGCAATCACTTTTGCTTCCGGCATTCCTTTGGCTCTTGAACTTATAGGTTCAAGCTTGTATGGTAGAGGAATAGAAGAATGGGAATCTACTTTGGATCAGTATGAAAAAAATCCTCCTAGAGACATACACATGGCACTTAAAATATCCTTTGATGCTCTGGGTTACCTCGAGAAGGAGGTTTTTCTAGACATTGCATGTTTCTTCAATGGATTTGAATTAGCAGAGATCGAGCATATACTTGGTGCACATCACGGTTGTTGTTTGAAATTTCATATTGGAGCATTGGTGGAAAAATCTCTTATAATGATTGACGAGCATGGCCGTGTTCAGATGCACGATTTGATACAACAAATGGGTAGAGAAATTGTTCGACAGGAATCACCGGAGCACCCTGGCAAACGCAGTAGGTTATGGTCTACTGAGGATATAGTTCATGTTTTAGAAGATAACACGGTGAGTAAGACTGAGATCAATGGTTTGATCTTCATTTTTAGCATTGATTTTTTTTTACCATTATTGTACATGTTAGGTTACATTTCATTACTTTAAACTTTACATTACGTCGAGTTTCTGCCATTCTATTGATGGTATTAGTCACTCTTGATTTTCCCGCATTTTTATAGTACGAGAACTGCTTGAAATCTGCATTTCAATTCCCCTACTAGTACATGCATACATTGTATTGTGGTTGACTTGTGTTTTTTGTGTTGAAAAGGGAACATGTAAAATTCAAAGTATAATTCTGGATTTCTCCAAATCTGAAAAAGTGGTACAATGGGATGGAATGGCCTTCGTGAAGATGATAAGCCTCAGAACACTTATTATCAGAAAGGAGTGTTTTTCCAAAGGTCCAAAAAAACTTCCAAATAGCTTAAGAGTGCTGGAGTGGTGGGGCTGTCCCTCAAAGTCTTTACCATCCGATTTTAAGCCAGAGAAACTAGCTATACTGAAGTTACCCTATAGTGGCTTTATGTCACTTGAGTTGCCAAACTTTTTGCACATGAGAGTTTTGAATTTTGACAGGTGTGAATTTTTAACACGGACACCTGATTTATCTGGTTTCCCAATTTTAAAAGAATTATTTTTTGTTTTTTGTGAGAATTTAGTTGAAATTCATGATTCGGTTGGATTCCTAGATAAACTTGAAATCATGAACTTTGAGGGTTGTAGCAAGCTTGAGACTTTTCCACCAATCAAGTTGACCTCTCTTGAAAGCATCAACCTTTCGCATTGTTCAAGTCTTGTGAGTTTTCCTGAAATATTAGGAAAGATGGAAAACATAACGCATCTTTCTTTGGAGTACACTGCCATAAGTAAATTACCAAATTCAATTAGAGAACTTGTCCGACTTCAAAGTTTAGAACTGCACAACTGTGGAATGGTTCAGTTACCGAGTAGCATTGTCACATTGCGAGAACTTGAGGTGTTGAGTATTTGCCAATGTGAAGGGTTGCGATTTTCAAAACAGGACGAAGATGTGAAAAATAAGAGCTTACTGATGCCCTCTTCATATTTGAAACAAGTCAATTTATGGTCCTGCAGTATATCTGATGAATTCATTGATACAGGACTCGCTTGGTTTGCCAATGTGAAAAGCTTAGATCTTTCAGCAAATAATTTTACAATTCTTCCTTCATGCATCCAAGAATGTCGCCTTTTGAGGAAACTATATTTGGACTACTGTACGCATCTTCATGAAATTAGGGGGATTCCACCCAATTTAGAAACATTATCTGCAATTCGGTGCACATCCTTGAAAGATTTAGACCTTGCAGTTCCTCTTGAATCCACCAAAGAAGGTTGCTGTTTGAGACAACTTATTTTGGATGATTGTGAGAATCTTCAAGAAATTAGAGGGATTCCACCAAGCATAGAGTTTTTGTCTGCAACAAACTGCAGATCCTTGACTGCCTCATGTAGGAGAATGCTACTGAAACAGGTTCATCTTTGTTTTCCTTAATTGGTTATTTGATTTCGTATTTGGCATTCGCATTGATTAAACTCTACATGTGTTTCTAATCATATGAACTATGACTAACAGGAGTTGCATGAGGCTGGAAATAAGAGATATTCTTTGCCAGGAACAAGGATTCCAGAATGGTTTGAGCACTGCAGCAGGGGACAATCAATTTCCTTTTGGTTTCGTAACAAGTTCCCAGTAATATCTCTCTGTCTTGCTGGACTCATGCATAAGCACCCTTTTGGACTTAAACCTATTGTGTCCATTAATGGCAATAAAATGAAGACCGAGTTTCAAAGGAGATGGTTTTATTTCGAGTTCCCAGTATTAACTGATCATATACTTATATTTGGTGAAAGGCAGATTAAATTTGAAGATAATGTGGATGAAGTAGTTTCAGAAAATGATTGGAATCATGTAGTGGTCTCTGTTGATGTTGATTTCAAATGGAACCCAACAGAGCCGCTTGTTGTGCGGACTGGACTCCATGTAATCAAACCAAAAAGTAGCGTGGAAGATATTCGATTCATTGATCCTTATAAACCCACCTTCTTATAAAGAAAAACATATATTAGATGACTTGGGAGTCTCAAAGACCATTTGTGTGACGCAAAAAGAATTGGCATCATTTGATTCATTGCTACCACATTAACAAAGTGGTGGAGACTGGAGGGTGATTTTCGTTGCTTCAACCCTCTAGCATTAAAAGATAATGTGAATTGGGATTCAACTTTGATGGCATCATGCATCCCAGATGAGTAGTACAGCTGGTGTTCAATGTAAGTTTGCTTGTTGCTTTTTTTTCCTGTGTTGTACTAACTACTAGTACTATTAACATGAAAATGTTAAAAGTGATTATTTGTAATATATGGTTTGTCAAATATGTTTGAAACTTCCTATTTTGAAATATCTTATTCCAAACAAGTTAATCAATTGCATGGAGAAAGGTAACTTACGTTAGAAAGTTCAAAAGTGGTTTTGGATTCTGTTGTGTGTGTAGATTGCTATTGATGGAGGCAAGCAATTGTTGGCATTAATTTCTCCTTTTGTTATGAATTACTTGGTAAGTTTATGGAGATTGAGTTTTTCACCATAAGATCCACACTGAGGTGGCTTTTGGTAGGGGGAGAAGTTTTTAGTTTGATGAGAACCATAGATTGGAAATCTTCGTTTCCTATGTTCGGTATCTATTTTAAAAAAAGACATTCCTGGTAAAGAAGTTTTCCCGGGAATGATTTTTAATTAAGTTTCTCACAAAAACTTTCCCATGAAACTTTCCCATGGGAGAGGTGGGAAACTTTTGAGTTAATTTTTTTTTCTTATATAGTAAAAATTATTATGTTACTCTTATTAGATTATTTAATGTAGTTAATAATTAAAGTAATTGACAAAAATATCACATAACTCTTTGATTCTCATTAAACTTACCATCTTATAAAGAATAACATATGTTAGATAACATAGGAGTTTCTCAGAGACCATTTGTGCAGATGCAAAAAGAATCGATGTCATTTGATTCATTGCTACCACATCTGGAAAGGGGTGGAGAGTGGCTTTCATTCCCTCAACCTCTGGATTATTCAAATTTGGTACTATGATGAGAAGCACCGCTGGTGTCCAAGGCAAGTCTGCTTGTCGCTTTTTTTTGTGTGTGTGCTCTCTCGTACTAAATGACAAGAAAATGTCTGAAATGACTACTTATAAATTATAATTTGAAAAATGTTTGAAACTTCATATTTTGAAATATCCGCTTATAGCAATTTCAGGATCATTTGCTCGTACCAATATTCGTATCCATGTGTAATTTCCCTTAGTTCAACACTTCAGCCTACTTTCCTCCCCTCCCCCTATATGCATGTGTCAAAGGTTTATCTGCTTGTTAATTGTATAAAATCCTTTAAAATTATAAGAAAATGGTATATCAAAGGTATTGTGATATACATCAGTCATATTTATTTTGAATTGTAGAAAATTACTTCTTGTACATTAGACATCAGCTAAAAAATTGGGGAAAATATGGAACTGTGCGTGTAAGACTAAAGAAATTGGGGGAAAATATGAAAGTGTCCCCCGTGTAAAACTAAAGAAATTGGGGAAAATATGGAAGTGGGATTTGACGTAAATTACATAATTTGACTTAGCATATGTGGTAACTTATATTTAAGTATTTGACTGACTTGGTATTAAATATGGAGAAATATTTATAACAGGTGCGAAGTATTGATGCTTTGTCTTGCCATGTACCTTTATATTTATTGGAATAAGAGATTCATTGTTTCGTTATGTAACTTTGTATATTATATATTTATTGGAATAGGAGAATCAGGTGAGAAGCCAGAAATGCCAACGTTCCTCAAGCTTTAATTAATTTGATTGTTGTTTTATCGATTGATGAAGTAAATAACTAGTAGTTGCTTGGATGTGTACATAAAACTTGCGAGCAACTTGATTTTTGTGTTTTTTTTTCTACATTCTCATATGTAGCTACTTCTGATTTTATTTACTTTTAGTTTTTGTTTTGCTTTCGTTGATTTCTTCATTTGGTATTGGTTGTCTTATATGGATCCATATTTTGTTATGCATTCAAAGTGACCTTTTAAATGACTCTATTTGTTTTTCCGTTTAAAAGCCAGATCAGAGCCAATCCATGCTTTAACCGTAGTTATGTTGAGGTGCATGGAAAAGTGTAAATATCCTTGCATAAAAATGCACAATATGGTACAAAGAATCTTTAATTGAAATATTTTAAGAGGTGATAAATAAGATCTTTTATAGATTATTTTTTGTTTTGTAAATTTTTTAGAAATTTGATGGTTGCATGATATTTTAATTTGAGTTATTAAATATTTTAATCTCAATGATTTATTATTTTTTTAACATTTAAAGTCACTTTTAGTCTATTATATAATTGTTTTACTCTTTTGTACATTAAATTTAAAAAGTTTCACTCTAGTTATTTAAGTTTTTTAAATGTCTCATTTTTGTCCTTTTTGATGGTGTCTCCTTAACGGACATTAACAAATGCTTACTTGTTCGTTAAGTTGCCTTGTTGGCCTATTTATCATGCACACATGTTTTTCTGACGTGAAAATTAATATAATTAATTTTTTAATAAGATTGGAACAACTCTTTTTGACTGTTACGGTTTTCTTCAATAAATGGTGTCTTCTTCAAATGGGTTTTGGTTCTTCTTTTTCTTCCAATGAGTTCTTCCTTTTCAAATTAAATGGTCATTTCTTTAGCCTGAAATTGGAGTTTAGAGTTTGTGTTGTAGCTTCAAGTTGTTGCAAGTAATTTATAGTTTGACAATGTTCTGGTTTACAATTCTGTGAAGGTCTGATTACCAATTCACAGTACTATTCATCATGTTTTAATAAACTTAATGGATCAAATTGAAACAATTTAAAAATTTTATGGACCAAATTAAAACAAAAAAAAAACTTAATGGACCAGGTTAAAATAATTTAAAAACTTTATGGACCAAAATGGAACTATTTACAAAAATAGAGAACATCGCGTGATATGAACAACCAACATAGGTATTCTAGGTTGCTGATTTCGTATATTAGATGCTGAACTTCTTATCTCAGATGATAGGTTGCGGAGCTTGTTCCATGAGTACTTCATATTCTGAAATTGTAACTTCATGTGTAGAATTTTGTTCAAATTGCTGGTTCACTTCCACATTCTACAAAATAACTCCCCCTGATTATCTTCATTGTGATCACTTGCAATGTGATCACCAAGTGGATCATCAACATCTGCAGAACAAGTATCAAAATCTAACCAAAGAAAACAACAACCATAACTAAAACCAATTACAAAAAACTATAACTATAAATTTATAGAAGCATACAAGATAATTTATAATTACTATTGACTACAACTTGACAACTTGTACATCATCATCATCAAGACAGCTTAGAAGATGGAAGATAACTTCAGCCTCTGCCCCAGGATGCTCGACATAAAGATGAACAATTTCCTATCCAGCTGCAATGCCAACCATCTCTAAAGCACCTTTGTCATCCTTAAACTCTTTCAAACCAACACTCAAGACCTCCCCACCACATCGATACCATAATACAACTCTTTTTGGACAATTCAGTTCCCTTAACATTCACAAAATCTAAAAAATACGACCACATATCCTCAATGCAAATTCCAAAGAGATTCAAAATCCATAAATTCCAAATTATTATCGCCTCTACATAATTTACCACCATGGTACACCATTCAATTGAAACAATGATTCATTATGAAGACCACAATATCTAAGGAGCAAAGTACAATAACCTACAGAAAACACATAGAACATAGCACAACTCATATTAAATGATAATGAATATTTAACTTCATTTGGTGCACACATACAAACATGGCACTCTAAAATTTATAACACCAAAAGAACAACAACACGAATGACATAGCTCTGATGACAACAACAACGTCGGGAATAGCTGCAGAAGGCAACACTGATAAAAATCCGACAACGATCACATGCCCTAGGTCTAACTCTTGCTCGCAAGAACCCTTGGTTTCCTTCCATTTCTGCCCCACGTCAGAATGTCATTTCTCCTTCCAATGGTTTCTTATTTTGCAAACAAAAAGGCATCGTTCAAAACAACATCGTTTTAAAAGCCTTGCCATATCAACATTCTACTCAACAATTACACGGGCATGTTATACAACTCTATTAATTTTTTAAAATGTTTTTCATGAAAAGGAGGAAAATGAGGCATTTTAAAAACTTTAAAGAACCAGGTGAAACCTTTTAACCTTAATATACTAAAATGAAACAACTATGAAATATAATGAATTATAAGTGACATTAATCATTTTTTTAATCTTAATAGTTGATATGATAATTGTTATGAGTTATTTTCATATTCCTATATCTCCACTTCCTATTACATTATACTCACTCAGTAAGGGGTGTTTGGTTTGGTTGTTTTCTGTTTTCATTGAAAATGAAAACAGAAAATGGTGATGGAAATGTGTTTGATTGGATTTTTGAAAATATTTTAACTGAAAATGAAAACAGTTTTCAAAAAATAAAAACAGTAAATGAAAATAGAAAATGAAAATACAAACCAAACACATCCTAAATAATTATAATTTTAAAAAATAATAATATTGTTTTGTGGTTAATCTCTTTACAGTTACATGAATGATATATAAACGAGTAAGATTATGTACAAATAATCTTATTACCTCCTTCAAGTTGTAGTATGCTGCAAATCACAAATACCCAAATTGTGCAATAATGAAGTATATTGAGTAAGACCAAGTGCTTTGGTGAGTACACAAGTCAAGTGGGCAGTGGTAGAGGCATATAAAATAGGTCCTTTAGAATTCCATGTCGAACAAAATGACAATCAACTAGTATATGTTTGGTATGCTTAGGAAAAATTGAACTTTTGGTGGCTATTACAATGAAGATGCATAGGTTGAGAATGTGAGATACCAATGTCAAGAAGAATTTTCTTTAACCATTTCAACTCATAGATAGTTTATACCATGTAACAATATTCAACTTTAGCGGATGAGCGTGAAATCGTGTGTTGCTTATTTGTTTTCCATGAAATGGGAGAGTTACCCAGATGAATGAACCATCCTAAGACAGACCTGTAAGTAATAGAACAATTTCCCCAATCTGAATCACGCTAACTAGTGAATTTGTAGATCACGATTTCTACTCAATGAGCACACCTTGCCCCAAATTTCCCTTTAAGTAGTGAACTTGATAGCAAGCCCATTTCGTCTAGGCCCACTCGTAACACCCCAAGGCTTAAGAAGTTTCTAGGTTATGTTTGAATAATATTTTGGACTTATCCGTTTGTATTTATCTTTCCTTCAAGGCTATGATGTAGCCAAGTGTAGGGCTCTGATATTTAGACTGTTGCAAGTTTGTCTACCTATTGACAACATTGTAATGTTTTCGGTATGAAAATGAAATATCTTAAATTAGATGAATTAGTGTAGAGTAGGTAGAGCAGTCTCTAGCGGATAACCCTACAATTATTGCCCTAATAGAACTACTCACAATGCAATCTCCCAATGCTTTTGTCTAGGTTGCTGCATAAACTGAGACAATATGCGAACACAATAAGACAATTTTGGTATAGTAAAACAAAGTAAATGAAACATCCCACCAACCCTGTATATTGATCAGGATGAGAAAATTTTGATCCTTCCACAATACCCAAATGATGATTTTGCTTCACGGAGTATTTGATGGTTTTGCTCCTAGAAGTCTTGTTTCCCTTATGATACCCACAGCCGTCAATTGTATCGAATGCTAGAAAGAAGAGAATTCTTCAATTATAACATAATTTTACATAAAAAACAATTAAACAATATATGAAATTTACTTTCTAAGGTTGCTTTGTTTAAAAGTAGATTTAAATATAATTTTGGTTCTCTTTTTAAATAGAGATATTTAGTTCTTTAATTCTATAAAATCTGTAGTCCATCAAATTTAAAAAATATTAATTGATAAGAAATTAATTTAATGTAATCTAAATTTAATAATGTGAGATAAGATAAGTCATTTAATCTATATCATAATTGATGTTAATGATCAACACTTTTAGTTTGAAGGAATGATCAAATTTTATTAAAGTAAGAGATTAACTATTTTAAAATAAAAAAACTAAAATTATGAAATTAAAAAAATTAAAAATTTTTATTTTAAAATAAAAGATCAAAATTATCAACTTTTAAAAGTAAAAAAATAATAATTATCGTAACACATATTTGTTTTCCCCACAAAATCAAGGTCAAGAACCAATAAATGTTGAACATTGGCGTGTATCAAAAAGTAAAATAAAATTGAAGATTGATGATTCAATGGGAGAACACAAGACGCGTTTTCTGTTTCTCTTGCTTAAGTTTTTTTTTTTTTTTTTGGGTGAATTTTTCTCTTGCTTAAGTTGGAGGCATCATCTAAACGAGCAAGTCGATGTCTTGTTTGGTTGGCGAAGTCTTTTATTATATAATCAATTTATAGTTAAAAAATATCTGACTAATTTTTATGAAATTTTATTTGACGCGCCTTTACTTCAAAATCGACAAGAGTGTAGTAAATGAATAATTCCTAGGAATCCAAAAAAAAAAAAAAAGAATGCCTAGGAAATAATATTTAAAAAATTATGTTCTTTACATCTCTAGTATTATTAAAATTTGAATATCAAATCAATTAATTCTTTTAAATTCATAAGTTTATAATGTTGCACTAGTAACAGTTTTAAAAATATAAATTTAATTAGAATATACACACAACTGGGCAATCAAAATTTATATATATATATATATATATATATATATATATATATATATATATAATATACAATTTGTTATACTGTTATCTCACCTCATATTATTATGTAAATTAAATTTATTGAATTATATAATAATTATTTTAAAATTATACTTAAAAAAAATTAAATTGATTTATAATATAAAAATTTATACACCAATAATACATGAAAATTAAACTAAAAAAATATTTATTGTCAAATCAAACTGATATTGTACCCAAAAAATAAATCCAGATAATAATATAAGCTCCCATAAAAATAAAAAATAAATGCTAAAGTAAACCAACCCTTTCAAACTTGCAAAATTCAAAGTCAACTCCTACCCACCTTAGCTGCTTAGCCAATCCAGGAAATTGAAAATGGTTGAAACTTGGAAAAGCTAAGGAAAAACAAATCACGAAATTACTTATCAGTACCATTTCAATCTTCATGCACACCAAAACTGTATATAATAAGCATATAATACCAATTGTCTTTGACTTTTGTCAAAGTTCTTATCTTCCATTTTTTTAATTTAATATTTATCTAATATTGTTTAAACGCGTTGGTTAGTCTTGCTTGCATTCGTGTAGTACACTTTCATAAATCATAGCATTGCTAAAAAAAATTAAAATACATTTTGGTTCTTTTTCAATTTAATCCCTCAAATTTAAAAAGTTTCATCATAATTTTTTAAATTATTTTTATCATGTCATATGAGAGTGTTCCGCATCAACAAAAGACCAACAAGATTAGTATCAAATTTGATGAAAAAACTAGAGTAATCTTATAAATTTAAGAAACTAAACTGAAAAAACCAAAATGAAATAAAGACCGAAAATACCAATATTTTAGCCTATATAATGTATACGATAAAATATTTATTTTATATAACTAAAATTTAATAAATAAATATATTTAATATAAATTATATTTTAAATATATAATAATAAATATTTTAATTTATTGATAATTAACTAAAAATATTGAAATTTAGTTTATAAAAGTATATATTAAAAAATAAAATGATTAAAAACTCTTAAAAACATACAAAAATTATTATCATTATTATTTCAAGAACTGTTTGAATTTAAAAATTATCTATACAAGTAATTGAGTGTAATTTCTTTTGAAAGATATAAGTTACAATAATAATTAAAGAAAAAAATATTTAGAAGAAAAAACCCCAAATAAAATAATTATTTTTTATATTAGGTATAGATTATAAATAAATTAAGATTAAAATAAGGAATATTTAAGAGAAATTATTAATGGTTTAGCATCAAATGTTTTTTTATCTGCTCTTTCATGCAAACAACAAAGTAACTGGTTTCTTTTTCTCCTGTCAACTCTTTCTCCATTTTCCACCACCACCCACCGTTTTTCTTCGCCATTTCAAAAACAAAGTTCAACTTTGGTTCGAAAGAATGAAAACCAGAGAGCCGTTCTGTTCCGTTTGCCAAACCCGCTACGACGAGGAGCTGCGGGTCCCACTTCTTCTCCAATGCGGCCACGGCTTCTGCCGGGACTGTCTTTCCAGAATGTTCTCCGCCTCAACCGACACCACGCTGACGTGTCCCCGCTGCCGCCACGTGTCCTCCGTCGGAAACTCCGTCCACGCGCTTCCGAAAAACTTCCCCGTCCTCGCGCTCCTCCGCTCGCCGTCTTCTTCTAACGCCGTCAGGTCCGTTCTCGACTTCGATTTCGATTACACCGATGATGAAGACGAAGATCCAGATCAAGACCAAGACTATCGGAGCTACCTAAAAGGTAAGGCAACTCAAGCTAATTAGCATCAACCAAAAAAAATAAAATATTTGTAATTTTGTATAAAGCAAAAAAGCCTACCTACGTTTGACAAAAAGCTCCATATGTATACTATGGAGTGTGTGTTGATCAAATCGGCTTAATTAGATGTTTTGAGTTCGTGTTCTAAATATCCAATTATCATAAATATTTGGAGGGAAATTTTTATTGTCTATAATAATTTTATCCGCCATTTTAGAAGAGATACCTGCGTGGTTTATTTATATAAAAAACAGCTCAATATGTAATTCTTTCGTTTAAAATAAAAAAAAAAATTGTTTTAGTTCTCACTTACTTCAAAGTTGTTGTTGGATCTGTCTGACAGACGATGAAGTACTGTGGCGGAACGGTGGTGGAGGATTGAGGCTGGTGCGGCGGATTGGAGAGGGCGGGAGGGCGGGCGTGGAGACGTGGACGGCGGTGATGGGTGGTGGAGGGCGGAAGGTGGCGGTGAAGAAGGTAGAGGCGGTGGAGGAGATGGAGTTGGTGATGGAGAAGCTTGAGCTTTTGCAAAGGGGTTCGATGTGGTGTAGGAATGTGTGCACGTTTCATGGGGCAGTGAGAGTTGGTGATGGGTTGTGGCTTGTCATGGATAGGTGTAACGGGTCCATTCAGTCGGAGATGCAACGCAATGAAGGCAGACTCACTTTGGAGCAAGTCCTAAGGTTTTGTTGCTTTTGTTTTTTATAGTTAAAATTCAATCAGTTGAATGAAGTCATGAATTTTTTGTTTTGTTTGTTTCTGGTTGCTTTTTTATGATTAAAACTAAAATTGAATTAATTGAAGTGCACACTTGCAGGGTAAAAGTTTTTCATAATGCGATCCAAATATAACCTGTCAATTTCATATAATTGAAAATTTGTTGCTTTTGTTTTTTCAAAATTAAAATTGAATGAAGTCCTATGTTTGTTTTTTTTTTTTTGCTTCTCTTTATAAGTAAAATTGAATTAATTGAAATACTTTAAATGTTTTGTACAGTGTCATCCTGTCATAAATTGTCATATATTACAAATTGTTTAGTTTTAGAGTTTAAAATCTGTGCAAATAAATATAAAAGATTTTTACTATTGTAGGAAAATCCAATACTTACAGTTTTCTTATTTTAAGGAGACAAACTGTTGGAGTTTACTACAAGTGATTTTTGTCTTTTAATTGTTGTTATATTGCTTGACAACCATGGATATGATTATTAGTTATAAATAAATAGAAAAAAAATATAATTTGTAGATATGTTGTGTGGTAAAAATTTATATTAATCTTTTTATGACGGACCTTGAATTCGGTTTGAAATTCTAATTATATAGTTATACATTATAAAGTTGAGTTGATAAAAATGTAAGTAAATAGATATTATAAACTTAAGTTTTTAAGTATCTTTTTTTTTTGCACTGCAAAAATCAATAGTATATATTATAAAAGAAATTCAGTACTAGATGTACTGAAGATACAAAGATAAAGGCAAGAAAGATACAAAGAGAACCCCTCTAGGGAAAATCGAAGGCAGCCCCCAGAGTACAACAAGCCCAACCCCTCTAGGAAAAAACATCCTGTAAATTGGTTGACCAAGAATGAAAGTGCAGTTGGGAGTCCTTCTCAACATATTTTAGCCATGACCAAGTGTGAAACAGGGCATCATCCATGACCTTTTCAGGATTAAAAGGCTGGTTCTTGAAAATCATGGCATTTCTATAATGCCAAATGGAGAAGGACAGGGCTAACCACAGAAATTCCCATCTTCTGTTTGTACTAGCTTTGCTACTCCATTGAGTGAATTGTAAGAAGTGATTCTTTGGGTCTATGGAAAAAGGACCCACTCTATTAACCCAACTCAATGGCTCCCACCAAAGGTTCCTTGTCATAACACATTTGAACATAAGATGGTCGACCGATTCTTCTTTATGATCACAAAGGGGACAGCTATAGGAAGGCATTGTGACCTGTCTCTTTCTGAGATTGTCCCTAGAAGGGAGTCGGTTCTTGAGGAGTCTCCAAGAAAAAGCACTCACTTTTGGAGGGATTTTCAACTTCCACATAGTGTTAAGATCATTGTCTTGACTAATACTATGATGAGTCTCCTGCAGCACTTTGTAGGCAGTTCTTGTTGAAAATAATCCATTAGGGTCTGGCTTCCACCAAAGGATATCCCTGTTGGATTGGTTTAAGTGAGCAGAATCAATCTCCGCTAGAAGATCAGCTACCATTTGTATTTCATGATCAAAAAAATCCCTTCTCCATGATAACTTCCATTCCCATCTGCCCTCCACAAAGTCTCCCATGGAACTAATTGAAGAATGCTGCTGTTTACTAATAACATATAATTGGGGGTATCTTCCTTGGAGATCACAATTGTTCTCTAGCCATATATCCTTCCAGAACCTGATGTTGGACCCCGTACCCACTCTCCATTTGAAATTATCACTAAGGCAATTGTTGTGTTGCTGCTGAAAGATTATCTTCAAGTCCTGCCACCATTGAGAGCTGATATGTCTCCTTCCACCAGAAATCAGCTCCTTCCATCCACCATACTTCGAAGTTAAAATTCTAGACCAAGGTTGGTTATGATCATTTGCCAACTGCCATCCCCATTTACCAAGTAAAGCCTCATTAAATAAAGATAAATCTTTAATCCCTAGGCCCCCTTGGCTCTTAGGAAGACAAACAATATCCCACTTTACCCAAGGAATCTTTCTGGCCTCTTGGTGAGCTCCCCAAAGGAAATTTCTCTGAATGGAAACGATTTTGTGCACCACTTTTTTGGGGATCCTAAAGAAGGATAGAAGGTAGATAGGTAAGGCTGAGAGAACAAAATTAATAAGGGTGATTCTGCCCCCCATAGTATACACATGGAGCTTTTCGTGTTAGACCCCTTTCTGTGTTAACATATTATAGACTATGTATATGATTAAAAATTATGAAATCAAGGCAATAGATATGTTTAACGTACTCAAGCATTCTGAGGTTGTACTAACAAACACTGTTTTATTGTTTTTATTCTGTAATCAAATTTCTGGTTGTAGCAATTTATTTCCTTTTCCTATGAGGTTTCTTTGGTAAGGTTGTGGCAAGAAATTTATTGCTAGAACTTGATACATACTAATAGAAAAGAAACCTGCTGATTTTCATGCTTGATTAGTTCAATTTATCTAGATTGGTTTGATGAGTACTATTGCCAATGTCACAAGTTATAAATATGATGAACCACATTCTGGTATATTCATGTGTATATGCTGGTCAATGCTAACGTGTGTATGGAGCAACACTGTATCTCAATGATCATCCAGACTGGGTTTAGTATCAGAAGTTTCAGTTAACTGCGTTCTGCCTCTGCTTTTTCTGTTTTCATAAACAAAAAAACCAAGAGAAGATTGAATTATTTGATTAAAATTGTGTTGAAATTTGAAAACGTCTCACCTGAACCGTTTTATCTATGACTTGATGGTTTGCTTTTCTTAATTCTTATTTATGCAATATGGGCAGTTTAAAAGCCATTTCCATGAAATTTGAGTTCTCTCTTATTGTATATCAATTGCCTATGATAACTATGAAGTATGAATAGTGTCATCAAATTTTGCCGGATGTAGATATGGGGCTGACATTGCGCGAGGGATTGCTGAGTTACATGCTGCAGGTGTTGTTTGCATGAATATAAAACCATCCAATCTTCTTCTTGATTCAAATGGCCATGCAGTGGTTTCTGATTATGGGCTTGCTGCTATTCTGAAGAAGCATTCCTGTTGGAAGGGCCAACCAGAGTGTGAGTCCTCAAACACCCACTCATGTATGGAATGTACAGTGCTCAGTCCACATTATGCAGCTCCAGAGGCTTGGGGGCAACCTGTGAAGAAGTCATTAAATTTGTTCTGGGATGATGCAATAGGTATATCAGCAGAGTCTGATGCCTGGAGTTTTGGTTGTACACTGGTGGAGATGTGCACGGGTTTTGTTCCGTACGTGGATCAACTCATCATTCAATTTTTCTTCTTTACATTCTGGTTTTCTAGAGTTTCATATGGAAAATTCTATGCTTGTGCAGCTGGGCTGGTTTAAGTTCGGAGGAAATTTATCAAGCAGTTGTCAAGGCCAAGAAACTGCCTCCACAGTATGCCAGTGTTGTTGGTGGTGGAATACCTAGTGATTTGTGGAGGATGATTGGAGAGTGCTTGCAGTTCAAGCCATCTAAAAGGCCTAGTTTTACTGCAATGTTAGCAATATTTCTCCGTCATTTGCAGGGAATACCGCACAGCCTTCCTGCAAGCCCTGATAAGTAAGCCCTGTACATTATAATTATCCATGACTTGTATCTTCTATGCTGGTTTTGTGGCATCTGATTGAGCAGTCAAATTGTAACCTATTTATAGTTTTTGATGTGTGGTGTGTAAATGAACCAAATTTGCAGTTGTCATAGAGATGCCCAACAATTGTCTTATACATGTTATATATTTCTGTAAATACAGTGACTTTGTTAAAAGCTTTTCATCAAATGTGATGGAGTTGCCCCCTCTGTCTGAATTTGAAGTTTCTCATCAAAACCCATTCCATCTTCATCAACGTGTATCTCAGGGGGATGTCAGAAGTGTTAGGTTAGTTGGTGCACCAAAGTCAAACAACCTTCCTTGAGCTAGCTTTCATTTGAATTTTGCAATTCATTCTTTTTCTTTATAATTTTTGCACAGAGAACTTCTTTTCAAGGCTGCATCAGATTATGGCAACAACTACCTATCTTCTCTATTGGAAGCTCAAAATGCTGATGGACAAAATGCTCTCCACTTGGCTTGTAGACGTGGCAGTGCAGAACTTGTTGAGGCAATTTTGGAGAATGAAGAGGCAAATGTTGACGTCTTGGACAAAGATGGAGATCCTCCTCTTGTTTATGCATTAGCTGCTGGATCCCCAGAATGCGTTCGTAGTCTTATCAAAAGAGGTGCTAATGTGAGATCACAATTAAGAGATGGCTTTGGCCCATCTGTTGCTCATGTTTGTGCACATCATGGCCAACCAGAATGCATGCGAGTATGTTTTACTTGAATCATATTTAGTTGAGCCTTTGTATTTACTAGAGCTATATTCATATAAATTTGTGGTAAAATAACAGGAATTACTATTAGCTGGAGCTGATCCTAATGCAGTGGATGATGAAGGTGAATCTGTCCTGCATAGAGCAGTTGCCAAGAAGTCCACTGACTGTGCCCTTGTGATACTGGAAAATGGGGGCAGTAGATCAATGGCCATCTTGAATTCAAAGAATATGACGTAAGTATAGATATCCCATCAATTTTTGTTTTTAGCTTAAAATGTGTTTTCCAAGCATGTCAATCAGTCTAGAACTATATAGGTACGGAAAGAAACTGATCTTACTCAATTTTGCATATCCTATAATCAATGTGAAACATGCACTTTAGCTGTCTCAGTCCACTGCATGTCTTTTTCTCTAGTATGGAAAGGCTTACTTGTGTTGAAACATGCACCTTAGCTTGATAAAATTACTACGAACCACTCTTGTGTTTTCTTAGCTAGTTGTACAATTGAACACAATTTAGGATTGAAATTGAACAGAATGACAATATATTTCTCTAAGTTCCTTTATGTATAATGATTTATTGCTGTGAATGCTCAATAATCTTCGATAAGTGATGTTTATTCTTGTTATCTCTTCATTATGGTGTGTTCCTTCTGAATTTTGATTCCATGAAAAACTTTCTAATTTGCTGGCTGATACTGTCTTATTGATTCCAAATTTAGTTTGTTGTCTTCCCATAGTTCTCTTATCTTCAAACTTAGTGGCATGGATCTTACTTTTTCAATAGATAGTTATTTATTGATGTATGTTCTCTGAAGTCTGATTGCTGAACTAACAGGTGGTTGGTTTCCCCCTAACACAGGCACACAACTCTTTCCTAATTTTTTGCATCTTCTGTGCATTATCTAGGTATAAACAATAGTCCCTTGTCATTAGGTTCCAGTTGCCTATTTTGAGACTGTTTAGTGTTAGCTTTTGTGAGCAAAAAGGCAAAAAAAAAAGAGACATCATATTGTAATGCTCTTATATGATTACAGTAATTTTTGTAATTAAGTTTCAGTATAACCAAATATATGAATATGATCATTGTTTCACATGACAACCATCTTGCATAGAGAATATAGATCTACATGGTTCTTATTTTTTGTCACTAGACTATTTTTGTTTTGTATAAAGTAATTATTAAGTTGGTGTTAATTCCATTTGGTTTTCCTGCGTGCTAGATTATACCGATAGATATAGATATTCAGGAGTATACTTTTACAAATGCCTTTTTGTGAAGCTTGAGTTTCAATACATGTGTCAGTTATTTTGTTTTTCCTGATGAGTAAGTTGGGCCTGATACATAATATATCCTGGCTAAAGGCATGGTTTCTAGATGTGAAAGATGGTAGTTTATTCTTTTACTTTGAATAGCCTTCAATACAAGATTTCTGCACTGTGATATTGCTGATGGGTAGACTTTAAAAAGGTGGTTATTCCTGTTTGAGTAAACCAGGCCATCTCTTCTTTGTCCTTATTTGAGTAGTAAAGATAATAACATGTTTTCATATTTTCAGTAACGAATCCATTCTTTACTACTGCTACTAGGGAACAGAAAGCAAATGCTGTAAGTCAATCATATTATAGCAAATTAAATACCACTGGAGCTTGTATTTAAGCTAATTTTAAAGGGTATTGCTTCTTCTTTTTTTTTTTATCGTAATTTTTGGGGTTAGTTTTTAAGCTCTTGAGTGTTTAATTTTTGTCATTTGTTGGAATTTATGTTAGAAATTCTATCTTGGATTGCAACATTTTAAATGCTTCTGGTTATTGTGTGGGTGTTCAAATTTAGATATCATTTTGCCTTGCATGCATATGTGATCATCTAGTTTTACACTTTTGATGTTGCAGACCGCTGCACTTGTGTGTGGCAACTTGGAATGTTGCCGTTGTAAAAAGATGGGTTGAAATTGCAACTTCTGATGAGATTGCTGAATCAGTTGACATCCCAAGCCCTATGGGCACTGCTTTGTGCATGGCTGCTGCCTCTAAGAAAGATCATGAAAGTGGTATGTAGATTTGGGAGGATTGGTTGATAAAGATTTTAACATTTGTCGTGTCTTTTGATTGAGCTATTGTAGTTTTCTATTCAAATCTAGTTATTCCTTATTTATGGTAATAATTAATAAAGCTTCTGTTTTATTCAATAGTTAAGTCATCTGATTTTGTTTGCTCATGCCAAATATAGAGGGGAGAGAATTGGTGCAGATATTGCTTGCTGCTGGAGCAGATCCATATGCTCAAGATTCACAGCATGGGTGGACAGCTTTGCATACAGCTGTTATGACTGACAATGTTGAATTAGTTAAGGTGAGTAAACCAGATTCTTCATTAGAATAATAAATATCCATCAATATTCAATATCATGTTGGTATCTGAAGTATGTGCCTTTTGTATCTAATGTTAACTAAGTTCTTTTTTTGTGTGTTTTGAGTAGGTTATTCTTGCTGCTGGTGTTGATTTGAACATTCGCAATATGCACAATGGCATTCCTCTTCACATAGCCTTAGCTAGGGGAGCTAAGTCATGTGTTGAACTACTTCTATCTATTGGGGCAGATTGTAATTTGCAGGTTTTCATTCAAGTTCCGAATTTACTGTTTCAGTACAGTATTACATGAAGTGTAGTAATAAATATAAATACTAAGCTTCATATCTCTTATTATTGGATTGTTTGAAAATGAAGATTTGGTGCTTTGATCTGATTTCTTTTTTTCCTCTTTTTGATTTTTGTCACACTCAAATGCTTTTATTATTTGTCTATAGTAGATTTGGAGTTTAACTTTATCATTTGACTGATTGGTTGCTGAGTTCAGTGACTTCAGTCCAGTGTTATCAATGGCGTAAAGCCGAAATTCCCCCATATAAACACGCCATTGTGACTCCTTGGTGGGCCTCCCTTAAATTTCCTATGGCTGTTGGCAAAAAATCTGCCACATTATTCTGCCATCACGGTGCCATGGCCACTATTTAACAAAACTGGTTCAATCTCCAGTACACTGTAGCCTGCCTCTTCGTCACAGAGTAAATTAAGCTTAATGTTGATTTATAATGTTATAAATGGTTGGGGGACTGACAAATCTTAGGGACATGATTCTTATTAGAACTCAAAAGGTTGCTTATGCTGTTTAAAATTCAGAATGGAATATTGAAGTTTCTCTAAGTTTATACTATTGTCATCTGTTTGGGAATATTAGAGATCTACTGATATAGTTGAAACTTGAAAGTTTAGTGTTTGCTTTCATTACAGGCATTTAATCTTTCAGATAAATTGCAGTTTACTAATTTGAGGTTTATCCTCTTCTAAAAGTTAGTGCATAAATTCTAAAAAACGAAGAGTTGGTTCATAACATTTTATGGTGTGCTCTAAAATTGACAACTAGGCAGTTGCAGTATGGTAGCACTCATGAGTGGCACTTGACTGGAACTAAAATCTTCTCAATGACAGTTTTTAGATTGCGCCAAACTTCTTGAGTATGAAGTTTTACAAATGAAACCTCACCATTCACTTCAACTCCTGAATAGTTAGCCAAAGTTCAGGGGTTGAATTGTTACTAGAAACTTTTGTATTATCATTGAAAAATGAAAATTGCATAAACTTTAAATCTACCTTTTACCCATTTGATTTATTGTTGTCTTTATCTTATCTATCTTTTACATTTTAGGCTGGCTTGTGTACATGAAAAAAGATAAATAGGGTGGAATTTATTTTTTAACTAAAATTTGTTACTTGCTAGAAATATTTGAAAGTTGACATCCCTCCTATCTTCTGAAAGTAAGGTTTTTTCTATTATGTTTGTGATTTAAAGTTCTAAGCTGTTTATTTTGTCTCAGGATGATGATGGTAATACTTCTTTCCATATAGCAGCAGAAACAGCAAAAATGATACGTGAAAATCTTGATTGGCTCATTCTTATGCTTGGGAATCCTAATGCTGATGTATTAGTCAGAAACCACAGGCAAGTTGCAGCTTAGTGAATTCATTCTCATTAGATTTTGATCACATTTGTTTTTTTCATTTTTAACCATCTGAAAAACTTTTGTCCATCTAGTATCATTTTAGAAAATTTTGGCAACTTTCATTTTTCCATTCCAAAGAAAGCCTCTCCTATTAATTATAGAGTTACATTTTATTACAGTGGCAAGACTCTTCTTGATGTCTTGGAGGTCCTTCCCCGAGAATGGATATCTGAAGATCTGATGGAGGCACTCATGAAGAAAGGAGTTTGTCTCTCTCCTACAATGTGAGGAAGCATTATTTTCTATTTTTCTTATATAGTGTCCTTGGAATATCTTAATTGTATATCTTAGAATTAGAATATTGTAGAAAATCTTTAGAATTTTTTGTGAAATTATTATCTTCTCTAATTCGGGAAGAAATCTTGGGAGTTGTTTCCTAATTTCATTATTTTCCACATTTATTAGGGTTCAGATTTTATTGACTTAGTGTGCTTTTGCACTAGTAGAACTACACCTGTATGTGACCTAATTCGTAGTATAAATAAGTGCCAGTGTTTGTAACCTAATGGAATACTATCAAGAACCTTTACAGAGAAAACAATACAATTTAGCTCCTTCTTTTTCTCTTTCCTTCCCTTCCTACCTTAAGCCCCATAAATTCAATAGATGTGATATCATATTTATTTTCTAACCACATCCAACTAATATTTTTTTAATTTTTGTTTTAGATGTGTTTTAGCCAATGAAGTTGTAAAAGTCATTCAATAGATGTGATATCATATTCATTTTCTAACCACATCCAACTAATATTTTTTATAATTTTTGTTTATTGTTTTAGATTTGAAGTGGGAGACTGGGTGAAGTTTAGAAAAACTTCCATAACTCCAACAAATTGGTGGGAAGGTGATCGGCAGAAGCAGGTGGGCTTTGTGCAAAGAGTTCCAGACAAAGATAATCTCATTGTTTCATTTTGTTCTGGAGATTATAATGTTTTAGCCAATGAAGTTGTAAAAGTCATTCCATTAGACAGGGGACAACATGTGCAGCTTAAAGAGGATGTAAAAAAGCCAAGGTTTGTTTCCACATAAATCTTACATCAAATATAAGTGAGGAAAAGTATGTGTGAATTATCATCAGTACATGCATATGTTTATATTATTGACAGTAGTAATTACAAGAGGAACCGTCTTCTAAATCAGAACTAATTAGCACCAATCATCCATGAGTCAGTAACATCCAATACTAAGCATTATATATGTTCTTAATCCTAACATTATATAATATAATGGCTTCTTTGTATTCATGCCTCTGTTGGAGGGATTTCTATGATCCTTTAAATAATTTAAATAGATTGGAGAGGTCATATTTGGATCCAATTGCAAGGTATGGGACTCGAGTCACACAGTGGAAGTGTTGGGTTTATAAGGCCTTGGGTTCTCCAACTACAGTTGCTAGCCTTTGTGGTGTGATTCTCCTAAGGCTCTTATCAATTGGTATAAGTGCTTAAATCAAAGCTTCCAAGCTAATCAGCATTTAATACTGCGTTTGGATTTCCTTTCTTAGAGCTCAGAATTTACTTTAAAACATGGACGTTAAAAATAAGATCTTTAAATTTAAAAGGCTGTGATAATTATTTAATTTTTAAACTTAAAAGTTACTTTTTGGTTAAAATTCCTTAGGTAGTGTGTTCTTGGACTTTGGGTTTTGGAATAAAGGCAGAGGGGAAGTAGAAGCTAAAAGCTCCTAAAATCAGGTTTCTAAGTTTTCTTTATTTTAGGGGGAAAAAAACTCTGCTTTTTTAAAAGCTCATTTTCTTAGAATTCTGTTTGAGTCCAGCCTCTCTTTTTAAGGAGAAGAGAAACCCAAAATAAATTAGGCCAAGCACTTCCTAAAACATCATATGATGTCTATAAATGATGTATATTTGGCCTTTTTTCTTAATGCAGATCATTTGTGTTAGTTCAAGATGTAATGCAGGCAGTCTTTACATTCCAGATAGCGATCATGAGTAGTAAAGTCTGGCTAGTGGGGGACCAAATGAGATTATGGAAGAAAAAAAATATTGAAAATAAAATGTGCAGATAGAGTACTCTAGTGAGCAAGTCCTGTGCTTCATCCGTGTAGATTATATTTCATTTGCTTGGATATATGGCATTCCTTGAAGAAACCATGCTCCTGTGGTGGTTCTTAAAGGATATTGCATTGAACTGGAGAGCCAATTAATTGGGTGGAACCTTTGTATGCTTTTTCTCTTCTTTTTTGGTTCATGTCTTAATACTCTGATATGTATTTTCTTCTCATTTTTATTTTAAACACAGGAGTAAGGCTTTTTGTGCAGAAGACAGAGAGAATAGAGAACAACCTATCACCTATGCTTAACTATATAGATTTTATTATCTAGTGCCTTGTGTATGACATATGTCTGCGTTTCTTGCACTCATTTTTGAGTGATATTAATGACTAATTATCTATGCCAGGTTTGGTTGGCCTGGGCAGTCTCGTGACAGCATTGGGACAGTATTATGTGTTGATGATGATGGGATCATCCGAGTTGGATTTCCTGGACAATCCAGAGGATGGAAAGCTGATCCAGGAGAGATGGAACGGGTTGAAGAATTCAAGGTTGGAGATTGGGTTCGCATTCGTCCTTTTCTTACGTCTACAAAGTATGGATTAGGATCTGTGACACCAGGAAGCATCGGCATTGTATATTGTATCAGACCAGACAGTAGTCTGTTAATAGAACTGAGTTATCTTCCAACTCCATGGCATTGTGAACCGGAGGAGGTTGAGCAGGTTGTCCCTTTTAGGGTAAGAAACAAATTCGTCTAATTTCCCTTTCATGACAGTTTATTTTTCTCCTGCATGAGTTGCATAAACAAATTTTTATCTTACAGATTGGTGATCGGATATGCGTGAAGCGATCTGTTGCAGAACCTAGATATGCTTGGGGAGGTGAGACACATCATAGCGTTGGAAAAATAAGAGAGATTGAGGGTGATGGTCTCTTAATAATAGATATACCAAACCGACCTGTTCCATGGCAAGCAGATCCATCAGACATGGAGAAGGTGGAAGATTTTAAGGTGGTAATTCTTGTTGTTGACCTTTATCTAACAATTTAGGGCCTGTTTACCTTGAGAAAATGTTTTCTGTTTTCACCTTTGATCACAAAACTGCAACTTTGTTTTCAATCTGTTTTGTTGTTTTTAAAGATTTGTATGGGAAACAGTTAAAACAACTTTCTTTTTTCTCTATCTCCTGTACAAATCTTAAGAACAGGGAACAAATTGAAAATAAGGCATCAATTTTATAATTAACAGTTAAAACTGGAAATGAAAAAGGAAATTTTTTTCTCAAAGTAAAACAAACCCTTAAGTTTTCTTCTCATATATTCTGAGATGTTATATGATCAACTTTATTTAATTTGTTATTTTGTCCAACTGCAGGTTGGAGATTGGGTCAGAGTTAAAGCTTCAGTGTCTGCTCCAAGATATGGATGGGAGGATGTTACAAGAAACAGCATTGGAGTAATTCATAGCTTGGAGGAGGATGGCGATATGGGTATTGCCTTTTGCTTCAGGAGTAAGCTTTTTCCTTGCTCAGTCACTGATGTTGAGAAAGTTCCCCATTTTGAGGCGGGGCAAGAAATACGTGTGATGCCATCTGTTAACCAGCCACGGCTTGGATGGTCAAATGAATCACCCTCTACTTTTGGAAAAATAGCAAGAATTGATCTGGATGGTGCTCTCAATGTAAGGTTATGTATTTACTTTTTTTTTATTAAAAAATTGCACAAGATATCATACTTATAAAAGTGGAACCAGTACAGTTTCCACTGTTGCTAGAAAGCTTATAAAACCATATAGACATTCCTAGGATTTAGCCTTCATTGGAGTATATTCTAACATGGATTCAATTCACCTAATTTGGGTGGACTGATTCAATTCATTTTTTTCACCTTATACGCTAAAGTTGAAGTTTCAAATAGAAACCCTATTGTAATCTTCAAATAGATTATGAGTCTATTGAATTATAATGATGCCAAGCTCAAAATTGAACCATGACTGCAAATTATTGATTGCCTATTTATTCAATCTGATCCTAGTGGTGTAGCTTGTTGGTTAAGAGTTGAGGATATTTATGGAATTTGTCAGAAAACTTTTCACATGTAAAGTTGTAGTATAAGGAATCAGACATTCTTATAAAACTGCTTTCCATTTCTAGCTTTGCTGGCATTTCTTTTCTGATCTCATCATGATGTGAAAATTATACTGACATGAAATTTTGGCCACTGCTTGTGTGTTCAAAAAGCTAAACTTCACATACAACATTTTGGTAACAAGGTTATTTGTGATTGCATCATTAAACTATTGGCCATAAATGATTTTGTTGGTTTCATTGTAGGTGAGGGTCCCTGGTAGGAAGAGCTTGTGGAAGGTTTCTCCTGGAGATGTGGAACAACTTCCAGGATTTGAAGTTGGTGATTGGGTTTGCTCAAAACCAAGCCCGGGAAGCAGATCAAGCAATGACTTGAATGGTGTTAGAAGTATAGCTGTTGTGCATAGTGTACAGGATTCTGGGTACTTGGAGTTGGCTTGCTGTTTCCGTAAATTGAAGTTGTTGACTCATTATACTGAAGTTGAAAAGGTTCCTTGCTTTAAAGTTGGGCAGTATGTTAGGTTCAGAACTGGTTTGGTGGAACCAAGGTGGGGTTGGAGAGGAGCTCAGCCTGAATCTCGAGGCTTTTTAACCGGCATTCATGCTGATGGAGAAGTGAAGGTGGCATTCTTTGGTTTGCCAGGATTGTGGAGAGGAGACCCTGCAGACCTGGAAATTGAACAGATGTTTGAAGTGGGAGAGTGGGTGAGGTTGAAAGATGATGCCAATGATTGGAACTCAATTCGGCCAAGTAGTGTTGGTGTGGTACAAGGCTTAGGGTATGAAGGAGATGAATGGAACTATAGTACTTATGTTGCCTTTTGTGGAGAACAAGAAAAGTGGGTAGGACCTAGTTCCCATCTTGAAAGAGTTCACAAACTCTTTCTTGAACAGAAAGTTAGAGTAAAACTTAACGTAAAGCAACCAAGATTTGGGTGGTCCGGGCACACCCATGAGAGCATTGGAACGATACAAGCCATCGATGCTGATGGAAAGCTTCGAGTATACACGCCTGAGGGATCAAGAGCATGGATGTTGGACCCATCAGAAGTGGAGGTGGTGGAAGAGAAGAGGCTCTGCATTGGAGACTGGGTCAAGGTTAAAGCATCGGTTTCAACCCCAACACACCATTGGGGAGAGGTGACTCATTCAAGCATAGGAGTGGTGCATCGGATAGAAGATGAGAATCTCTGGGTGGCTTTCTGTTTTATGGAGAAGCTATGGCTATGTGAAGCATGGGAAATGGAACAGGTTAGGCCATTTAGAGTGGGAGACAATGTTAGGATCAAAGATGGATTGGTGACCCCACGGTGGGGATGGGGAATGGAGACACATGCCAGTAAGGGAAGGGTGGTAGGAGTAGATGCAAATGGCAAAGTAAGAATAAAGTTTCAGTGGAGGGAAGGAAGGCCTTGGGTAGGAGACCCTGCTAATGTTGTCCTTGATGAAAATTGATGTCTATATACATAAGAGGTCATGGAAGCTTGAATTTGTGCCAAGAAAATGAACAAGGATGAGGAGTAACTCCAAAAGAGTACTCTTGGAGTAAGTTGATACTTCCTCATAAATGAATAGCTTTATGGTCCTTGCAACTACATGTGCTCTGGACTATAACCTACTTTTGAAGGATGGAATACTGCTTTTGACCAGATTTCTTCATGTTTATATGCAGGAGTGAAAGGACTGAAGTTAGAAGGGAAAGTTGGCTTGCTGGCTTGGACAGTTATTTATCTATTCTTAGATTAGACCATTTATATTCATAACTTTTGAGGTATATATATTTTTGCTTATAATATTGCAAATATTTTACTCCACAGTCATTTTTTTTATAAAACTTTATTGTACAGTTGAATAATTCTTGAATGAAATTTGTTCTATTACAATGGATAAATATCAGTTTGACAAAATATTAAGGATTCGAACGCTTTTTACCTCACATAGTCACATTATTATCTACTAATAGGCATTGAGCATTGAGCAAGTAATGGGGTTAACTTTCTGGACATATGCAACTACTATATTTAATTTATGGTTTCCTTGCAGCAAATCTCCTTACGTGTGAATAAGTCAAGTTTCTGGGGAAAGACTGGATTAGATTTCTGTAGAATAGATTATTGAGGTATTTATCCGTTGTAACAACTTAAATCCGTATGAATATCAAAATATGGATTCATTTCTTATCCGGACTCCAATTTCATCCATGGAATGGAGGAAAAATTTATCAGCATACTTTTTTTTTAGATTTTCTTTAAAATGATTCTAATTATTGAGTAAGTTATATTAAAAAAAAGAAATTATTGAGTAAGTTTAACATGTATCACTAAATAGGGAGTGAAAAATAAATAAGTTATATTTTTGTGGATCTTACGTCAATTTCCTGAAATAATAGTGCTTAAGAAGTGCATGAAACTAGTCATCAACATACATCAAGTTCCTTGTTAATATTTCGAGTTAACGGAGTATGCACTAAACATGAATAGATAACAATTAAAACAACCAGAACAAGCATCCTCCAGTCTCAACTAAAACCAATGTTATGAATTATATACTCTGAATTAAAAAAAAATCAGAGATCAATCCAGATTCGAAACAACGATAAACTACCATGCAATTCTGATTTAGAGTTAACTGTCCTAAAGTAATGGAACCCCCAAGAGAAGTGTTTTAAACACAGATACAATGCCCTACATGTAATTAGTCAGCAAATCCTTCTTATTCTTCCCTTCCATTCACCAACTTATCCTCATGCCATTTACAAAAGCATTCCAGGGCATCCCTCATCCACGCATGCCGGAGGCTTTCAAGTGCCTCCGACACAGCTAGCCATCTCCTATTTCTGGTACTTTGCTCAGGCCATAACTCAAGTTCTTCCTTAACAAACAAAGCAAACATTGCTGCTTTACATAAACCTTCTGGACTAAACTCATCTTGATGGGTCTTACTCCTAAACTCATAGTATCCAAGAAAATCCTGACATCAAATAGCCATAAGTATATCAACAATCGATTTGCAAGTATCCATCCAAATGACAAGATTACAAGGCAATGCAAAATATTTAGGATTAACTAGTTTTTAGTCCCTAAATTTTTTAAAAATTTGATTTTTAGTCCCTAAACTTTTGTTCGCTAGTCAAGGTTGCTCAACTTTTTTTCATTAAGGATTTTAGTTCTTAAAAACTCTAATGAAAAAAATTTGAGGGACTTTAACTAGTCAAACAATAGTTTAGGAACTAAGAACCATAATGAAAAGAAAGTTGAAGGATCTTGATCAGTCAAACAAAAGTTTAAGAACTAAAAAGAAATTGACTAAAAACTTATTTAACCCAAATATTTATCATCATTGTTTACAGTTAAAATAGGATAAATCAAGAATAGAAATAGAAGATTTAGAGGGTTAACAGCATGTTAAAACAAATATATTAACCAAAACCATGTACAATACCACTTATGCTAAATTCTACAACAACAAAAAAAAGCAAGCAACCATAAAAGAATTTAAGTGCTAACATTCAATCATATTTTAGGGCCATATTCACCAAACTTCAAATGATGATGTGGCGTCATCCAATGGGTATAGTTTAGTTGATAACACATACTAAATTTGTGGGAGAGGACCTGGATTCGATCTCCGCAGAATACACACTTATGGAGGAGTGAGGAGCCTTAAATCTAACTAAATCCCAAACCAAGTTATTACAGTTGTTGATAATAAAAAAATGATAATGTGGCTTCTTGTGTTTTCACTCAGATGCAAAAGTCCCGGTAAGTATTGGAGAAAACTTCATTGCAATTATCATCAATCACGTGACACTAACTCAATTCATCACAAAAGTCTTATTCCACTAAGTGATCCTAGATTCTTACTATGAAACAACTAAAGTATACAGATAAAACAATCTGTTAAGATATTACGAAAGCTTCAATAACAATTACAGAAGCTCAAAAGTCAAATAAATTCATGAGTGGATAAGTTTTTCACCATTATGTCTCCTCGAACTCCTGCTTCTTCTACAGCTTCCCTTACAGCTGCCTGCTCAACAGTTTCGTCATTCTCCCAACCTCCCTTTAATGGAATAAACAATATCTCAATAATCGGAAATTACATCTTCATTTAGTGCCCTTTCAGAAAACAATGCACAACTGATCTCAACCAGATTAAGTTACAAAACATTTCAAAACTAAAGTAGCAACAATCATTTTAAATGGACCCTTCAGTTGCAGTCAAAGGCAGCAATATATATATATATATATATAAAAGCATATATTGCAATTTAATAGAAATGTCTCATGAATAAATTCAGTATAGGTGTTTAACACAAATTAACAATAAGGTCCTCCAATTCACGTAATTCTTACAGTGCAATAAATGACACCGAGCATTTGTATTGCTAAAATTCAGAAAAGAATGACAAATCAATTTGTCATCCCGAATGGTGGTATAGAGAACAGAATCTGTGATTTTACCATCTAGCCCAAAACAAATATTTTTTTTAAAAAAAATTAATTTAGTAAACAATGAAATGTGCATTAAAATCGGAACAGAAATTGACCAACTGAGTTCCAAGAGTCCCCAATATTCATATGTATTAGAATATAGCTTTTGTGGGTGTTGAACTGTAATTGGACTATATCATATGCATATAATAACATTGAATTCAAGTTCCAATTCAACTTGTGGTTTACTTCCTATAAACAAATTCGTTCAAACCAAAGATCCTAGATAGGCCATAATGCATTTCGATCGAAGAGCTTAAGTATCAGACACAACCTAATTCACTTGATCAGAACCATATACCTTGGGAAACAAAAGACCAGGTCCGCTTGGTGAATTTATCATAAGCACTTCAACAATCTTCTCAGAACTAGAGTCTCCACAATCATTAGAACTTTTATATCTAAATGGAACACACCTGCACCCCAATTAGCATCTCCAGATCAGATCTTTGAGTATTTATATCCAAAACAAGTACATTAAACAAAAGCCAAGCAATTCCTAGCTGAAAATCATAGGTTATTGTTGTAATCAAAGCTGCTCAATTAAAAGGCTAATTAACTTAGTCAACGGAATTCTTCAATTCCTCCCCCCCCCCCCCCCCCCCCCCTATTACACTCACGAAGTCCAGATTCATATTGGTACCACATATGAGATTGTATCAAAAAATTATTCAATTATTTTACAATTGAGTTATTTGGAATAAACAATGATTTTGCTTGTTCAAAAATCACACATTTCTCCAATTCATAAGTAAAGATGATGATATGACAAACCTTAACACGTCATACAAAAATGTTAAGGAAAATAATAAACACTAAAATGTTAACAAAAAGGCTTATATGGTACTGCGTGCATCCTATTGAAATTTCCAGGATTTGAAGCATCACTGCTGTGCAAGTCTAAAAAATATAAGATTCATGATATATCATTTATCTCTATTTTCAACTTAACAGTTCAAGCATTGACCAAAAAATGCACAAGCTAAATTATATGCACAAAATAGAAACCTCAAAAGGAACAAAAGTGTGATCATATCAAACTTAAAAAATTGTGAATGTATCTCAAAAGTCAAGCTAACACAATTACCTAACAAGCACAGAAAGTCAATGCTCCAAAATAAAACTTCTCCATTTTTCAATTAAATTAGCATCCACTATTGCAAAACCATACACTCTACAAACAATGATTTAGTATGTCTATGTCCATAAAAAATGATCATCGTAATTTCTCTCTTTAAATCCACGTGCTTTCACGAAATAACCCATTCCTTCATAATTAAACTATGCTACAAGACACGCTAATCCACACCAAAACAGAGAAAAACAAATAAAGAATAATGTCTTAATGTATTTAAAGACCCACCAAAATCCAATTAGTTTAGCACTATTACAGAAAACTTCGTTATAATAAAATATTTATACTAAAACCAAATCATTTCTATTCTATCTTTAAGAATGATCAATCAATAACAAGGTTTTTAAAAAAAAATAAAATCGGATACCATCAAAAGGTTTTTGATTGTCCATAACATAATTGTGACCTCATTTATATGCAATTTCTTGCGACAACGAAGATTTCCTTTATATAAAATAAATACACAAAAACTTCGTTATCCCAAAAAAATGGTGCAATAACCACATGCATCAACATCAACAAACAACAAAAAAGATTTTTTTAAAAGCAAACATCTATCTAAACCAAAAATTAAATAATATCAACAACTTATAACGTTAAAGCATCACCATCATCCAGTCAACATCCTAATTTCTCAACCCAACCAACCAAATAATCAAATAAACTTTTTACATGTTCCGTACCAAAACGACATTTATTATTATTATTATTATTATTATTCAACAACAATAAACGATTATTGAATCAAAGAAGATGAAAAGAAGGGACAAAAAACGTTGTCATTTTACCCAGAAACAAGACGATAACCGTTCTCGTACCGCTGCTGATGCCGGCCCGTACGGGCCACCAATTCAGACATAGTAATGATTTTCTCAAATCAATTCTCAAATGATTCCTTCGTCATTGCGAAATTCGAATGCATCGATCCTACAATGATCGCGCACCAAATCACGATCTACCAACGCATCATTGTTCCTTCTTCTTCTTCTTCTTAGGATTTGTGTTTACAGAGAGAGAAAGAGAAAATGAATTAAGGCAATGAATGAGGGTTGGGTTGGGAAGAGACGAAACGAAATGAATGCAAAGCGATCGGTCAAAGTCAGGTGGATCATGGTCAACTTGTGGAGCTTGATTTTATAGACCAATGATTTTATGACACGTTTGGGAGGATGGTGATTGGGTGAGTTGTGCGGTGAGCGAGGTTGGGAATTGGGACGCGCACGTGGTTGAAGAAGTCAACTGATGGAGAATGATGTTTGTTCTTTTTGCCATTAAGTGTGTCAGGATTTTGTAGGGTCCTCTCTTCTTCTCCTTCTATTTTTCTATTTTGTTGGTTCAATGAAATACTAATATCTAATAGATGATAAAATTCTGTGGATCTTCTATCATTTTTAATATTTTTATTTTATTTTATAGATTTTAATTAATGTTACATGTATCTAGCACTCTTCATAATATTTATATGTACCAACCACATAATATTGGATTTTATTGTGCAAAATCTTTTGATTCAAAAATAAAGTGGAATTGATGCATCATGGATGTGTACATATTTGTCTTGTGTTTATAAAATATTGATTAATCAACTCAAAAGAAATATACTAGGGAGAGTCAAATAGGAGTGTAGCGTATAATTACTACTCTATATACAAGACTTTTTTTATAAAAGAATTATTGTTTATATTTTTATAGGATATTGTTCTAATTGTACGGTGTATTACTTATTTTTTCTTATAATATCATTAATTAATTATAATATTCTCTATTTAAAATATTAATTAGGTGAGAAGTAATTAGGTGGAGAAAGAAATAAATTATTAATAAATTTAAAGAAATTTTTTTAAATAATATAAATTATTAATAAATTTAATATTATCAACTAAATTATTACAGGTTGTGTCACTCAATGACATGTATAAGTGGTTACATGATTAATATAACAAGCTTAAAATAGTATAGTGAAAAACTTCATTGTGAGCTTTCATATCAATTGAAGACAAACTTAAATAATTAAAGAAAGTAAATGTTGTTGTTTTCAAGAACATCATTTAAGGGGTCAACTTGCTTCAATTTGGAATTTAATTAAGTGGACTATATTATAAAACTTGATGTCTTAGTAGATACATAAAGAATTTGGTTCAACCTTTCTAGCTATTTTCTCGCATATTGGATCTAGACGTATGTTCATAGCTAGAATTGCAAATGTTCTTACTGTTGGAGTTTAGTCTAAAGGTGCGTCCAACCTAATAATAGAAAAAAAAGAAGTCATTCAAATTTGTCTCCTCCTTTTTTGCATTTGTTTTGTCATTTTTATGTTTTTACAAAGACCATTCTATTTTCTTGTTTTCATATTTAGGTTTAAACGATGTTGAATTATAAATGGAAGAGTGAATATTTAGTCTAATTTTATTGATATATGTAAATAAGAATGCAACTATTTAAAGAGGTTGATCTAAATTTTAAAACATCTTTATTGTCGAGTTTGTCTTTCATAGTTTTCTAGATTTTGTAGGCCCGAATTGTGCAGTGGTAGACGTTGGTGATGATGAACAAAAGTGATTATAGTAAGATTTTTTTATGTTTGGTTGTATTAAATTTAATTTGGTTTAATCCAAATAAATTTTATTTATCGTAGGTGTTTGGTGTATGGCTTAGCTGACTATTATAGGGTGAAATTTGAGCATTGATTTTTGCGTTGGTGATTGATAATATTTGGGCGTTGAATGATTTTGTCTGATCTGGTTGGAATAAGAGTTACATGATTTTTTATTTATTTATAATGAACCACCTATGTGGGTTGACATTATCCAAATTGATAGAAATATGTAACAATAGTTATCATCAGTCTGTGTTATGTAATGTAGAAAGATTGATTTTATGTTTTATTTTATTTTATTAAGGTATGGACTTTAGTGGGGGAAGAGAGAGATGTAGCTTGAGGTTTAAATTTAACAATTGATTTACCTTGAAATATATTAAAAGCACATAAATGTATAATAAAATGAATTTAAATAATTAAAAAAATATCTTCAAATGCCCATCTCTAATCCTCTAATGACATCATTTCCATGATCATCATTATCATTATCATTTTCTTTCTCATCAAGTTCTTTTTTAGCATCATTAACATCAACATTAGATTCCAACAAAATTAAATTATCTAAATCAAAATCATTTAGAGTTGGATCACTTGACTTTCTCTAACATGTCTCACCAATTCAACATTGTCATCATCATCTTCCCCTTGAGGATACTCAAACTCAATTTCATATTTAATCTCATCAAATGAAAAAACAATAATTTTTTAATTTAGTTCTTTTTCAACTTTAAGTTATACATTACATAAGCTAAGTCATTCCTTTTATGTTGATACAAATGATTTCTTCTCTTTGTATAACCTATAATTAAAAATAAAATTCTAATTATTATCTAAACAAAATAAAGAAAATTAATAATACATAAAGTCATAAACTTGAATAAGAATTACCATTTCAAATGAACTCCAAGTTCTCCTGTTTTATGTAACTTCCGGCCGGATTATTTTATTCATAGATTTTCTGGTGAATTCTGTAATTCATCAAACTCGTAGTTTTGCTAAGTTTATTACTGAAAACTGACACATTTAATTGAAAAAATAAAATATTTATTATTTTGATTTGGCTAAACATTAAAAAATAGAAAAAAAATATATCTCAAAAAATGACATAATTAAAAATATAAAATGTATTTTTAATTAGCTAACAAATAACAGTGAACAGAACTTAATTGATTAAATGATAAATGGATTACATTATCAAATGGTGGCTGTAGTGGGTTCGGGCCGGCCCATACGTTATACTATAAAACAAAACTCAAGGAGCAATCGATTCAAAATTGGTAGAATCTACGCCGGTGATCATTCGAACAGAGAGAGGGAATGAAGAAGTCGCAGAATGGTGAGCTTCTACATTATACCTCCACGAATCCACAGTCCCATTGTTAATTTTACCACTGTTCTCTCTTTTGATTTTCAATTTCTTTGAAATTCTTTATAATTGTTTTAACTCAAGTGTTGCCTTGGTTGGGCAAACGCGATCATTCTGTCAATCTTTCAAATTTTTTTTTTTTCATTTCGAGACAGCTACATCGCCTTCTTAATCATTCAAGAAGCCTAATTTTGATGAAACTTGATTGTCCAAAAAGTGAAGAATTTTTTCATTCGCTATTCGTAGTTGGATTGCGAGATTGATTTGTCATTGGGTAATTTTAACTTCAATCTTCAAATGACCAAAATGTGATTTGCAAAGTGAATTCTTAATTCAATTTCTAAAACTGGAATGGCGTGCTTCGGAACTGGCGGCCCTAAATGCATTATGAATATTATGTTCATATTGTAAAATTGAAATAGTGTGGCTGAGAATTGACGCTTCTAAATGCAGATGAATCTTTTTATATTCATAGTGTAAAGCGGGATATCATGCTTGAGAATTGACGGAAGTACTAAATCGGTATATTTTGAGAATGGACGGTTTTGATGTAGTTATGATATGAATTTTAGTTTAAATTCATATTGTAAATTCAGGATGGTGTTCTTTGAGAATGAACAGTTTTTTATTTAATGATTTTTTGTTCAAATTCATACTATAAAATTTGGATGCTATTAGTGTTTTGAGAATTAAGGAATTTGATGCTATTATTGTTTGAATTTTATCCCAATTAAATTCATACTAAAAAATTGGAATAGTATACTTTGAGAATTGACCATGTAATTATTGTATGAGTTTGATTCACACTATAAAATCCGATGGTATGCTTTGAGAATTGACGATTTTGATGTGATTATTGTATGAACTTCATTCATACGATAAATTCATACTAAAAAATTGGGATAATATGCTTTGAGAATTGATCATGTAATGATTGTATGAAAATGATTCACACTATAAAATCCGATGATATGTTTTGAGAATTGACGATTTTGATGTAATTATTGTATAAACTTCATTCATACGATAAAATTGAGATGGTTTGCTTTTGAGAATGGATGGTTATGAGGTAGTTATTGTATGAATTTTTACCCGAATTCATACTAAAAAATTGGGATGGTATACTTTGAGAATTGACGGTTTTGACATAATTATTATATGAATTTTTATCTAAATTTATACTAGAAAATTGGGATGGTATGCTTTGAGTATGGTTTTGACGTAATTATTGTATGAATTTTTATTCAAATTCATACTATAAAATCTGGATGGTATTATTGAGAGATTTGATGCTATTTATCCAAATTCATACTAGAAAAAAAATTGGATGATACTTTTATAAAAGTGGAGTTGAACAACAATCACAAAGATGTGAGATGTCACAACCTTCAAGAGGTTCAAACACTGGAACACATAAATAAGCACTAGAGATGCTCATGTGCTGCCTTTCAACCAAATAGATTAACTCTCCTAATGCCACAAATAACATGTTAAAAGTACTAACTAATAAAAAATAAAGGCACATGCCAAAAACCAGATTATAAAGAAATTAAATAAAAGCTAATACACAGGACATGACAAAGATTAAATAAAAATACTTAACCCATCATCACTTAATAAAATTATTATGGAAATGATAAATACTAAAAAGTTCATACTTAGAAAAACATGAGAGACATAAATAATAAAATTAAAGAATTTATAAGTGATACTTAAACAATTCACTAAAAATAAAAGTGATACTTAAACCAAAATTTGAGTTTTTTTTATAAAAATTCCTTATAATTGAAATCCTACTTGTTGCAACTAGTATGTATTTCTCCAATAATCTTTATTGTACATCCTTTATTTTTTTTCACTATTCTCGCATCTTATATTTTTATCATAATTAAACAAGATCAGAGATAAATTTAATTCAATTTTGTTTTACTATAAAAATACAAGAGGTATCTTATTTTCATAATAAAATTATACAATAACTTATATTGCACATATTTTTATCATGTCTACTACTAAAAAAAACACTTTTTTATGACACACTTTTTACGTCGGTTGCAACAAAACCTTAAAAAATAAACCAGTGATATTTTTATAATTATCGAACTGAAAAAAGTCTTATAGGACACACATTCTAAGACAGTTATTGAAAATCACCTTAGAATATGTGTTGGTCATAAAAATTAAGACGGATTTTATTAAAACACCTTCGCTATCTCATGATCTTATCCACACGCTACGTGTCCCTTGGCATTCACGGCCTTATCCACACGCACGACACCCCTCGACCTCGAACAATGAGCAAAAACAAGGATGAAACTGCGGTGACTGAAGAAGACCAAGGGCCGCGGGTTCCACTAGGACACTGACGCCAACCGCAACACTCGCCTCTTTGGCACTGACTTCGACTCTCTCACCGGCGACGGCAGCCCTGGCCCTCAGATATGTTAGTAATCCCTTTTCTCTCCTTCCTCTTAGGGTTAGGGTTTTGCCTCTTTTTTATTATTTAATTTAATAACTATAATACTGAATGGGAGGCGAGTGCAGGCGATAAGAGAATGATAATGATGGTCTCTCTCTTTGTGCCTTTTGGGAAGGTCACCTCCTCCAGAAAAAGGTGGTTCGAGGGTTTGTTGCAAAGCAAAGAGTTGTTGTAGTCGTTCGCGGAGGCGTGATGCGGGGACCCAAGTGCTCTTGACGTGGGTTTGGCAATCGAAGCCGCGGCTCTTGCAGCACGTCCTGCACCACATGTGAGGGCAATCTTTCTTGGCTTGGTTCCCGCAGTTCTGACAGCTAATCCCTCCTCCTGCTGCCCTTCTAAGCATGAACTTGGATCTCAACCACGACTGATCGTCCGAGATTGTCTTGCTGGGCCCAACGCCCAGCGCGGAGTAGTGATCTTGGCAAAAGAGAGGTCGCGGTTGAGGAGGAGGGCCCTGGCCTATAAGTTGATGCTGGTTCCATAACCCAAACCCACCACCTCGGTGGTAAGAGGAAACATTGTCATTTTTGTTGTTATACCAGAATAAGGTATCCGGAGGAGGAATTTGGGAGAGAGAACCGTGCAAAAACTAAGGATAGTTTCTTTTTTTTTTGTTCTTAAATTCTTTGGTTTTTGTGTGTACGCGTGTGTTGTGTTGTTTTTGTTCTCTCTCCTTGTAGCTTTTTTTTGGTTCTGACCACTTCCCCTTTTATGTTTTGGCTTATGGTGTGGTTAAAAAATTATCAACCCAGGTAATTATGCAGATTACAACATGACTAATATCTAATATTGTACTGGTAAAGAGTCTACTTAGTGCTTATGCCTTTGAACTTCATATTTTAATTTTATGATGGTATTTTCTTCCTTAACATGTCAGCCTTGACTTGTAGCAGGGTATCCATATATGTTTAGTATAGATTTAACCGGATATCATAACATCTTCATCTTCTCCTTTTGTTGATTTCACATAAATGTCAAGAAGATTCGAGGTATTGGCTTGCATGTTTCCAGGCTTGAAAGTGCTGAAGCTTATATTTTTGTCATTCTGTTTTTTCTATATTTATAATCTCTATCTTATTTTTTTTTATAAATTATGAGAAAATAAACATTATCATAAAATAGATTTTTATATTATTATCAAACTACAAATTATTATATATGATAAGTTTATTTATGGTTAACGAAAATCCTTTTAAAAGTATGTCAACCATAATTTTTATTAACTTATATTAAAATTACAGTGTTAACACATAACATCAAACTAATAAATTATTATGTTATGCATATTTTTGAAGACTTGTTCAATCAAACATCTTTGAGTTGATTCGTGTAAAGACTCAGCATCAAATAGCTGAAGTATTCATAAGCCTCGTTCAACTTCTTTTTTTCACCAATTTCATTCACAACTTGAGGGGAATATTAGAAAATGTAAAAGCTACTTGAGTATCTATTATGTATGTTAGTTAATGTAGTTAGCTTCGGCATGAAGTAAGTTAGTTAGTTTGACCTTTATATAAGCAGTACAAATCATATTTTGTAATTCAATTCCATTAATTTTATTCACTCTATCAGTTTATCTCTTTCTTTCCCAACGTAAGATAAAAAAATTAAACCCCTATCAACATGTTTAAGAAATCCGATCATCTATCAATTGTGTTGGATGTTATTGATTTTTCAAATTAGATTCATTTACTTAATAAAAAAAATCAGAAATTTTTATATAAATAATCAGAAAAAGTTAAAATGAGAAAAAAAATCTAGGGCGCCCAAGCCCACCTTAACCTTGGTCTGCCTTTGAGGTCGAGCTCAAGTTTTATAATAACTCAATTTGATCCATTTTTAATTTTAGTGTAAATATGAAATTTAAAAATTATTTATTTTTAGTATAAATATATGTTTTAAAATTATTTATTTTAGTACAATAATATGTTTCAAATTTATTTGTTTCAATTGAATTTATTCTTTATTTTAATTTTTCAAATATATCATATAAATATATTTGCAAGTATATGCACACACATGCACAAACACAAAGACTCATACACGCGCGCACACACACATATATATATTTGAAGTAAAAAGATATTTCAAATATTAAAAATTATAATAATATAAGAATTTGTAAAGTATAAATTGTGTATGGTACGAATTATTACACTAATAAATTGATTATTAAAATATAACATTTTTTACAATATGATAAATAATATTGAAAAGAATGATCTTGGGATTGTAAAGTGACATAACCCAAAGAATCAAACTTATATATATATAAGTTGTATTTTCAAATTTCAAATTAGCACTCTAAAAAATAGGGTTTCTATATAAGTTATTAAGGACTTTCAACGTCGATTATTAACCGACGTTGAAAGTATTATCGTCAACATCGGTTATTTAAATAACCGATGTTATATAATAAGAATTATAAGAAAAGTTATATATCTCTATATCAACATCAGTTTTAACCAAAACCGATGTTACTAGTAATAAAATAACATCAGTTTTTATTAAAAATCGATGTTATTTTCTTATAATAGACATCAATTTTTGGTAAGAGCCAATGTTGTTTTATTACCAGTAATATCGATTTTTCCCAAAACTGATGTTGTTAATGAAATTTAACATCTATTTTTTAAAAAATGACATACAACTTTGAATTTTTTTTTGAAAACCGATGTTGTTTTTATGATTTTTTTAATATGCTGTCTATTTTTTCAATAATCCCAAAATTAACCTGCAAATTTTAAAAGCAGACTATACAACATATAATTTTCATTCTGTTTTGAAACAGTTTTGACTAGAAATTCCATGAAAAATTTATTAATTACTATGAATGAAAAGAATATTTAATGTTAAGGAGACATGAACTGTAAAAATGTAAAGTAACTAAACTACAATTACAAAATTGCCTAAAAATCATAGGTTTCATTTTTAACTTTTAAATAATACAGGCGATGCTAACATATTGGAGGACTTATCGTTAGCGCCGCGTGTGACGAGGGTCGAGAGCTCCACTGTCTGTTGCCCTAACTCTGCAGCCATTGGTTTCTTGTTTGGGTAGGGTTCTTCCTGGTCTGTTGCGTTGTGTCAAAGCAGCAACATCGAAACTAGGGTTTTAATCAAAATGAAATAGGGGAAATGTTTATATGAAGAAGAACAAGAAGGCGATGCCCTCTCCCGATTCCTCTTCCTCTCTATAACACACACACTTTTTACTAGTCTCACTCGGGTTCGTTGGTTTTGTCTGTCTCTCTCTCTCCTAAGTTTGTTTGTTGTTCATTGTGAAATGCTCTTACTGACAAAAATTTAATTGTCTCTTACTCACAAAACATTGGTAACAAATATTTGTACCTGTGATGATGAGCAGGACGATCCAAAATCAAAGCAACAATCCAATAAATAACTCAATGACCACCTAAATCAATCATCATTCCCAAAAACATTAGATATCAACATGTGATAGTGAATAGGCTTAAAGTATCCTATTGTTACTTCTACTAGTTGCTTTTTGATCTAACAAATAAGTCCTATAAGATATTATGCAGTGGTTACATATAACCGATAATATGATGAGAATAACAACAACTATGTGTAGTAGCATCACAAGACTATTAAGACTTGGAAATAATATGATGATCTCACATGATTTACAACAATCCTATTGCACATGGGTGAAGATCAATATGATATCAATAACTAGCACTGTTACATAAATCTTTCAAGGAGGGATCTTGTAGTGCATGCTAGCTGCACCAGTATTCCTATGTAGTGGATTCGATGTATATACGTTGAGTAAGAGGGATATTTTGAGGCCGTTTTACCCATTCTTTTCACATTTTTCCTATAAATAGGTGATCTTGCCCGAAATGCAATTTCATGAAAGATTTTTCCTATAAATAGATGGATGTCATGTTCACCCTGGGTATTTATTACCTAGCTAGCTAGCTAGTTTTGTCTACTAATTGCAAATTTTACCATTATACCATAGAAGGTTTTTACAAAACGAGAATGCAATTTCATAATAATTGTTGTTGCCTTGCACCTCGTTTCATATTTCAAAGACCTATAAGTACAAGGGGTGCAATAAAAAAAATCAACTATATATTAGTTACACAAACAGGTGGTCAACTGATTGACAACATACCTTCTTTGCTCCAATTGATGTTCAAGTACTGCTCCCATCATGTTGGGGCTTGGACATCATTCTATCATCCTTTTCTCAATAGATGTTATTCATATGCTCTCTCTTCATATGTTCACTACTGATCTTATCTATTCTTATAAGTCTATTCATGCACCACAACATTTTGATTTCTGCCATGCCTAATGCTAGTGTCAGCATTTAAGGGAGAGACACAATTTCTTGTGTGCTGACAAGCATAGTGAATATATCTATCCTAGAATTCTGGCAATAAATATCACCAATTGATTTTGTTTGCCTAATGATGCTTTATATGCGTATTCTACTACTTTGTGAGTGAGAAACACAGTTTAAAATTACATTACCAACATCACACACATCATCAATTACTAAGAAATAGATTTATTTGCTAACTAATTTAATTTATTCATTCTTTATTTAAGGCCCGCAATAGTGGTAATTGCCATCAAGCATTATTTCATATTTCACCTGTCCGAAGAGGCTTCCTTGAGGTATCTCTAGAGGCCCAAGCTTGATAATCAGGATCAACCTGCTTTGGATAAATTTATAACGAACAAATGAAATTCTGGTTATTTAAGGTTATGACATGTTTCACATTCTAATAAGAGACCACTAACTAATATCAGTGTGTTTGGATTATATTCAGTTTTTTTATAATCAATTTTAATTTCAAGTTGAAAGCTAAAATAACAACAAATAATTACTCATTTTTTAAATTTTTTATTATAATTTTTAGACCTAAAACTAATTTTTCCAAACAGGTTATAAATAAATAAATTGAAACAGTCACGAGCTATGTAGTCACGAGAAAAAGAATCCATTAATCAGACAAAATAAAAATGTGGATAAAGTGACAAAAGAAAAAAAAAGTAAACAAGAACATTCTCACTCTCATTGGTGATAGCTAATGCTTTGAATTTATTGGGGTGGTGTAATAATGAAATAATGTAAAACTGAAATCTCACCAAACTTTAAAACAACATATCTCTGCGTGTGCACCAGTTCAAGTTTATAACATTCACCAAACTTTAAGACTAATTTATTTCAAAAGTTTTATTATTTATTGCTCCCTTACGTTTTTTTACAGTTTTACTATTGTACAACTCAAATTAATGGCAAAAAGAAACAAACCTTTTTGCTTGTATTTCCATTTGAGTGAAACTTAATTTGATTTATAATTTTTTAGGATCCACATTTTTATGCTCTTTCGTAGTTATAAAACAGGTAAAACTAATTACATATAATTGTTTAGGTTCTGTTAGTATTTTTTCCCAATTAGAAATTGAAGGTACTAGCTTCAGTAATTTGCATAACAAACACAACCATTAAAATTGCACAAATTACTAAAATAAAACTCTAATTCTAATTTAAAGACAACACCAATAATACCTACAAAAATTTCTATAGATTATTTCTTTCATGTCCAAGAGATCAAGTTTAATTTAAACCAAATAATGACTAGATGTTAATTAATTTCCTATACGTCGCCAGGGACGTCTGAACCAGAGTTTGGATAAGAGAAGGGAATCAAATGGAGCTGGGGTGATTCCTCATAAAGATCATAAGATAAAATCATACAGAGTTATCTCCAAATTCTCTTAATTAGCTTCCCAATGATATCAAGAAAAATTGTACATGAATTGACTTAAAGGTCACACAATGTGTGATCTCAGGTCTAATGAAGGTACTTATTGCAAGGAAGCTACCACTAACCCACCACCTCGTGTTGAAAGATTCAGGCCATATGACTTTTGATTTTGCATGGTCATAGAGTGTTGCATTTTAATTTGTCCAGACCAAGTATTGCATTCAAGAAAAGGAATACATAAATTATACTGCATCTAGTAAGAAAATAGAGTTGAATAAAAGTAATTTGATTTTTTTTGTTGGGAATGTCTAATCCATAATTTGGATAAAGCTATGGGACTTTCTAACAATTGTTTTGGACTTTCTAACAAACAAATAAATATATAGTAAATGGGCTCCACAGATGTTAACTCATGTCTTTGAATTTGGAGGAAGCTATACTTTTAAAAGGATTTTGTTTAACCACTAAACTGATTGCACCATCGGAGCCGGCACGACTTGCCAGTCCTGTTATCTTGGAGGATGTATGGTTTTAACTTTATTCATTTACTTAATAAAAAGTCAGATTTTTTTATATAATTAATCAGAAAAATTTAAAATGAGCAAATAATTTGGGGCGCCCAAGCCCCCACCTTGGTGTGCCCTTGAGGTTGAGCTTAAGTTTTATAATAATTCAATTTCATTCATTTTTAATTTTAGTGTAAATATATAAATTTTAAATTATTTATTTTTAGTATAAATATATGTTTTAAAAGTATTTATTATAGTACAATAATATGCTTCAAATTTATTTGTTTTAATTGAATTTATTCTTTATTTTAATTTTTTAAACATATACATATAAATATATTTGTAAGCATACACACACATGCACGGACACACGAGCACGCTCATATATATATATATAAAATAAAAAGATATTTCAAATATTAAAAATTATAATAATATAAGAATTTGTAAAGTGTAAATTGTTTATGTAAAGAGTTATTACACTAATAGATTGAGTATTAAAATATAACATTTTTATAATATAATGAATAATATTGAAAGGAATGATCTAGGGATTGTCAAGTGACAATCCATATATATATATATATATATAAAAGTTACATTTTCAAATTTTAAATTAGATTTATTTAAATAAATTAAACTAAACTTAAAAAATTCTCTCTTTTTTTTCTTTCTTATATAAAACAACTAGATTTTATATATATTATGCATTAAAAAATTTATTTAATAATTAATATTTACTTTTATTATTAAAAATTTGCTCTAAGATCCTTAACTGTATTAATAAAACTCCTCATTCATTTAATTAATTCAAATTTGAAAATGAAAAAAATTGATGTGTCTTTAATTATTTACTTGATTAAATTCCAGATAAAAATAAAAAAAAATATTATAATTTCCTACAATTATGTAATAGTGATATGGAATTTTTTAGAATAAACTTATTATTTGAATTTTTTCATAAAGACATCTGCACAACCGCCGATAGGAAATTTTATAGTTAGATTTATCTCTTTTTTTCTTATCTCTCATATTTATAAAAAAAATATTGTATAAAATATATGTATAAATTTTTGTCATTATTATATTAAGGATGTGAACCAGCTCTTGAAAAGTTTCATAAATAGTGTTCTGACTTACCATTAATTTAGTATTATTATTTTTAATATTTTGACTGTATTTGCAGAACTTTCATTAATGTTTTAAATTCATAACAAACTTGGTCGGCAAATCTAACCAGTGCATGTACTCATGGCCCAGAATAGGTCCCAATTACAACCACAGATAAAGCAATGACACAAATAGACAGTCTAACCTATGCATGCATGTATGTATCTAAATGCATCTCTAATATAAAGCAATTGATTCAATTCACAATTGATATGGATTAAAAAATAACTCAATGGAGAATGCAGAACAATAAAAATCTTTCATGGAAAATAAAACAAAGGCAATGTCAAAATACAATATACAATTATGATTTGTACCCACTAAGTTATTAGATACCTTTAGTCAACTTACAAAAATTGTTGATACTTGATACTCATTCAAATTACTCTTGCATTTCATTTTTTCCTTCAAGTAGTCTCATGAATTCTTTTTTTTTTCACCAACATATATGAGATTGAGTGAATGATAACAAACAAACATAACTAATTGGTGGTGGGTCCCATGCATTGCATTGCATGGCACGCTATAAATTTCCAACAATCTTACCTAATCGTCAAAACTCATTCTCTTTTCTTAATCTGGTCTTCACTTTTTTTCATGTTTGCTGGAATCTGATGTAAAGGTGTCCAACCTGTGGTGAAAAACATGGTTCGATTCTTTAGCGCGGTGTCGATTCTAATTCTGGTTGCCGTGACAGCATTGATGGTAGTGCTACCACTGATGTTGCCACCACTCCCTCCGCCACCGCTTGTTCTCCTCTTCTTCCCTGTCGGCATAATGGCGGTGCTTATGTTGTTGGCGTTTGTGCTGTCGGAGGCGTCCATGACTACAAAAGTCATCCTTTAGGAGATGATGGAATAATAGTGAATAGGATTTGCAAGCACGTGATTCTTGCTCGAGACATTTTTCTTGTTGGATAGAGAGAGTAACATGTTTTTGTTTAGATGCCAAATAACTGTATAACATGATTATATTATAAGTATAAGGTATCTATTATTTTTCTACACAGGAATCTAACTAATTACCCTAGATAGAGATTTAATTTCCTTTCGAATAGCAAATTTTTTTTTATCTACCTAGCTTAAACTCAAGAGATTATTTAAAAGATTTGAATCTAAATTTATTTAGATTAAAATAATGTTTGATTTGTAATTGAAATTGTTGTGCTGCATGCATGCGTTCAAATGCAAATTTAACTAATAAAAACAAAAATGAAAACAAAAACAAAAACAAGAATTTTAATCCTTTGACAATTATTTTAGTCTCAAAAGTCATTTTGTACTAGATTTGAAACATGCTCTATCAACTTGTTGATACTCATTATTGTGCATTCATCATTTGTCCCAAATTTATTTTTTTAAAACATTTTTTAAGATGCTACCTATATCAATCACGTGTTAGGCCAATTAGTGTGTCAATCAGATGTATTTTTCCAATAATATTTATTGTACACCCTTTATTTCTTTTCAGTGTTCTTCATCTTATATTTTTACCATAATTAAACAAGATCAGAGATAAATTTAATTCAATTTTATGTTTTACTATAAAAATACAAGTGGTATCTTATTTTCATAATAAAATTATACAATAATTTATACTGCACATATTTTTATCATGTCACTTATATTTTTGTCATTCTGTTTTTTCCTATATTTATAATGTCTCTCTTATTTTTTTTATAAATTATGAGAAAATAAATATTATTATAGAATAGATTTTTATATTATTATCAAACTACAAATTATTATACATGATGTTTATTTATGGTTAACAAAACTTCTTTTAAAAGTATGTCTACCATAATTTTTATTAACTTACATTAAAATTACACCGATAAAATTAAACTAATAAATTATTATGTTATGCATATTTTTGAGAACTTGTTCCATCAAACATCTTTGAGTTGATTCATGTTAAGACTCAATATCAAATAACTGAATATTCACAGTCTCCTCCGGCTTGTTTTTTCACCAATTTCATTCACAACTTGAGGGGGATAATAGAGAATGTAAAAGCTAGTTGAGTATTTGTTATGTTAGTTAAAGTAGTTAGTTTTGGCATGAAGTAAGTTAGTTAATTTGACCCTGTATATAAGTGTTACAAACTATATTTTGTAATTTAATTCCATAATTTTATTCAATCTATCAGTTTATCTCTTTCTTTTCCAACATAAGATAAGAAAATTAAATCCTTATCAACATGTTTATGAAATTCAATCGTCTATCAATTGTGTTGAACATTATTGATTTTTCAAATTAGATTCATTTACTTAACAAAAAGTCAGAATTTTTTATATAAATAATCAGAAATAATTAAAATGAGAAAAAAATCTGGGGCGCTCAAGCCCCCCTTAAGCTTGGTCTGCCCTTGAGGTCGAGCTCAAGTTTTATAATAACTCAATTTCATCCATTTTTAATTTTAGTGTAAATACAAAAATTTAAAATTATTTATTTTTAGTATAAATATATGTTTTAAAAGAATTTATTTTAGTACAATAATATGTTTCAAATTTATTTGTTTTAATTGAATTTATTCTTTATTTTAATTTTTTAAACATATAAATATAAATATATTTGCAAGCATATGCACACACGTGCACGCGGGCGGACATATATATATATATATATTTGAAGTAAAAAAATATTTCAAATATTAAAAATTATAATAATATAAGAATTTGTAAAATATAAATTGTATATGACATGTGTTATTACACTAATAGATTGATTATTAAATTACAACACTTTTACGATATAATAAATAATATTGAAAGGAATGATCTTGAGATTGTCAAGGTGACATAACCCAAAGAATCAAACTCATATATATATATATATATATATATATATATATATATATATATATATATATATATATATATATATATATATATATAAAAGTTGCATTTTCAAACTTCAAATTAGATTCATTTAAATAAATAAACTAAACTTAAAAAATTCTCTCTCTTTTTTCTTTCTTATATAAAAAACTAGATTTTATATATATCATGCACGGAAAAATTCATTTAATAATTAATATAATAGTTACATTTATCTCCTTTTTTATCTCATATTTATATGAATTTCATGTAATAGTCATACAGTAATTTTTTAAAATAAACTTATTATTTGACTTTTTCATAAAGGGGTCTCGAGCGGTAGGAAATTTCATAGTTACATTTATCTCCTTTTTTTATCTCTCATATTTATAAAAATAATATTGTATAAAATTTATATGAATAGATTTTTTTTTCATTATTATAATATGGATGTCCAGCTCTTGAAAAGTTTCATAAATAACATTGTGACTTTATTATTTTTAATATTCTTACTGTCATTGTATTTCCAGGACTTTCATTAATGTTTTAAATTCATAAAAAAACTTGGGCGGCAAATGTAACCAATGCATGTACTCATGGCCCAGGATAGGTCCCAATTACAACCAGAAGACTAAAGTAATGACACGAATAGACTGTCAATCGATGCATGCATGTATCTAAATGCACCTCTGATACAAAGCAACTGATTCAATTCCCAATTGGTATGGAAAAATAACTCAATGGAGAATGCAGAACAATAAAAATCTTTCATGGAAAATAAAACAAAGGCAATGTCAAAATACAATATACAATTATGATTTGTACCCACTAAGTTACTACATACCCTTAGTCAACTTACAAAAATTTTTTTGACTTGATATTAGTTCAAATTACTCTTTCATTTTATTTTTCCTTCAAGCATTCTCATGAGTTTTTTTTTTCCAAGTAAAAAAATATATATCTGTTGATCAAATGTAGATTTCTTTTTGACATTTTTATACAAGGGAATACAAATATAGAAACACAAATAAAAAAGGAAGCACAAAATGAATACATTAACTAAAAGAAGATGCTACTAATAAATATTTCTAGTAACAAAACATGTATTATATGACATGAGGGTGGTGAAGGATATATCCCTCCAAAAATATCATTAATTCATAATTTTGGTTTACGGTTTTCATATCAAACTTATCCTTGAAATCCAATAATTAGTTAACCAAATTTCAGTAAGAGACAAAATTCTTTGATTTTTCCCCTAATAATAACATTGGTATTGTTTAATGAAAATATTAACCCATGATAGATTTTCCCACCAACATATATGAGATTAAGTGAATAATAACAAACAAACATAACTAATTGGTGGTGAGTCCCACGCATTGCAGGCTATAAATTCCCAACCATCCTACCTAAATGTCAAAACTCATTCATATTGTCTTCACTCTTTTTTCACATTTTCGGAATGTAACGGTATCCGACCTGCTGGGGAAAACATGGTTCGATTCTTTAGAGTGGTGTCCATTCTAATTTTGGTTTCCGTGACAGCATTGATGGTAGTGCTACCACTAATGTTGCCATCACTCCCTCCGCCGCCGCTTGTTCTCCTCTTCTTCCCTGTTGGCATAATGGCGGTGCTTATGTTGTTGGCGTTTGTGCCGTCAGAGGCGCCCATGACTACAAACATCATCGTTTAGGAGATGATGGAATAATAGGGAATACGATTTGCAAGCACGTGATTCTTGCTTGAGACATTTTTCTTGTTGGATAGAGAGAGTAACATGTTTTTGTTTAGATGCCAAATAACTGTATAAAGGTTTAGAAGTATTTCTTTTTTGTAAAATCCTAATTAAGTATTTTTTTCCGATAATTATATTATAAGGTATCTATTGCTTCTCCAGTCAGAAATCTAACCGATTACTTGTGATAGAGATTTAATTTCGTTTCCAATAACATTTTTTTATCTACCTAGCTTAAACTCAAGAGCTTATTTAAAATATTTGAATCCAAATTTATTTTGATTAAAATAATGTTTGATTTTTTTATTTAAATTGTTGTGCTGCACGCGTTCAAACGCAAATCTAACTAACAAAAACAAAATGAAAGTAAAAACAAGAATTTTAATCCTTTGACAGCATTATTTTTGTCTCCAAAGTCATTTTGTACCAGATTTAAACATCCTCTAACAACTTGTTGATATACTCATTATTGTATATTGATCATTTGAACCAATTTTATTTTTTTAAACATTTTTTTAAGATGCTACCAAAATCAGAGGTTAGGCCAATTAGTATTTTTGAAGGTATACCGTCAAATCCAGGTTTTTAATTTGTATGAGATTTGCAGAGGATCTATGTTGGATTTCAAGTGGTGGGGTGTGCCGTGCGTGTCTCGTTGTGAATCAGTGTGTCCAAACAATATACATGAAGGGAAAGGAGTATGAGATTATATATGAAAGGTACTGTTGCTTTGTTTTTGAGCCATGATAATTTCTTTGATCTGTGGTGGGACTTTAGAAGTTGCATAGATTAAGCAGGTTGCGGATATGTTGTATATATGAAAAAATGTTTTAAAGGCCAACATATATAGCAACTTTGGGGGAAAACTATATGCTATGAGATCATAAGGAATTTATGTAGTATGCTTGGATATGCATCTAAATAGTATTGGGTATATATTTCAGCAAGGAATGCACTGCTGGAATATATATCAAATGGTTGGAGTTTATTTGCTTACAAATTAGGAATTGACATCAAAGTGTAAAATCGGTAATGTGCTCACCAAATTTGACATTTTTTTTGCCAGATGATCTTTTATAATTTTGGTGCTGGTTTTCTTTTCTGCAATTTTATGATTCTGTTTTGTAATATTGTAGTCATGGCATTTCTTGTGCTTATAGTTAGTTTTTCTTTTTATCTATCCATGAGATTTGGCTTGTCTATGTTATGAAATTAAATAAACAAAGGAATATTATATAATTATATTTGTATTTACTATATTAAATAGGAGGAGAGAGACACTTTGTGTCTCTCTAAGTTTTATAAATAATTAATAAATAAATAAACAAAAAAAACAGAAATTAAATATAAAAGTAGTGAAAAATTATTCTAGATTAACATGAAAATTTGTAAGTTTAAGAAATGATTTAAAGTTAAAATTGTACAATGAAATATGGACATCAAATAAAAATATTTTCTTTTTTATTAGTATTCATGCATAAAAATGTACGTTTGTATGAAATTTAACAGTAATTTCTGTTTAGTTTATTTGTGTTAGAAGATATGATAATATATTTTGATTTTATATGATTGTTATATCTATTAGATTTATCTTTAATTATATCTTTAGCTATTTCAATTTTATAGTTGTTATATCTATTATATTTTTCTTTAGTCATTCTATTAAATTTATCTTTAGCCATATCTTTAACTTATATATCTTTAGCTTGTAATCTTGTATATAAGCGAATTGTGCTTAATAAATTATTCAAGGAAACAATTTCTTTCATGGTATCAGATTACTTAGAAAAAGATTTTTGAACCTTTCTCAGCCTTCCGCACACAGGCCCTAGCGCCGTTCAGCCCCTTTCTTCTTCTTCTCCCCTTCTTCTCCATCACCATGCCTGACTCAAAATCTAGTTTTCACTCTGCTCTTGCTGTATCCAACATCAAGAATCATGTCCCAACCATTCTTGAGATGGAAAATGTCCAATACGCGACATGAGCTGAACTTTTCAAAATTCACGCACGATCCCATAGGATAATTAATCATATAATTCCTTCGCAGGATGGCAAGCAGAAGACACCACCAACGGAGGAGGTGACAGAACTCTGATTGACACTAGATGTCACTGTTCTTATAACTGGTTAGTTGTAAAAATATAGTTTCCATCTTTTTAGTCTTGAATTCCAGATGAGCTAACTCTTATATGGATTCAATCATATATCAACAAGTGAATCTTGGTGAGTTTCTCAACGCAGTTGAATCGAATTCCTTGACTCTCAACAAGTCCACCATCTATCTTTGCTATGGAAAAAACTTCTCTGGGACCTAAATCTTCATCTCATGTCCTCACTTCACTTGTGTACCCTTTAACTCTCAGCATTTAGCCGCTGCACATTTTTTCAGTTACCTTGTTTGCTTGAGCTTTTAAGACCCTTTTTTTCGGCTGAAGGGGCTTGTAAGACCCTGTTAGTATATCTATTGTAAAAATATGACAGGATATATTTTACACATTAAAAGCGTAATTGTTTTGTTATCAATAGATTATGTGTCATGTCCTTTTTTTCTTATAAAAAAACCATTATTACATTGGCATAATATTTTTCTTCATTGATAATGCATGGACCATGTTGACCGTGGATTAAACTAATTAAACTTTTTCTAATCTAGATCTATAAAATTACAAATACTAGTCAGCTGAAACGAAAACTTAAAAATACAAGTGATGATGTAAAATGTTTTAAGCCAATAATGGGTTAAGATCATCTTAAGAAAAATAGTAACTCTCCTTTTAATTTGCTAATTAAGGCCTGATATTTGTCTGGTCTTAGCCACATTGGTGCATGCTGTTGTGAATTATGGTTGATCAACATGTTGAACTTATTGTAACTTCTTTTGTTAGTCCCAATTTGTGAATGTTATGTTCTAATAGTGTAGGCTGTGTATAGATTTAAGGAGTGAAGGATATATGATAATCGATGCTGATTCTCAATTAAGAGCAGCTAATGATTTGTAGGCATCAAGTTCAGCGTGCCACATCTCCTCTACAGGCATCATCGCTTACTAGCAGTGGCGTAGCTTCACCGATTATTTTGAGGGGAGCGAAAGATTAAATGATACTCATAAATTTAAATTCTACATTACAATAAAATGAAACAAATAATTATTATTTTGTTCCTTTAATTTATATTTTTAAGTTTTATTTGATCCTCTTATTATTAAGAAGTTAAATTAGGTTTCCTAATTTTTTAAAAATTATTCAATTAAGTTTTTTATTTTTAGAAGTTTTAATTAAGTCTATTATTTTTTAAAATAGGTTCAAGTTGATCTCATTTTTTTTAAACATTATATTTTTTTAAAAAAGAACAAATTTGATTTTAAATGAGATTCAATTGAACTTGTTCTAAAAATAAGAGACCTAATTTAATCGTTTAATAACAAGAAGATCAAATTGAACTTTAAAAATAAATTATAGAACTAAAATATTAATTAAACCTATAATTTACTACTCTTATCCCTAAAATAAGATTCTTTTAACCCATTCATATTCTTTAACAAGAATAATTAATTTAGCTAGTAATATTAAAATTATTGATAATTTATATATTTTTTTAAAATTATCCTTAAAATTATTGAAACTCATCATCACTCTTTTTTCACTTAATTACTTTCTAGCTAATTAATGAATGTTTCCTAATCTTTTTTTTATCCTTATAAGAAAATGTATTTATCCTTTTAATTGATATTTATTATAAAGTAATTAAGAGTATTCAGATAAAAAAATAATTAATGTCAAAAACAACTTGAAAATAATATTATAAAAAAAGAAAAATAAATCTTATTATAAGGATGGAGGTAGTAATTGATTTTACTCATTTATAGATTATCACTATAATTAATATAGAAATATGAGTACACAATGCTATAAAAATCATTTAATATTTTAAAAATCACATTCGATTGCTGATTGCCGGAAGTTGTTTGCTAAACATGCATTTCAAGATGATAATATTCAACCAAATCCAGATGGTAAGGAGATTGGTATGAAGATAGTTGAAAACAAGTAAAGGACTTCCTCTATCCTTGAAAACAACTTGATGGGCAATGTGGCAAATTACATGAGTGAAATGGCCATGGCCATGGGTAAGCTAGGGACACTTGAAGGTTCATTCGACACGTACATTTTTCTTTGTTGCACTTGTATGCAAATAGTTTGCTAGCTACATTAGTGAATAGGTGAGGAAGAGTCTTGATTTCCTAATATTATTTACAACTGATAATTAACATCTTGCTCTAAACAATAGAAATGCCCCCATTCCTAATGGTGTGTTTGGAACCGTAGAGAGAAAGTGTGGAAGAATTAAAAGGCTTAAAATTTGAATTGAAAGAAAATTGAAACGAAAGAAAATTTTAAATTTTTGTTTCTAGTTGTCAAAAAATAATATTGTTATTTGTGTTTTCTTTCCTCTGAACCAAACATACTGTAAGATTTTTTTAGAGTGGAAAAGGATGAAATTTTGAATTGTTAAAACTGTAGTAACTGATCAATATTAGAATTTCATCTGCTAGTGCCATGTAACCAGATTTGACATCTGTGGTACTGGTTGTTGCTTTTGTCTGAACTCATGGCCATTTAGCTTTCATTACTGCTGTTGCAAGAATCATTTGCTAGCCTTGACCAACTCATTTTGGTTTGACTGAAGTTACTCATGTTTGTCCATTCCTCCTTAAAATAAAAGAAAGAACCAAGAACAAGCTCTTGTCAACAAATATTTTGTATACTATTTACAATAAATAGCCCTATTAAAATATCTAACTAATGACTCCATTTCTTTGGTGTTTATCATTATAAGGCTGACAATCTCCTGACATGACTACATTTCGCGTCTGCGTGCTCTCAGTTCGCTCTGGCTAGCTCGCCCTAGAGATTGATGGTTGTAGTAAATAATATGTCAAATTACTTCTCATGGATCAATCACCAGGAATACTTGGTCATCATAGGTTTTATTCTTGACAAGTTTTCTTGTGTTGTATTGTTGCAGACTTGTAGTCTCTGTATCACTGATGTTAGTGCTTCATTAAGTCACATAGTCATGAAACGAAATTGGTGACAAGTAGTATGGATGTGTCTACTAATAATATTTACCATTGTAATTGTAGAAGGGCTTTGTTTTTTCCTTGCAAATATGGGCCATATGATATATTTTAAGGTTTGTTTCACTTGTCATAGTTTTCCCATGGTTCTGAATTCATACAAAATTGTTAGTTTTTTTTTCTTTATTTTTCTCCTAGCTTGAGATTTTTCTTGTCAGTCACCTAATAAGCCTCTGTTTATTTCCTTTGTTACCCTTAACTGCTTTAGCTTTTGTGATCAAGGGAATTCTCAGTGGGGATGGCAAAATGCTAAATGTACTCATGATGTTTTGCTGTTAAAAGATACTACTTTTATTTTTATTTATAAGACTGCATAGTCAACTAATATGATCTCTTATTATAAGATTTTATTTTATCTTTCTTGTGCATTAATTATTTTTTTATTAAAATATCTTAAATTAATTTTTCTATCTTGTATGTAGATTGGGAAAGATAAATAAGTTTTCAATAGAATTAAGGATAAATTTAAAAAAATATTATAATTATAAGCAAATTTAATGTTAATAACTAAATTAACTAGCTTTCTTAATAAGCTTAAATTAATCAATTATATTTTATAATTACTGAGCAAGGAAGTATAAAGTATCACTTTACAAATGTATAGTATATGCATGTTGACAGTTGTATCTGGAATGGATGGGGGCGTAAATCTATTGCTCTAAGATCTCTTATTCCAAGTGTCAGGTCCAGATATTTTAGTGCAATATTTATGTCAGTGTATGATAATATGAAGAAAAAAATGGAAGAGGAATGATGAGAATGAACATACTTGTACAATTAGCCAGGGTTTTCCGCTTCCTTCGTGGACGTGGTCTTCTCCCAGCAAGTTTTTTTTTCCTATCAGGTCAAGCAAAATCCACATCCTGTTCCTACGTCCTCCTAAAAGTTACTCTATACAACTTGGGAATAGCAACTATGCTCCTCGTGGCAACTATATGCCCAAAGACCCTATTGAGTTGTTTCGTTGTAGCAGCGAGCTCTGCTAGCTATCATTTCAGATTACTTATATACCATACATATTAAGAATAAATCATAACATCATGAATTTATATAAATTCACGTAATGATAATTTTTCAATGTATTGGAATACATGTGAGCTCATAATTAACTCGCATATAATCAATAATAATGTTATTTAATTAGTCTCCAACGTACGTACAATGTGATGTGTATTAATTTGATGTTCTACATTGTCATTTGTTTTTATCGTTTTTTTCCTATTTGAATTTAATTAATGGTATTCCCTGTAAAGGATGTTTTGGAACAACAGATTAAGAAAAGGAAGAAATAAAATTTCATGAGAACAGAAAATTTGAATCTCTTGAGGTGCACTTCAATAATTCCTCGTTTGAAATGAGAGAAAAGTGAAGCTAAACGAATTTTGAGTTTATGTTAACGTTTATCGTCTTTTTTTCAATCTAAAAAGACAATCAAGAAAGAAATGGATAGTAAGTAATCCCGAAATGACAAAAATATCCTATTTTTCATATATTTGGAACTGTTTAAACTAACTTAGTTTTGTTTAGGACCAAATCAACTTGATTTGTTGATATACGATACTAATCTTAACACTAAACATAGTTAGATATATTGTAAAATTAAAACATATAACTAAAATTAAGATATATATATATATATATATATATATATATATATATATAATATTATAATATATTTCAAAATACATAATATGAATATAAATATAATATTATCTTGTTATACAAAACATATCTATATTTAGAAATTGTATTATCATTCATACATAATTATTTTAAAAAATATATTTTTAAAAAGAATAAATGACATTTTTTACAGCAAAAGAATAAATTACATTGAACCATGTTGAGATGATCATAAATTAATTCTCAAAATACAGTAGGTGTAGTTTTTTTAAATACAAACCCATCAAAAGTAACATTGAGGCAAGTCGGGAAAATGAAAACGTATAGGTCATGAATGCTCTCACTTAATATAATTACATTTTATTTTCTATATATCCAAACAAGTAAACAAAAAAATCAATATTTTCTTTCTCTTCATCTTTAATTTCCTTTTCTCAATCTTTTTTTTTTACCGCGGCTCTCTCTCTTAATCTAACTAATCTAAAAATGTATCTTTTAATTTTCTTATTGTATTCTCTACATCTTTCTATCATAATTACTTCTTTCTTCTCAATTTTATTATTTGAAGATTATATTATATGAATCACCGGACCCAGGTAAAGGAATTTAAAGAAAAAAAGGTTGAATATTAATTTGTTTGAATAAGTACTTGTCGTTTGCATTATATGGAAAGCTTGTTCATATTATTGGAGCTTATCAATTCAAAGCTCTCGATCAATTGATATTATTATTATTATTATATAAATACATTGTACTCTTCCCCCCTTGACTATGAATTTTCTCGGTAGGGTTTTTAATGAAACATTATTCAATCGCGCATGGAGGAATAAATACATTCTTTTTTCTCCTCTAAATTTTGTCCTATAGGATTTTCCCATGTAATATTCTTTAGTAATAGACATATAGGGCGGATCAGATAAAAATATATTTTAAAATCTTATGCAAACAAATGACAAAAAATAAGTTACGTACTTTTTTTAAGAGAGATATGTACGTAGTACGTAGTTATTATACTTAAAATTGATTTTCTGTTATAATTTATAAGATCATCAGTATGATTGAATGTTTTTTTTTTTTTTACGATATGTTTGAATGTATTTATGTATCGTGTAGTAAATAGTAAATTTTATTCAAGCTTAGATTATATGTTCGTTAAGTATTTTAATTCTAACTGATTCTTCTTTAAGTTAATTAAAGTTGGTATTGTGTATTTATTTATTATTTAAAAACATTTATTTTAATTGTTGAATTTAAAATAAACCGGTTTTCTATAATATTATCCGTTGTTTATTTTATTAAAAGTATACAAATATTTCTGGTGGATTAAAAAACAGTCAAATAAACCTTGTATACGCATCCATTGACCAAGAAAAGAAACAACAACGGTTGCTGCACTTTGTTAATTTCTTTCTTGGTGAATTCATGAAAACATATGACCCGCCATGATTGAAGCCTATGAAAAGGACAGTGCTTAATTTCCTTCCAAGAGAAGAAAATTCAGTGCAAGTTCGTCATGCTTGATGTTTCTACAATAAATTAAACTTTCCATAAAAATTAATTAATCTATGGCTACAGACTTTGGTACATTCATGCACCAGTTACCAACTAGAAGGGATGCTGTTATGAATGAGAATCCAACTACAGAGCAATGCGCACAGAATAAGAATAATACAAATGATGAGGATGATGTAACAGGAACAGAGCATGCAATAGAGAGCAGAAAAGAAGGAGAAGAAAGACCAAAACAAGGTAGCAACAAGCCACGTTACCTGGATGACTACGTGGCCAAGTGATGAGTTGGCAGCAAAACTTCCAGAAGCAAAATCTACCAATTCTACTGAGTCGTTGTGTCGTTAAGAGGTGTCTCCCTTTAGCACTGCATTTCCAATTTCCTCCAAGGAAAACGAAAAACTTGACGCCCTGATTCATCGTATTGAGGCCTTGGAACATACAGTCCATCACTCACCGACCCCTTCGTCCTCATCAGTCACACCTGTAGTAAACCCACCCAACAATCACCCTCCACGAATGAAACTTGACATTCCTAGGTTCGATGGATCAGCCCCTTCGGACTGGATATTCAAAATTACACAATTTTTTGAATATCACTTTACCCCTGAGGCAAACAGACTTACTATAACATCCTTCTACATGGAAGGGTCAGCCCTAGCATGGTTTCAGTGGATGATGCGAAACCATCAACTCACCACTTGGCCTTGCTTACTTCAGACCATTGAGGCCCGATTTTCTCACTCATTGTACGAGGATCCTACTGGACTCCTCTGCAAATTAACACAAAAAGGAACAGTAAAGGATTACCTGAACAACTTTGAAGCCCTTGCCAACAGGATTGTTGGCTTGCCTCCTTCCTTTCTCCTTAGCTGCTTTATCTCTGGCCTCGACCCCGACATCTGTCATGAGGTGCAAGCTCTCCAACCATTTTCCATTGTGCATGCCGCGGGACTCGCATGCCTCATGGAGGACAAACTCCATGAAAACCGCAAAGGGTTTCGTGGCCGCCAATCACCAGGACCCACCTTTACTTCGCCACCTCCAGGACCCACCTTTACTTTGCTGCCTCCAGGACCCACCTTTGCCTCCGCACCTTCAAGCCCATCCTTTGCACCACCCTCGTCACCAACCCCCTTCGTTCAACCCTTACCAGCCCTTGTTCCCACAAATAACCCTAACCTACCCCTTTTACCCTCTCCGACCAAACCCCTTCCTCTTCCTGTCTGGCGCCTCACTGCAAAGGAACTTGCCAACCGCAGGGAGTGCAATTTATGCTTTAATTGTCACGAAAAGTTTACAAGGGGTCATCGTTGTGCCCCACGATTTTTTCTTCTTGCCGCGGACGAGGACTCTGAAGACACGAACCCTAATATACTCTCACCACATAACCCTATTTTAGAAGACCCGACCCTTATGACCCGCACCGACCCATAACATAACTCAACCCCTACCCAACCTCAAACCGAACCACTTCCAACCCAAATAAGCCTCCATGCTCTTTCGGGCCAAACCGCTCCAGAAACCTTGAGACTGGTGGGTCGGATCTTGCATCAGCTCGTTGTCATCCTCGTCGACGGAGGGAGCACGCACAACTTTATGCAGGAACGCCTGGTAAAGTCTTTGGGTTTGAAACCTCAAACTACTCTGACATTGTGCGTCCTAGTTGGAAATGGCAATGAATTGTAATGTCATCATCTTTGTCAAGATGTAGAAATTCTGGTGCAGGGCAAGATATTCATCGTAGACCTTCACATTCTTCCCCTGTGTGGGGTTAACGTCGTCTTCGGAGTTCAGTGGCTCAAGTCATTGGGGTCGGTGCTAACTGACTATAACACCCTGTCTATGAAATTTGTTTATCAAGGCAGCTTAATTGAACTTAAAGGCAATTCAGATAGTACTTTTCTCGCCATTACTACCCCTCAGCTTCACCGTCTAACACAGACATGCAGCGTTGTTGAATACTTTTACATAAGAGTCTATGATTAGGCTTCATCTCCTTCCACACCTCACCCCGATATCCTTGCCTTGACCACTAAATTCTCTCCCCTATTTCAACCACCAACCTCCCTCCCACCTTCCCACACCACTAATCACTCTATCCACCTCTCACCCAATTCTCTTCCGGTTAATGTTCGTCCTTACCGGTACCCCCATTTTCAGAAGCAAGAGATTGAGACTCAAGTGGCCCTCATGCTTCAACATGGCATTATCCAACCCATCACTAGTCCTTTTTCTTCCCCTGTGTTATTGGTTAAAAAGTGAGATGGAACCTGGTGCTTTTGCGTGGACTACAGAGCATTGAACGCGATCACTATCAAAGATCGTTTTCCAATCCCAACAATTGATGAATTGCTTGACGAACTGGGAGGAACATGCTGGTTTTCCAAATTGGATTTGCTTCAAGGATATCATCAAATATTGATGTCGTCGACGAATGTGAGCAAAACAGAATTTAGAACTCATCATGGACATTATGAGTTTCTAGTCATGCCCTTCGACTTATGTAACGCCCCTTCATCATTTCAGGCTACTATGAACTTCACCTTTACCCTTTACTTGCATAAATTCATCATTGTCTTCTTTGATGATATATTAATTTACAGCAGGTCATTTTCAGACCATTTGATACACCTAAAACTCACCTTTCAGACCCTTAGCAACCACAACTTCTTCCTAAAATTTTCCAAATGCACTTTTGCGTTTCCACAAGTCAAATATCTGGGCCATATAGTTTCAGAGCGTGGTGTTGAGCCCGTTCTGACCAAAGTAGAAGTTGTGCATCAATGGCCAACACCCACTTCGGTCAAAGATTTAAGGGGTTTTTTGGGCCTTTCTGGTTTCTATCGGTGTTTCATTCAGGGATATGCACCGTTGGCGGCACCCCTCATAGCCCTGTTGACTAAGGAACCGTTTTTCTGGACCATCGTGGCTGATCAAGCTTTTCTCAAGTTGAAGGAAGCACTGTGCAAAGCTCTAGTCCTGGGGCTGCCAGATTTCTCCATGCCCTTCGTGGTGGAGACAAATGCATCGGGTATCGGCATGGGGGCGATCCTCTCTCAACGACATCACCCTATTGCCTACTTTAGCAAGCCCTTCTACTCGAAGGTTTCACAAGTTATTATTCTATCATTATGTGCAAATATTTTAATTATTAATTTTGTGGTATATTTTTTTTAAACACTTACTTTTTTAAAATTAATAATAGTCTATATATCAATATCAATATGGCTGGCATGGCAGAATGGGCTGATTTTTTGCCAACTGCCATACACAATTTGTGAAGAGAGGCCCCACCATATGGCTGTTCCATATGGCGAAACTTTGGCTTCCCGCCACATTACACAATCCACCATTGATAGCATTGATACCAAATAACCTACACAAGAATTTTCATACAACATGTATTCTAGAAGCAAAGACATAATAAGTTAAGGTACTCCATTAACAATAGGTAGCAAAAATCTTTACCTGATATCCATTCACATACAACAACAATAAATAACCTTATCCCATCAAGTGAGGTGAGGTACTTAGATCACACAAAATAACATCATTAGGGAAAAAATAATTAAATCTATTTATTTAAAGAATATTAAATAATAAATTGATAGAAGATTAAAAAAAATGAAATTTTAAATTAACTCCAGAAAATTATATTAGAATTTTTAATATAAAATATATTAGTACCTTAAAAATATCTTTTCTATTAAAGAGTAGGTAAGACCTTTGGCAAAAAAGTTAAGGGTATATTTGGAAAAACTTTTTTACAACTTATTTGAATTTATCATATAACATAAACAGCTTAAATTATAAGAAATCTTGTACAAGTGTTTAGTGAAATTATATCTATAAAACTGATTTTAACTTATTTCAATAGTAATCTAAAATAACTTATAAAAAAACAACTTATACATAAACACTATTAAGTATTAACACTTATTCAATAAAAAAATCAATTAAATTGTTTATCCAAACAAATTAAATTTTAGAATGATGAATTTGATATCACAACCTTGAACCTTAGGCAACCGGAGTTTATATGTTCTTCTCTTAATTATTCTCTTCCCACTAGGTCTCATGCCACCAATACTGGAATTCTGACTTTGAAGACAAAGATCAAACACAAATAATTTCATCTTGGGATTAAGATAAAAGATGCAAGACTGGATGAATGGTCATTGCCATTGTCATCAGCAAAGGTAGGCCGAATTACCGATTGATGTGTACAATTATACATCAAACTTCTCATGCAGCATAATGAATGTTAGGAAATGCCTTTAGAAGAACTTGTCAGTTAACACAAAGTATAACTACACCAGAAGTGTTTCTGAGAGTTTTTCAACGTTTCTCAATTGACAAAAAAAATTCTATATTTCCATTAGAGAAGCTCTCAAAATCATTTATGACTTTATCCAAACAGGCCTAGAGAATATGTAAATATATTAGCATGCGTGCATTTGATGATTTTGGGCAAAAAAAATGCATCATAGTATTATCATTTTGTCACTCCCAAACATGATTATGCAATTAGTTGTACTACTCAACTATCTGGTTATCCTGTCTCACAGAAAATGTTAGTTGCTAGCATAGGAAATTGAACATTTTTTCCTTTCCTTCTCCTTTAACCATCCAACCCACCTTTCATCTCAATTGAGATAGAGACGGCAAGGTGAACCCCTATCTATTGACTATTTACGAAGGTGAAACCTCAATAATGATGATTTGATTAAAGACGTATACGTATAGTGTTAAAAATCTTAAATGATTGTGAAATGGCATGCACTTCATATATGATGCATAGTTGATGATGCATTGACTAGGCACACAAGTTGTAGTTGCCTTATGAAACTTCAATCTATTGTTGGAAGAACTAGCCGAGGCTAAAGTTGAATGGACTTAAGAATAGATGAGCAAACGGATTCAACATGAGGTTAAGATTATTGCAATTTTACCATGTTATGTTAATACTCACCGGACAAATTTACAAGGGGGCAACTAGGGGACCGAGCCCCCACTCCTTCCTTGGAACTTTTAATGTGTGTGTATATATATAAGTTAATTAATATAAAATTAATTTGCATGTTGTTATTATAATAATGATTAAAGTTAATTAGTGCAAAATTATATAAAATTAATTATGTTTATTATTTTATTACAATGGTTAATTAAAGTGATAATTAGTGTAAAACTAATTATGTGTTTATTGTTATTTTTTTATCAAGAGGGGCTAAGATCCTCCCGGAGAACCTTTATTCAAAAATCATGAAGGAATCAAATAGAAATTACATTAGTCATTACCACATTCAAAATGAAACAAGGACAAAAGGAAAAAAATTCTCAAATCATTCTCTAAGGCTAAACCTAATTTGGATAAAAGATGGGCCACTTGATTTGTCTCTTGATACACATGGTTCCAAGAGAAAGGCTCCCTTCAAGCTAAAATTATTTGATCATTTAAAAATTAGTTTCAATTTTATGTATAATAATTTTTAAAAAATTAATATTTATTAAAAGTTAGACATTTAAACAATTATGAAAGAAAAGAAAATTACAACCCCCATTTATAAGATATCTGGATTCGTCCATGCTCACAATCAAATATTTTGACAAATCCTTAAACCTCCATAGGATTAATCATATAAAATCCCACCATGGCTATGTATCGGTGTTGTGTTAAAAAGGTATATCTATATTGGTCAGTTAAAAGGAGAAAAATTCTTTTCAGTTAACTCTATATCTGATGGCATAAGTATTAAGTGTTACAATCATATCATAAAACATCTAAATGGGGATGAATTGTTTGAGAAATATAAATTGTTCATTGATGTATTTCTTTTTACCTACTCCTTCCTATCTAATTTGATTTATTTTCCTTATATGCTATATTGTGTTTTAAGCAAGCATACCCTTACATTTCTCTGGTTTGATCGTGATAATAACGTCGTTTGCACATGAGCAAGTGGTGATAAGGTTCCCTATGAATCATGCTGCTCTTGGTTAATATAGACAGAAGCAGACCAACGTTGTAGGTTGGGGGGCCTTCCCCACCCCCACCACACACACACTATTTTTATCTTTTAACATGTATATAAATAAATATTATGGCAATTCTTTTATCTTAGATAAGATGATGATATTTAACTATTATTCTATTCTCTTGTATAAAATATTTCATTCTCCTTTTATAGTCTCTATTATGAATATAATAATATTTAATCCTTTTAGATAAATATTCTATTTTCTTAATTTTTACTGGTTTTTTTGGTGATAATTATATTCTATTTTTCTTTTTAGTAAAATATATTTGAATATTATTTCTTTTTTTTATCATCTGTTATTGATATTTTTATGTCGATAAATGGTTCCATTTTCAAAATTTTATTAGTCTTCCCCTATACTCATTTGAGAACTAAAATTATTTATCCGGATAAAGTATTTTTTTTTATTTCTCTGAAACTTTAACATATATTATTGGAAAGACTTAACAAATATTGGTTCGCTGACCATCAAAGAAAGTTTGTGTTGTCGGAAAGACTTAACGATTATTGGCTCGCTGACCATCAAAGAAAAAGATGACCTTAAAGTAAAGTCATGATTCATTTTGATTCATATGCATTGAGACATTGGCATAAGCTGCACTTTCATTCATCCATTTCCAACCATGGCAGTAGAATTAATTGCTGGTGCTCTTCTTTCTTCTTTCCTTCAGGTTGCATTTGAAAAGCTTGCTTCTCCTCAAGTTCTGGACTTCTTTCACGGAAAAAAACTTGATGAGACGCTTCTGAGAAAGTTGAAAATTAAGCTGCAGTCCATCGATGCTCTGGCTGATGATGCTGAACGAAAGCAGTTCGCAGATCCACGCGTGAGAAACTGGCTTCTTGAGGTCAAAGATATGGTTTTTGATGCAGAGGATCTCTTGGATGAAATACAATATGAATTCTCCAAATGGGAACTCGAAGCTGAATCTGAATCTGAATCTCAGACCTGTACCGGCTGTACTTGCAAGGTACCAAATTTCTTCAAATCTTCTCCTGCTAGTTCCTTTAACAGGGAAATTAAATCCAGGATGGAAAAAATCCTTGATAGCTTAGAATTTCTCTCAAGCCAAAAGGATGATCTAGGCTTGAAAAATGCTAGTGGCGTTGGCGTTGGATCAGAATTGGGTAGTGAAGTACCACAGATATCACAATCAACATCTTTGGTGGTTGAAAGTGATATTTATGGCAGAGACGAAGACAAAAAAATGATTTTTGATTGGCTGACATCTGACAACGGCAATCCTAACCAGCCATCGATACTTTCTATTGTGGGCATGGGTGGGATGGGTAAGACCACACTTGCTCAACATGTATTCAATGACCCTAGGATCCAGGAGACTAAATTTGCTGTCAAAGCTTGGGTCTGTGTTTCAGATGATTTTGATGTTTTCAGGGTAACAAGAACAATTCTTGAGGCCATCACTAAATCGACTGATGATAGTAGAGACCTAGAGATGGTTCACGGAAGATTGAAAGAAAAATTGACGGGGAAGAAATTTCTTCTTGTTTTGGATGACGTTTGGAACGAAAACCGACTTAAATGGGAAGCTGTGCTAAAACCTCTTGTTTTTGGAGCTCAGGGGAGTAGAATTATTGCCACCACACGTAGTAAGGAAGTTGCTTCTACCATGAGGTCAAAAGAACACCTCCTGGAGCAATTACAAGAAGATCATTGCTGGAAGTTGTTTGCTAAACATGCATTCCAAGATGATAATATTCAACCAAATCCAGATTGCAAGGAGATTGGCACGAAGATAGTTGAAAAATGTAAAGGACTTCCTCTGGCCTTGAAAACAATGGGAAGTCTATTACACAACAAGTCATCTGTTAGGGAATGGGAAAGCATATTGCAGAGCGAGATATGGGAATTTTCAACAGAGTGTAGTGGTATTGTACCGGCTTTAGCACTAAGCTATCACCATCTTCCTTCTCATCTAAAGAGATGTTTTGCTTATTGTGCCTTATTCCCCAAAGATTATGAGTTTGATAAGGAGTGCTTAATACAATTGTGGATGGCTGAAAATTTTCTACAATGTCCTCAACAGGGTAAGAGTCCAGAAGAAGTTGCTGAACAGTACTTCAATGATCTATTATCAAGGTGCTTCTTTCAACAATCAAGTAACATAGAGGGAACACATTTTGTCATGCATGACCTTCTCAACGATTTGGCAAAATATATTTGTGGGGACATTTGTTTCAGATCAGACGATGACCAAGCAAAAGATACACCAAAAGCAACCCGTCATTTTTCAGTTGCAATCAATCACATTCGAGACTTTGATGGGTTTGGAACTCTATGTGACACAAAAAAGTTACGTACTTATATGCCAACAAGTGGCAGAATGAAGCCTGATTCCCGCTACCGTTGGCAGAGTTGGCATTGTAAGATGCCAATACATGAATTGTTGTCCAAGTTTAATTACTTACATATCTTATCTCTGTCTGATTGTCATGACCTAAGAGAGGTGCCTGACTCTATAGGTAATCTTAAATATCTCCGTTCATTAGACTTATCCAATACTGAAATAGTAAAACTACCTGAATCAATATGTTCACTCTACAACTTGCAAATACTGAAGCTGAATTGTTGTGGAAGTTTGAAGGAGCTGCCCTCAAATTTGCATAAACTCACTGATTTGCATCGCCTTGAATTAACATATTCTGGAGTGAGAAAGGTACCAGCACATTTGGGAAAACTGAAGTATCTTCAAGTATTAATGAGTCCGTTTAAGGTTGGCAAAAGTAGGGAGTTCAGTATCCAGCAGCTAGGAGAACTCAATCTTCATGGAAGTCTATTAATTCAGAACCTGCAGAATGTTGAGAATCCCTCAGATGCAATAGCGGTGGATTTAAAAAATAAAACACACCTTGTGGAGGTAGAGTTAGAATGGGATTCAGATTGGAACCCTGATGATTCAACAAAAGAAAGGGATGAAATTGTAATCGAGAATCTACAGCCTTCCAAACACTTGGAGAAGTTGAGGATGAGGAACTATGGGGGTAAACAATTTCCAAGGTGGTTATTAAACAATTCATTATTGAATGTGGTATCCTTAACCTTGGAGAACTGTCAATCTTGTCAACGTTTGCCTCCCCTTGGACTTTTGCCATTGCTGAAGGAGCTTTCAATTGAAGGGCTTGATGGGATTGTGAGTATTAATGCTGATTTTTTCGGGAGTAGCTCTTGTTCATTTACGTCCTTGGAATCTTTGATGTTCCACAGTATGAAGGAATGGGAAGAATGGGAATGTAAAGGTGTGACAGGTGCTTTTCCACGTCTTCAACGCCTTTCTATAGTGCGTTGTCCCAAGCTGAAAGGTTTGCCTCCCCTTGGACTTTTGCCATTTCTGAAGGAGCTTTTAATTGAAAGGCTTGATGGGATTGTGAGTATTAATGCTGATTTTTTCGGGAGTAGCTCTTGTTCATTTACATCCTTGGAATCTTTGAAGTTCTTCGATATGAAGGAATGGGAAGAATGGGAATGTAAAGGTGTGACAGGTGCTTTTCCACGTCTTCAACGTCTTTCTATAGAGGATTGTCCCAAGCTGAAAGGGCACTTGCCAGAGCAACTATGTCATTTAAATTATCTAAAGATTTCTGGATGGGACTCTCTAACGACCATTCCGCTAGATATGTTCCCAATACTCAAGGAGCTTGATCTCTGGAAGTGTCCTAATCTACAGAGGATTTCACAGGGGCAGGCTCATAATCATCTCCAGACTCTGAATGTCATAGAGTGCCCCCAATTAGAATCATTGCCTGAAGGAATGCATGTCCTCCTTCCATCTCTTCATCATCTGGTCATATATGATTGTCCAAAAGTTGAAATGTTTCCAGAAGGAGGTTTGCCATCAAATTTAAAAGAAATGGGTCTCCATGGTAGTTACAAACTTATCTACTTATTGAAAAGTGCCTTGGGAGGCAATCACTCTCTAGAAACCTTAGATATTGGAAGAGTGGATGTTGAGTGTCTTCCTGAGGAAGGTGTACTGCCACACTCTCTTGTTAATCTATGGATAAGGGAGTGTGGAGATCTAAAAAGACTGGACTACAAAGGTCTCTGCCACCTCTCCTCTCTCAAGACATTGCTTCTTTGGGACTGCCCCAGGCTCCAATGCTTACCAGAGGAGGGTCTGCCCAAATCCATTTCAACTTTGACAATTCGGAGGTGTCGGTTGCTCAAACAACGTTGCCGGGAACCCGAAGGCGAAGACTGGCCAAAGATTGCTCACATTGAAGACGTGTATTGTGAATAAGGTAGTGAGGTTGATTATAAAGAATAATGGTGAAAGTTGTAGATGCTTCTCTATTGCCTGCAATTTACTAATTAATTGTTTTCTAAACTTATTTTTGTTTTCTGCTTGCTAGACGCCGCCGCTCTGTTATTTATTATTCGACAAAATAATTGTTTAATATAGTTTCAAGTGATTGATTCTGCTTGGTTAAAATATTTCACTCTTCAATTTTACTACTATTTTTTTCGATAAATTATTATGTTACCGACATCATGTTTTCGACATATTATTAATTAACTTAAAGAAGAGTTTTAAATTCTAAAGAGATGATAGGTTTAATATAGTTAGAGGTGATTTCAGTCCCTACGGTTAAATAATATGGAATTCAATTTATTGCATTATGTGTCATTTATATAACTTTTTTTTATTTTAAAAAAAGAAAGAAAAGAGAACTCTTATAACTGGTTAGTTGTAATTGTTTACCTTGTTTGCTTGAGCTTTTAAGACCCTTTTTTTTGGCTGGAGGGGCTTGTAAGACCCTGTTAGTATATCTATTGTAAAAATATGACAGGATATATTTTACACATTAAAAGCGTAATTGTTTTGTTATCAATAGATTATGTGTCATGTCCTTTTCTAAAAAAAATAAACCATTATTACAATGGCATAATATTCTTCATTGATAATGCATGTACATGTTCACCGTGGATTAAACTTAAACTTTTTCTAATCTAGATCGATAAAATTAAAAATACTGGTCAGCTAAAATGAAAAGTTAAAAATACAAGTGATGATGTAAAATATTTTAAACCAATTATGGGTTAAATTCATCTTAAGAAAAATAGTAACTCTCAAAGGATTCACTGCTGGGTTTCTCCTTTTAATTTGATAAGGCCTGAAATTTGTCTGGTCTTAGCCACATTGGTGCATTCTGCTGTGAATTATGGTTGATCAACATGTTGAGCTTATTGTAACTTCCTTTCGAATGTTCTGTTCTAACAATGGAGGCTGTGTATAGATTTAAGGAGTGAGGGATATAAGATAATCGATGCTTACACTCAATTAAGAGCAGCTAATGATTTGTAGGCATCAAGTTCAGCGTTTCACCTGTTTTGTAGACTTGATATTATCATTGGTTGATGTTGTTCATGCTTTCTAGTATTTGTTACTTTTTTCATTAGTTGTAATATTTGTTATCGTCGTCAGTTCAAAGAATTTGATGACAAATGTGATGAAATTTTAATTGGATTTACAAAATCTAATTTATGTAGTTACTTTTTTCTGGTTTCATTGATAACTAATAGTATTTGTTTATGGTGCAGTTATTTTTTTTATTGATAACACGTAATTAGCACCTTAAGCTACCCCGGTAACATCTCAAGTATTCCCACAAATTCCGATTCTTTGAATCAACTATTAAACTAATTCTCGGTAGGGATAACACACATCTAATGTTTTGAATCAGGTCATTATCCCTATATTATTATGAAGTATCTATATGTTTAAGGCCAAGGTTGCAAATAGTTTGTCAGCATGGAAAAATATTTTCGATATGAAGATAAGATAGTGATAAAATCAACGCGTTACCCGTCTTGAAAATAAAGTCAAAGTGATATTTTTCTTAATGTAATTAAACATTATTTAGGGGAAAAAAATGGGTTTGTCTAACCACACTAAAATGCAATGTTTAAGCAAAGGTTTGTAAAGTTTGATGACAGTAAGTACAAATCTACGAGGTATGCAATTTTCTTTAGTGGTTGCAAATTACTATCCGCTAACTAGAAGGCTCAAGCTGCTAGATTTTTAAGGTTTTTTTTTCTGATTGAAACAAGTTGATACTCCATAACTTGCCTTAACAATTTTTCTTCGTTGAATTATTGCAGTGTGTAGAACTTTTTAGTCTATTATTATGCATTATAAATGTTATGTGATTTTAATGGTTAATTGGTTTATTTATTTTAGAGAATGAACGGGGTGCCTTTTTAGTCAATTATTATTGTTTACCCTTTAAACATCTCTTTTCATATATCATGCTGATATATCCTTTTGTTTGACATTTATTTCTGGCTATGACTAAGTTAGTTGCTAAATCATGTGAAGATGATTGGCAAAAGGTTTGTTGTGGCCTTGGTTTTCCTCAACTTTTTTTTTTTTGGGTTTCAGTTAGCAATTTAAGCAAGGGAATAAGAATAGTGTAGTTGCGGAAAGAATGAAATTCTCCCTCGCTCTGTGAATATTATCCGCTTTTTTTAACTTTGATTAGTTTTTTTAGTATGATGAAGGAATTGAAATTTGTAGATATATTTTAGAGCTTTATATGAAAGTCAAAAGCCTTAAGTAATTATAAAAATTAAAAAATATATATAACATATAAGAACAATAAAAACTATAGAATTTTTTTTTACTTTATTATGAGTGAACACTGTTATGATCAATTTAATATATTTTAACTCATTAATATATAGGCAAGTGATTTTGGAATATATGTGAAAATTAATGTGATTTATGTAACTTGTATACTAATAAAGATAAATAAAATCAACAACTATCAGTATAAGTGATAGTGATTTATGTCTCTTAATCAAGTGATTTATGATTTGAATCATGTTTGACCATTAGATATGAAATAACTCATATTGAGAGAAAAATGTTTATCATGTATGCGCTCAGAGCCTTTGACAAAGATGAGTTAGTGCTTTTGGTAGAGATACTTCGTACTAATATCATGATCAACAAAAAAAATAAAGCTCAAGAAGTATGAATTAAGAGTAAAGTTGTTTTTTTGTCTATATTGTTTGAGTTTGATAAGATTAGGACACTTAAAAATATTGAACTGAACTAGTGACAAACTAATATGAAATGTGCTAAAAAAAATTGGACACTTTTACATAAAAATTTGAACTTAATTGTTGTATAGGTAAATTTATTGAGATTGTAACCTATGAGATTAAAAATGGGAAAAATATGCTTTAAAATAATATGTTCATTGAGAATAATTCAAATAACTTTAAGCACTTCAAAAGCAATTTGATAAAAAACAATTTCAAAATAATTCAAAGCAATTTAATTTAGTTTGTTTGAACTCTTACACTTCCTTAGTATTTCAGTTAATCTATTATGTCCAACCCTAAGACTACTATGATGATAAAGAAGAGTAATAATATTTCCTCCCACTGAAACAACTAATTTTTCCATCAACAAGTTCAAAGTGACATGGGACTCATTTATTTTAAAACATTAATTTATTTTAACTTTTTAAGTTTTTTTTTTCAAACTTACCTCTCAGATCAAAAAGACATTTTTATTTTATTTTTTTTTCAAAATATTTAGTGTGAATAAGTTTATTAAACATGTTGAAAGAAAGAGTGTGAATGATTTTCAAAGGGGCGATAAATAAAGAAAAAGAACAAATTATGTTTTTGATCTTTTAACTTTTTTTTCAAATTTTTTGTTTTCGTCTTGAATTTTTTTAAGATTGGTCTTAGTCCTAAAAAATTTATTCCATCCATGATTTTCATCCTTTTCATCTATTTAGACGATAACTATTGACTTGACACTTGTTTTATTATTATTATTATTATTATTTTATTATGTTTTCTACTTGCTTTATATTTTTGTTGTTTGTCCTTTATATTCCATATTTGTCCCTCCTACTTCTTTTTCCTCATCCCTAATTCTTCCCTAATGCAACCCCATTGTAACTACTACTCCTTCTCGTCCCCTTTCTCCTACGGTCATTGTTGCTTCATTGAAAGCGCTTCCTCAACAAGATGAGCTTGTTGACAGTCATTACCACTACCATGTCGTCCTCATCGCCACTTCTTACCCCGTCACACTCTTTTTTTAATATTTATCTCTTATTTCTCCCTCTTCACACCAAAACGGTAGGGATTTAGAGCAAGTTTTAGTTTTTGATTTTGTAGTTTTTTGTGGTTTGTTCTTTTTGTTAGTTGTTGAACGGGGTGTTGGCAATGATGGGTAGCGAATGCCCCCCATGGTGTTGGTGACAATGAGGTTTTGAATAATGGATTTTATTTGTTTCTTTTTTTGTGCAAAGGAGTCGTCGTGTTGCATCATAGTTCGATTGTGATGAATCTCAAGAGTCAGATGAGTGATAGGGAACTTGGGAAAGGTGATTGAGGGATTAAACGTGTTGCGAAAGAGGAATTGTAAGATCTGTTTGGTGGTGATGATGAAGGTTGATGATGGTTTGAAAATCTTCTTAGGGTTTAAAGATTCCTTGTCCATGGCCATGGTTTGACCCTACCCATTAAAAATTGAATCTTTGTTAAATTTGAAAAATGAAGCTTACCTTTGAGTTTGTTGACATAATTTGTGTTTCAATCTTAATTTGAAATTGTACATAGAATGAATTTGGATTTAGGCTAATCATTTTTGTGCTTGAATTTAAAATTGGGATATAACAATTTCTGATGACTTTTGGCCATTAGGATATGTTTAAGACTTTTTGAATAAGTTATTCATGCGATATGTTTAAGACTTTTTGAATAAGTTATTCATGCAATTTTTGGTATTTTTTTGTGACTAGAAAACGTAATAAAATAAAATAACAATAAAAGAAAGTATCATGTCACCAATTAGCGTCTAAAATAGACAAAAAGGAAAAAAAACCATGGACAAAATAAAAGTTGAAGGACTAACACCAGCATACATAAGAAAGTGTGATGGACCTTTATAGTCAAAGACCCTTCCTCAAAAGGACAAAGGTTTGGACTTTTCTTTGTGCACCCAACTTGGGGATATGTAATCCATAAGCTTAAAGATTATAGATTTTTTTTTTAAAAAAAATGTTTTACAAATTAATGGCTCTTGCAAGATTCAAATGTATGACTTTCAGGTTAATAACACGATACTCTAACCAACTCAACTAATAAGTCAATTATGTTATAAAATAATTAATGTCAGTTATATATAACATTGAAATTTTTAATGCATATTTGATGCACATGTAAATTAACATAATAAATTTTGTGACTATTAATTTTGGTGCATTAAATATATTAGAACAAAATTAATTGTCACAAAATTTATTACATAAATTTACATGTGCATTAAATATACATTAAAAAATTTAGAATTATATATAACAACATTAATTATTTGATAACATAATTTACATATTAGCTTAATGGTTAAAATGTCGTGTTAATAATGTGAAAGTCACAATTTTAAATCCTACATGAGCCATTAATTTGTAAAGCATTTAAAAAAAATTATAATCCGTACATACACATGGATTGTCAATCCGTAAGCTTACGAATTGCGAATCCATAAGTTTGTCTGGGGCAATTTTAAAATATAAAAAAAAAAAAAAAACAAAAAGTATTGGGTGCAGAAGAAAAACGATGATTGCACAACGAAATTCTCCAAAAGTTTTCATTAGGATTACATAAATTCTTCCATCGAAACCCAATTGAACAACCATACTAGATATATTAAGGATGTGCTCAAACAGCAGAAAATTCTATGTTCCATTTCTAATATCTGAGTAGATTTTTATGATCATCTACTACTTTTCATTTACTTAATGCATAAAAGATAAACTGCAGTAAAAAAAAACTGCCCTTAAAACAAAATGTGGTAATTTGAATCTTTGGTGAGCAAAATGCACCAGTCTAGGGAATAAACTACAGATAGGTAGGGTTTTGCCTTTCAAAATTAAACATACAAAGCCATGCTGCAAAAGATTGTAGCTTCCATGACAGAATGCTTTGCTTCAGATCATTTATTCCAGAAAGGTCCAAATTTTTTAAGTGGTGTTATCTACATCCAAAAATTAAAAGATCAGGGGAAAGTTCACAGAAGAAAAAAGGAAGCAGAGGCATGTGTGGTGAGTCATCATATCATACACAAACTTACCCTCCAGAACATCTTGCCATCAATAAGGTCATAAGGAACAGGACCAAATTTTCTTGAATAATTGCTGTTATACTTATTATCTCCCTCTACCCAAACGGCCCCCTTTGGAACCTATAGAGGGAAGGCATACTTAGACAACGAAATCTCCAAAACACATTCAGCAATGGAAAAAATTCATTATTGTCAAAATTCTATAGTTCAAAGGCCATCAAATATCAAGCCAATTCTTAATGTGAAGAAACAAGGATGCCAGATACCAGTCATCCCAAAAATAACAATCGAAATACTAGCAAAGCAAAACCCATAATCAAAATGATCACAAAAAATGGGAATTTAAATTTTATAAGAAATTGTATGCACCAAAATAGTCTTAGACTTATCACTGTTATCAAGAGAGGAAATGTGTGTAAAACTATCACCCTCCAATTCATAGGTCTCAGGATTGGAAATGTATGTAATGCTATCACCCTCCAATCCAACCACACGTTTGGTCATGAAGCGCCTAGGGTCTTGAGGATTGCGCAAGACTACAATATCTCCACAAGCAACTTTACCAAACCAGGGTGAGATCTTTTCCATTAAGAACACAGCTGTTTTCAAATCGATTGTAGGAAGCATGCTAGGACCATAGATCTGCAGCAGCACCAGAAGTTGTTACTTGATAAAATAGAATTTAAGACAGGTTGACATAGAAATCATGCTTACCACAGCAGGGGCGATCAGATAGGTTTGGGTAACGTGTACAAAACAGAAGAACTTAGAAATCCTCCATCCTGCTTTAATAATATGCTCAAGTGCCTCCAGGTTTCTCAATATCATCACTGCAGTTTTCATCTGCAGGTACAAATCCCAAATACTGTTATCCTTAGTGGAAAAGAAAACAAGTGCTCTGATCACCATTAGCATACCAAAATAGATTATAGATTATAAATAATTTAATAATATTTTTAAAAAATAAATATCCCATAGTTACCTTGATTAGCTCAAGAGAGTTGTCCATAATCAGTAAATACCATAAAAAATATAACTATTGATTTTTTCAATAAAAATTTCAAACGACATTTAATAAGGAAAGTCACCAACATTGAAGACAACCAAAACAAAAACAGAAGTCAATTTGAACTTTCACCCAAACAAATCACTTTGTAAAACAGAAAGTAAATACAGTATCATCCATCAAATGCAAACATTTAATACAAATGCAGCACAGAATCTATGGAAAACCTGGCACAGAGGCTGTCCCACGCGTTCTGGAAAGTCTCCTCAAGTCCTCGCCGCAGCTCCAATAACCTAAAAGCAGCAGAACACACATAAAATACCCCCATATCAGGAAACATTCGATCACAGCGTCCAATGCAGACCCCATAATCTCACACAAATTGAGTTCAATTAACACACAACACAAGAAAAATTCAACGAACTGAATTGTAACCGTTCATAGTAAACCACACAGAGCCGAGATCAAAAGCAAAATAGGAGACACAAACACGTACACGAGGAAGCAACGAAGCCAAAACCCTGCGAAACGATAATTAAGAAGAAGTAATTGCCACGGCACGGTCACAAGGATGGTTGAAACGACACCGTGCGCCGTAACTGCAAAATCCCGTGTTCTCAAATAGTAGATACAATCGGCCTCATCGGGACGCATAGGGTAAAATTCAGAGCATCAGTTGCGCCGTACGAACCAGTTCTTCCTAAACCAAAGAACCCTCAATTTATTATTTTTAATTAGCCCTTAAACCTGCAACTCTACTCACATTTATGGGTGGAAATGTTAGGCTGGGCTTGACTTGAGTTGAATATATAAGGCTTGAACTTGGCTCATTACTTTTTAAGGCTAGACTCAACTTACACAAAAGTCTAGCTTGACCCAAGAACTTGCTTAAAGACGTCTTTAATTAATTAATTATTTTCAAACATAGTGAAATACTAACTAAAAAAAGAAACATATAAAATTTTGTATAAGTAATGTACAAATCCAAAAATAATTGATAAACAAAATCATATTGAATTCAAGTCGTTAAAGCACAAAGTATATCAAAAGAAAATAAAAAGAGCATAATATTAAAAAATGTTTGGGGTAGAAATGATTTACACTAATATAACCAAACAAACAAAAATTATTATTAGTTAAATTAACAATTTTTAATCCAATTTTTGAATATATAATTATATTTAATATTTTAAAAAAATATATATCTACAATAATTTCATCTTAGTCTACTCAAGCCATATCTTATATACTATTGATCGAGGCCGTACCCGAATCAAATAAACATTAAAAATGCATTATCTAGGAAGTGATCATAGGTCGTCTCCCAACGAGCAATGGTCAACGTTCATGACAAATAGTAATAAAACAGTAACGAATTGGAGGGGGTTGTTTGTTTTTGTAAATTAAACAACAAACAAATTTGAATTAGAAAATAACAGAATTAAAACATGTTTTCCCTTGATTCACAAGCAAGTCTCTTATCCTAGGTTACGAGAATTTATCCTTAATCAGTTCAACCACTTAATCCAACCCTAAATTAAGTTACTAAGAGAAAATTAACATAAGGCTGTCATTATGTGATTAAACAACACATACACCAATTAATCATGAACGAAACTTATCATTAAGTATGAACGTAAATTAAGCACAGAGACAATTAATCAAACACTAAGCATGCATGGATTAATAACAACAAATACAAAGTAATTGATGAAGAGAAAAAATCGATCAGTATTCAATAGTAATAACAAAACCTCGAATAGAGTTGTACTTGATCCTCAAGAGAAAACAATGTTGGAGACTTAGTCTTTCATTAATCAGTATAAACGAAATTGTAGATTGAAGCCGAAACAAAATTGCAGAAAACAAATTTTATTCTACGTGAACAGTGTGCATGAACAGTAATAAAAACTGGAATTCTAAAATCCTAGAATTATTCTCCTCTCCGAAAAAAAAATCTCTAAACTAAAACCTTGGTGCTGTTATATAGGTCCTCAATCCCAAAGCTTACAAATCTATTTTAAGTCCAAGCCCATAAATGAAATAAAATAAAATCTCAACAAGATAAGATAAGATTAGATGAAATAAAAACTGGACGAAATAAAATCTAAATGGAATAAAATCTGGATAAAATAAAATTTAGATGGAATAAAATCTGGATAAGATAAGATTTGATAAAATAAAGTTATTATTATTATTATTATTATTATTATTATTAGTTAAACAAGTCGGCTTGTCAAGCTTAACAAGCTTTTTTTATAGTTTGAGCTTGACCTTTTTATCTAAAAAGGTTTTTTAAAAAGCTTAAACTTGACTTTTATAGTAAACAAGCCGAGCTGAGCCGACCTTACATAGGCCGAGCCACAGGTCCTCGACAAACTGCTCAACTCATTTCCACCCCTACTCGTAGGGCACAAATGTCATTTCCATTCTTTTTCAAAGGGGTGTAATAGTAACTTCAGTTTTTCCAAATAAAATATAATAACAAGCAGTTTAATAACAAGCATCATATTTTATAGTAACTTCATTCGTTAACAAGTTATTTACTTTTAAATATAGTTGTTTTTTTTTTATCATTAGAGGTGATCTATGTGTCATACTAAATTGTTTAAAATTAAGCTCTAGTTGCTTATGAATAAAAAAAAAATCTTTCCATTTAACAGAATAATTCAAGAGTTGCTTATATTATATCATTGGAGTAAAATATATTTGAGTTGTTTAATTATGATGAGATTGTAGGGACTTATTGACCTAAGATAAATAACTTAAAATAAATTACTTAAGTTATACTCATTAAAAATATACTTAATATAGAAGTTAATAAAATTACCACACATGATTGAATGGGCAACTTAAAAAACACTTTAAACACAATCAGCAAATAAACTATTTACTCAAATTTTATTATATTAATTAATAGCATTATTTGTTAACTTTATGTGCACTTACAATAATAACATTTTATTAATTAGCTTCCACAACCTACCCTTAATTAACTTCTTCCAATTCTTAGAGATGAATCAACACCTTTACTGTTGACACTTGCAAAGATCCTAGCAATCTCTAATTGTGTATTGGCAATAATTTCAGTTCTCTTGAGGTCCATTTCCCCTCTCTTGGCCTCAGCTTCAACTCTCATCCTCTCTATCTCCTTCATTGTGTCCATTCTTGCTTGTTCTGACCTTATCATAGCTTCAGCTAGCCATCTTAAACTTTCTGCTATCTCCACATATTCTTTCCTTCTTCGTCCTGTGTTGTGATCAATTGTTTTCTTCTTCCTCTTGTTGCTTCTTAACTCCTCCTTCTGGCTATAAAGTGCTGGCGTGCTGCTATCTGTGTCCAATGGATTCTTGCTAGATACTTGATCAGATGACTTAGTTCCTAACCCATCTTCCTGTTAATCATGAGTATATGTATCAATATAGTGTGTTTATGTTTAATTAATTAGCATACACATGTGTGTCACGTTTTTATGGTTATTGGTTGATGTCAACTTCACTTGCATAGCATATATACAATTGAAATAATTAAGTAGCTTGGATTAGTCTAAACATTTAAAGCTTGCAAACTCCAGTTGTGTGCATTTGCGTGTGGGACTAAAATGGACAGCTTGAGTTAGCAAACAATTACTAAGAATTATTGGAGCATGACACTTTAATTCATCATGTATTTCATGAGTGTACATTTTTTAGCCATTAACTTTATTTGAAGACCGTAAATAACAAACTCTTACCCACAGGAGCCTGATGGTGGAAAATTAAGTAATTTGTATTAAATGTTAGGTTCAAATTTTATTGTCACTATTTTACTCCAAAAGGTAAAAAATACAGAGTCGTTAAATATAATACTTATTAGTAATATTATTACTTCTTCACGTGCTATATACACATTTGATTTTGATCAGTTATTATCATTACTATGACTTCTCAATGATAGTCTAGAACCTACATATATAGTGTAAGAAAAACAATACCATAACCAAACTTATGCAGCAATTATATTAAATACAGTGAGTATTAATCTGTCATAAACATGAAATTTTTTTAGGCATGCGCCAAAACGGAAATTACAGTGGAAAGATGAGAGAGATAGAAAAGAAATAAAAATAAAAATAAAAATAGAGAAAAAAAAAGTCTAATAATGTGATAGAAAGGAAGAGAAATGAGAAGAAAATTGAGTGAAAATTGTATGAAATAAAAAGTAAATGAATGCTTATAATTTTTTCTAACAACCACATATATACCAGATGGAAAAATAATATTTATATTTTAAAAACATTTATAAATTATTTTATTTTTTATTCTAATTTAGAAAGAAATGATAATATATGCAGGAGTGAGCATTAAAATATGTGTTTTTGCGCCTTTCAAAAAAATGTGTTTTTGCCATTTTCTAATATTATATATATAAGTCATTGTATAGTATTAAATTTTAAAACTTAAATATATTCTTAATATTTAAAAAATTTGTTTTATGTCTTTAAAACGTGTGTATTGATTTGTGTTTCTTTTTTTAAAAAAACTAACCATTTGTTTTCCTTACAGATAGCATAAACTTTTTTAAAACTAACTCCTCTTTACTATGTTTATCATCATCATGTGATTCAGGTAAATATTTGAATTTTTGTTAAAATAGAAAAAGTGAAGCCGGTTGGTCAACGAACTCGACAATTCAGGGTGTTTGAAGATGATTTTTCAAAGAATGAAATTAGCGATTTTGGTTGGGCCAGTGTTAAAAAGGAAGTAACCTTGTAACACATATATAACAACAAAAAAAGTATAGGAGATAGTTTCCAATGAGAAAAGTGGATTCATATATTAATCCAGTGATACCCACTAATAAAAACATACCAAAAACTAGATTACACAGAAATTAAATAAAAATTTATATAACAAAGATTAAATAAAAATATTTGACCCATCATCACTTAATAAAATTATTATGAAAATGATAAATACTAAAAGTACTTAATTAGAAAAAACATACAAGAGACATAAATAATAAAATTAAAGGATTTATAAGTGATACGAACAATTCACCAAAAATAAAAGTGATACTTAAACCAAAATCCGAGTTTTCTTTTAAATTTCCGTATAATTGAAATCCTACTTTAGCAACTAGCATGTATTTCTCCAATAATGTTTATTATACATCTTTTATTTTTTTTCACTATTCTAGCGACTTATATTTTTATTATAATTAAACGGGATCGGAGATAAATTTATTATTTACATAATAAAATTATACAATAATTTATACTGCACATATTTTTATCATGCCACTTATATTGTCATTCTGTTTTTCTATATTTCTCTCTTTTATTTTTTTATAAATTATGAGAAAATAAATATCATTATAGAATATATTTTATATTATTATCAATTTCTAAAAATTTTATATATGTTAAGTTTATTTATGGTTAACAAAACTACTTTTAAAAATATGTCTACCATAATTTTGTATTAACTGATATTAAAATTACACTGTTAACACATAAAATTAAACTAATCAATTATTATGTTACGCATATTTTAAACATAAGTATAATTTCTCTAAACGGAGGGAAAAAAAAGATGTCAAAAATTAAATATCATTAGTATTTTTCTTGAAAGGAAAAAAAAAACGTCATATTCATGCCACAACATCACTCCGTCATAAATCAATCCTAATTCAACCAGAAACCTCTCTAAACAATAAATAAAGTCTTTTTCATAAATTAAGGGAGAAGAAATCATAACAGTTGATTTGATGAGCAAAGAGAAATAGAAATTAAAAAATAAAAATAAGCCCAAAAACAAAAGAAGAAAAATAATAATAATTGTGCAGTGAATTTACCTTAGCAAGCTTCTCATCAACCCCATTGGATCCATGCGAGTTTTGTGCATTAGCAAGTGGCCCTGAAGGAGCCAGCGGTTGCGACGGCTCCACCGGCGACAGAGGCGGCATGGGCGCAGCCACCATCAGCGGCCCCGGCGGCGACGAGAAGACGGGCCCAGTTCCCCTAAGAAGAAGATCAAGCCGTGAATAAAGAGGCCAAGATGATGATGCATGATCTGCTGTTGCTGATTCTGATCTGTACCTCTTCTTCATGGACTCCACCTTGTTCTTACACTGCGTTGAAGTCTTTGGTGACTTGGTGCAGTTGGCACGTGATGACACGTGCCGGGCCACGTCCTCCCAGTCATGGCCCTTGAGCTTGGCTCTGTTTCTTAGCACCCATTTGGCCTCATAGGCCTCAAGTAGGGTTGACACTGCCCCTTCACTCCACTCATCTCTCTTCACTCTTTCACCACTAAACCCCTTTCTCACACTAATAGGGAAGAGAGAAGGAGGAGCCTGCTTATGCTTCTTTTTCTCTTCTTCTCTCTCCTCCTCCTCCTCCTCCTCCATCTCTTGTTCATCATCAACTCCCATGTACTATTAAGTTTTTTCTTTTATCCCTTTGGGTGTGACATGATGAATGAATATGACTCTATTTGTGGGAGAGAGAAAACCACTAGCATTGGAAAAGGGGTGAAAATAGTGTTTCCAAATGGCAAAACAAAAGATGGTGTGTAGGAAGGTTATAAATTGCGGTTGCCATCATGTTTGGAATTTCATCAAGATCAAGATTTTAAATTGCAATTAGAGTCTCAATTTTCTCACAATAACTAATATTACAGAAAATTATACACAATTTTGTCTGACATAATGGTAATTACTGTCATGTGTGGTCGTAAAAACCTCAAATACCTTAAGATTGTGGCTAAAACCACAATAATTGATGTTCCAAGAAATTATAGACAAATACGACAACTTAACCCTAATTATTGTCAATTTATGATAGTAAATACCTCAAATTTGGTTGGAATCTTTGATGTTGCATGAAATTACATATAAATATAGTTGATGCAACTACATTTATAATTATTTTATGGTCGCAACAATCTTTAAAATCTTGATGTTGCCACTAAAATTATAGTTGGAAACCATTTATAAAATGTTGGTGTAGAGCTATATGAGGTTAGTGGGAAGAATAGGCAAAGAAAAAAAAAGGTACACTTTTGTCAAATGAGTTAATGATGTTAACTTAACCTTTTTTCTTCTTTGGCCTTTGTTTATTTTTTTTATTTCTTACTGTATGGGAGAAGTAGTGGTGCCTGGTGGTGTTATTGTTGTGTGATTGTATGGGTAATGGAAATGTTGGGTTTGGGTTGTGTTGTTTGGCTGTTAGCGTTGACATGAAGCCAACCAAGACATCCACTGATGCTAGCAAGAGTGGTAATGGTGGGACAATCACGTGGGTCTGTCACCCTCTCCCATTAGATCCTCGTCACCCAATTTAGAAGTTATTTATATAAAACCAAACAATGCTATGTTAGAGGTATATTTTCTAGACTTAATTTTATCGCGTAAAAAATACATAATGCAAAAACATTAAAAATTTATTTTATTGGTGTAACTATCTAATCAATTTTACTAATAATTAATCTCTGTCAAAATATATGATTTTTTTCACCTTTAATTTTACTAATGATTAATCTTCATTGAAAAAATATAATTATCGTCATATAATAAAGTTTTCTTGATCACATTTTTTTTAAAGATTTGAACCTTTAAATCTTACTTAGTAAGACTTTATTTAAAAATTATTCGAATCAATAACTTATTAGTTAAAAAAAGTATCTATTATTATTTTAATATATATTTAACTATGAAATAAAATTTATTACAAGTTAAGGAATAACAAAAATCATATTTTTTATTTAATCTTAAATTAATTTGGTAAATTTTAATATTTTTTGTCCTTAAAGAGTATATTGGAAAGTCTCCTTCCCATAACCACCGGCCAATGTGCAACCTTCACTCAAAAACTAATAACCATACTATCTTGTTTAGTACTTTTTTTTTTTATCTTCAATGTCCTTTCTTCTCTTTGTCTCTCTCACGTATACATATGCTTTTATGCTCCCTTTAATGTGTCTTTTGAAAGGCCTTTTGGTGATGCACAGCCACTAGACCTAAAGTTACGCCTAATGGCTTTCTAATAACAACTTTGGTTGGCCATCGTGGTAAAGAATCATAGTAGGCCACATCAAGAAAAACAGGTAATCCAATTCTGAATGGTCCAGAAAGCTAAGCCATTGGATTGGTTCCTATAACATTATTTTCTCCTATCTTTCTTGGACTAAAGATAGGTCTTTTGCAACATCAAAAGAAATCGGATATTATCTCTTTTTTATTTTTATACGTCAGACGAATACATTGACTTATGATGTTTGGTATCTGTTCAGATATATTCTATGCTTTCAAGCCATTGAAAGAAAAAAGATTTTCAAAATTCTCTCTTTTTTAACAAAACTTTAGGAAAAAGAGGGGGTGAAAGTCTGTGTGTGTTTAGTACTTAGTAGAAAGGAAAAAAATAGGCGAGAAATAAAGTGGATAAAATAGAAAAAAAAAACTGTAAAAAAAATATATACAGAGTAATAGAAATAGATAAAAAATAGTGTTACTTTAAGTTTATTTGATTAAAGAGAAATAAAAAAGGAAGAAATAGAAGAAGAAAAATGTATCTTATTACTATAATCAATTATGTTTGTATTGAAAACAAATTGGAGCCATAAAGCCTATTCTTTCATTTCCCTTTGCTCATTTTTGTGTCATTTCTTCTCTAATTAACATAGAAATATTATGTGCTGTCCATCAACTTTTTATTTCTTTCCTTCACATTTCATTTATACCAAACAACCTTATACATTCCCTCTATTTACACTCATCTCTCAATTTCTACACTATTAATTAATTTCCCTTATAACAAACAATGTTAAAAGAGCACTTATACATACACCTTTATCTAATTTGAATTCCCAACTAGACAGTGAGAGTTTAAACCTGGTTACTATTTGTTAGATTGAAAATTTTATTTTACTTTACATGATCAATTTCTTAGAATTTTTGAAAAAATTCTCTTTACAATTCATAAATTATGAATTTGTGACCATGATATTGTTATTTATTTTAAAAGAGTGAGAGTAATTAACATATATTTTAATATATATTTTTTATCACATTTTTTATTAGTTAAAATTTATGTAAATCTCACTAATTAAAAAATAAGATGAACATATTTAATTAGATTCACATATATTTATTTTTTTGTGAATTTAGATCCACATACATTTCACCTGATAAAAATATTTATTTGAAAGTGATACATTAACAATGTTTTTTATTCTAAGGACGTAAATATTACTCCTAATTAATGGTGATTTTTAGATGAGTTAAACTTAAAACATTGGATAAATAATTAAGAGTATAAATTTTTTTTAATTAAAATACATAAAATTTCACTCTTTCATGTCTATCTTCAAATATAGGAAAACTAAAATACATAAACGCTAGAAGGAGGGCTTGAACCTCCGACCTTGTGGTTAACAGCCACACGCTCTAACCAACTGAGCTATTCCAGCTTGTTGCAAGTTTGCTAAACTTAAATATATAAATACTTAATTTCATATAATCGTCTCATTGGTTCTGCCATAGGTATCCCCTCGTGTTACACCCATTGCTTGTACTAAAAAAACATATGTTACAAATATTTTTAATTTTTCTCAATTAGACTCTAAAGGTGGGCTAAAATAAAAGCATCATTATCCTTTCAATTGAAAGAGATTAATCTTTACAACATCAAGTTAAAGTTTGAATTTTTGCTTGGGACAAACATCACGTCTAATATTCAACGGTATTTCTAATAAAATTATATCCGAAGGAGATTTATGAAAAATAAAAAGAAGAAAAAACACTGAAAAATATAAGAAAGGTAAAACCAAAGATGTATTTATGGTAATTGTATGATTTTCTAAGATAAAAATGTCCTTACCAATTAAAAATAAAAATAAATAAATAAGTTTCAATGAAAAGAACTGATAAATCATATTCTTTTTTAATCTAAATTTTATTTATGTCTCAAATGATTCAAGAACATATATTCAAATGAATTTTAATTGAAAGTGAGAATGATTTGCATATTTCAAATAACTAGAACGACGGAAACTAATAAGATAATAACTACAACCAAAGAAATAACAAGCACTTGAACATGTACTTAGAAACTCCCTATTTGCCATTAGAGATGTTAACATTTTTTTTTATATCAAAAGCCAAAGTTATAACATCAAATAGAGAAAGACAATTCCAATTAGATTGGCATCAACAACCAAAATAGCACACTTCACTATATTAAAGATCAAAGAGAAAATAAAGATCATGGGAACAAACAACCAATACTCATGTACAATCATAAGAATCTAAAATAAGAAATGTCATATCTATTCCTAAAAAAATTCGAAATAAAACATGAAAGGAAATCCTACCAAACTAAGCTATTAGTGATAATACCATAAACGACAAATCTATTCGTACGAAAATTATATCTCATAATAGATTTGAAAAATAAAGAAAGACAAGGAATGAATTAGATTTATACACTTTAACCATCTATTCCTAAGTCTCTTTGACCAATTTGAAAGCTTGGATAGCAAGCACGGAATCATATTCTATCGAAAGCTTTCTCCACCCTTTATCAAAAGTTGTCTCAATAGCTATCATAATACCAAGTAACTCAAGATGAAGAGCAAAGAAATTACCCAAATTGAAAGAGAAACTACCAATAAAAGAAGGTCTATAATCCCTAAAAACTTCCCCGTAGGCAGCAGGAGCCGGAGCACCCATAGGCGCCCCCATCTGTGCTGCATTTGATCCAGTGACAAGATGGTGCTCTCCCATTAACTTGGAAAATTTTAGGAGCTTTAGAAGGATGGACCGGAATCAGAAAAGCCTTCAAGATTTGAAATTCCATTATAGCCCAAAACATAGAACTATAACTTAGCTTACCGACTAAGTTAATACCAGCTGATATATAATTTTTGCCTGCTGGAATCGAAACGTTGACATATTGAACACCTAGAAATAGGAACAAAAATTAGGGAAATTAATTTTTCCTTTACCTGTTTAGATGAGTTAAATTTTTTTACTGAAAATAAACAAAAAAAAAGTAATATAATTTTTATTCTATTTTTTTTAATTCTAAGTTTAAAAAAATGATACTTTTACTATATTATTTTTAGTATAAATTTAATTGTTATTTATGTTATAAAAGTATTTATTTTTAAAAAATAAATACAACATACTTTTTCTCTATGTTTTACCTCATTTTTTGTGGAATTGCCTTTTTACGTGGGACTCATTAAAGAATATTCCTTTCTATTTTTTATTGAAACAAATTGTGAATAATTAAGTCAATAATTAGAAGAAAAAAATTAACTTCCGTAGGTAATATTTACTCCTAAATCCAATCAATAACAACAATTGATACAAGTGATAAGGGTTGGTATTTCTTAAGCAAATAATCTAAAGTTCAAATTTTGATTGATCCATGAAATAATTCATATTGAAAAAAAAAACTCACCTTACACGTATTTAAGCTCCACGTGAATTATTTCATCTTAATATCCATTAACATTTTTTTTTGTGATTATATATATATATATATATATATATATATATATATATATATATTATTTTTTTTATACGTGGCCCTACTAAAAGGATCTTTCTTTTCTATTTCTTTTTTAAAACAAATTGTGAATAAATAGTAGTTTTTATCATATTTCTCCCTTTTTTTTCATTTTTATTTATACAAAATAAAAAGTATCTAAATCTGATTATGATGATATAATTTGAGTGAACAATTTTTTTTAAAAAAAACATGTAGTAAATAAATGAATGTATTTAAAAATTTAACTTGGCAGTTTTCTTAGTTATAGAAATGAACGTAAATTTGACAATAACATAAAAAAAGGAATATGAAAACATATTCATCAAAAATAATTTGTTACTTAAATAAATTTCAATTATAAGAATAGACAAAAGTAAGTAAGAAGAAAGAGAGAGAGATAGTTTATTCTCTCTTTACTTTTACTTTGTATAAAATCGAAAATATAACTTAATTAGAGCATTAGTTAATGATAATCTTACACATTTATTTAACTACTATTTTTTAAAAGGAATTTAGCTACTATTTTAATCTGTGCATTAAACAGGATAAATTAAAATTTTAATTTTACATAAGTAAAATATATAATAAATATCGTTATAGAGTACAATTGGGACAATTATTAGATTTGAAATGTAAAATAAGTAAGATCTCATATAAATTAAATCCTCATCTTTGGCTTGAGTTGACTCCTCCCTGATCATCCAGGCATTTAGCATCTCCTTGCCGGTCCTTGGTGCCTTCGTAACAGACGGGAAAACTGTATAACTTTTTGTAAAAATCAAGGATAATTATATGTAAAAATCATGTGTGAAAAGTTTCTTTAAAGTTTTATAAAGATTTTTCGGAAGCAAAAAATGAATCTTAAATAAACTAGAAAACACTGAGCAAGGAGTATGGGTTACTATAAACGTTCTGATACTGTCTTCGATCCCTATGAATAAAACAAATAAATTTTAAATGATAGTAAAAAGAGAAAGAAAAAAAAAACTTCCATACTAATTGTCGAGTTTATATAAGTTAGATAGACATTTTATTCTTTTATATATATATACTTTGCAAAATTTCATTCACTACATCTTTTTTCTCATTATTTTTTTACATTTATAAAAGAGTAAAGAAACACCGTTTTTCTTTTAAGAGAGAGAGTGAGAAATGCAGTCTTAAAAAGTCAAAAACTAGTAATGTTTTTTAAGGAGACCAAATGCTTAAGTAGTCCAACGACTTATCTACACAACTGTCTCAGTAAAGTTAAAACTAGCAATTTTTTTTTAAAAAAAAAAAAAAATATATATATATATATATATATATATATATATATATATATATATATATATATATATATATATATATATCAAAAACTTATGCAATAGGATATTGAGAATTAATTTGAGCGTTTACTAAAAAAGTTAAAGAAAAAGGATAAGTTTACACAAATGTCACCTCCCATCAATGATTTTTTCATGCGCACTAACTGGGTTCAAGATTCAAACTCCTAACCAAGTTCTTCTTCTCTTTTTTTTTTTTTTTTTTTTAAGGAGATCAAGTGCTTAAGGAGTCCAACAATTATCTACTCAACTGTCTAATAAAGTAAAAATTATCCGCAATTTAAAAAAAATGTATATAAAAAACTAATGCAATAGGATATTGAGTATTAATTTGAGCATTTACTAAAAAGCTAAAGAAAAAGGATAAGTTTACACAACCGTCTTATAAAGTCAAAAACTAGCAAATTTTATTTCTAAAAAATATATAAAAAAAATTATAGCAATACAATCTCGAGAATCAGTCAAGAAAAAATCTCGATAATTAATTTGGGCGTTAACTAAGAGTTAAAAAAGGAAAAATGAACGTTTGCACAACCACTCCAGTAGTTAGTTAGATTAGATGTAACCATATAGATGTAACAAGGTTATGGCCATGAAGTTCTTGTACAGAAAGTTAACGCAGTTATCTGTCTATTTCTCATTTCTCATTCAGGTGATCATATAGGTGCAGCACATATGTTTAAACTTTGGAATATTCATAGCTTCAAGGTTAGCATGTCGTGGAAGCCACTAGTAATCATATTCTAATAACTTTATTTTCAATATTAGCTGATCCTTCTGTGTCAATAAAATATTGTTAACAATATCGAATTCTGCTAGGAAAAAGGATAACCACCATCATTCAGCTTTAGCAACAGCAACTACAATTTTTTTTTTTAAAATGTCTAACCTAATTTGAACTAAAAACATGTGCCTGTCTTATTATAAATCAAGTTGCAAATTACATTAAGTTTCCTCGTGGCTCGAGATATTAAAAAAAAAAAGGGAACACGCCACTGTAGTAGAATACATGAATTTTAAGTCGTCCAAAATTCAAATATTTAAAAGCAGATAGAGTGAAGCACGCTGGAATATAAACATACTGGTGCTAATGGTGGTACACATTGTCATAGTGAACAGAACTTACTGAATAAAATAGCTGACTTGTGGATTAACAAATCTCTAGCCAAATCATCTGAGACTAATTATTCTAATCTAATGAACATATAAATACAGTTGACTACATATTTAAACACAATCAAACATTTTTTACATAGGTCATAGAGGATCATAACTAAGATGGTCTTCCCATATTCAAATAATATTCACTTTAATTTTCAATATGACACTAATCCATTAACAAAAAAATGGCTTCAGCTACTTCACGGATGGAGATGCATATTCAATAATTTAGATCCCAAAAATCATTCTCTTGTTTACAGAATCTAAGATCAAACACTAAATCCTTCAAATGTAGATACATATAATTTCTCTTCTTTAGACCACAACCCATTCATAGTTTGTTAGCTTTTTCCTATCAGAGAATGCACTTAACATACTACACATTAAAGCCAGGTTAACTTTCCAGTGAAGACAAATATAATCAACATAACAGGATCAATATAAGCACAGACAACAAATAATCTATAAATAGGACCACCAAAACAACCAGTGCTTCAATAACAGGGAAGCCTCCAGCTATGACCGGTAGCAAGCTCATCTAATGTCACAGTAAGAACCAAAGTCACAACACTTACCAACAAGTTTACATAGCAACTGTAGTTGACTATTATATTTGAGTGATCCTCAATCCTTACACATCATAAGTAACCTTCGATAGTTTAAAACATTACCTAACTACGGGAGCTGAAAACTCAAATTCAAAACAAACCAATGACAAAACACAAGTACTCCCGAGAAGAAGAATAAAATAAAATAAACTGAAAGCTGTTACTAGGTAGGTAATCAACACTGTAAGAATGTACAACACATCATGATATTGTTCATATCATAACACAATAATCAATAGAATATCATCAAAACAACAAAAATTATCACCTAATTTGTACACCAAATCCGCTTATCTAAACCTAAATCGACCAGAATTCCCTACAACCAGGAAACTCCAGAATTCACACATTCAGCTATTCAGAACAATTGAATGAATATACAAATCTTCAGTGGTATCAGCGTTATTCTCCCGTCAGAATTGGAGATTCACCTCAGTAATTAGCATAATATATATATAGATTCGAAATAAATGTCAGCAACATAAATTACCAAGGTAAACCTCTAATTCTGATTGGAAAACATCGCCAAAAGCGCATAAGAAGCTGCATCTAGGTTTTCATCCTAAATGTAACAAACTTAACATATGTATCCAAAATGTGAACCATCTTATCTTTCAGTCAACCGTTCCAATTCATGAATGCCTGAACGAATGTGTCAATGTATAGAATCTATTTCCAGTCTACAAAGAACAAAAAGAATCATAAAATTCCAACCAAACACGAATCAAATTCATTCCGAATCATGATTCCTGGTGGAACCAAACGAAGAACAAGTATCACTGTTAAACACAACAACATCGCCATTGTTTTGACCGAGCAAAACCTTCATCAATTCAGCAGCCTTGTTCTTCCCCTTTACACTACCCCCATCCCTCACATCCGCAATTCCATCTAGCGCTCCAAACGCCACGACGTCGCGCACGTCGGCGGCGACCTTGTCGCCCCCGCACCGCACCAAATTGAGCAGCGCCGAGACGGCGTTCTCCTTGGTGCGCATGCTGGCGGCGGTGGCGAGGTCGAGGAGGTCGGCAAGGACGCCGACACCACCGGAGGCCTTGCGAAAGGCATCCACGGCGTCCTCGCATCCCGCGACCTGCGCGATCACCGCCGTCGCGTCCTCCACAATCCCAACCCTACCGTCCTTCAACACCAGCGAAAAAAGCGCGGGAACCGCACCAAGGTTAATCATCGTAGATCTGTTAATCGGATGAAGCGCGATGGCGAATAACGCCTTTAACGAATCCTTGATAGTGCGGGGAGGAGACGAGAGGTGGCAGCGGAGGATGTCGATGAGGGAGTAGACAATCTCGCGCTTGGAGCCGACAACGGGGCGGTAGGAGTCGACCGAGGAGAGGAGGCTGTGGATGGTGGCGGCGGCGGACTGAACCGCAGGGGGAGAGGAGGTGGTGTGGTGGTGAGAGATGACGTGGGCGATGGCGTCGAGGACGCCACGTGTGGACATGAGGGGCTCCTTTAGGGTGATGGAGAGGTTGAGGAGTGTGGTAGCGGCGTCTTCTTGGGAGGGGTGAGAAGAGGAATAGAGGGTTTCTGCGATGTAGGGGATTGCGCCTGCTTGGGCGATGATGGGGCGCGTTTCGGGGGATTGTTTTGACATGAGGCGGAGCTGGGAGAGGGCGTCGATGCGGGCGGCTTCGGAGACGGAGCTGAGCTTCGAGACTAGGCTGCGGATAGTGCGGGGATTAGGGTCCATTCTGCTAAGGGCGTGTTTGGATTTTGGGTGGAGTGGGTGAAGAAGAAAGAGGAAGAGGAAGAGGAAAAGCGCGTTGGAGTGGATTGGGAAGGATATAAGGGTGGTGGGACTGATGAGATTGAGTCGTGGCGGTTTCCCGCGGGGTTCACTGCTTCGGAGCGTGTCGACGTCCACAGATGGATATTTATTTTAAAACTTCAATATGTTTTTAAGTTAATGTAATTTCATGAAATTTTATATCATCTAATTTAATTTTTATATTTTATAAAAAAAATTAACTTGTTTTTAATTTTTTCCCACAATATTAATATATTTTTTATATGACAAATAATAAATTATATTATCTCTTTATCATGTAAATTCATGAAATAAATGTTTCTTAAACAAATAAAATAAAATAAAAACACAGGAAAAAATCTACAATAAGTGTTAGAAAATCACAATGAAGATGAGTATCAACAAAATCCGATGATTGATTTTCTGACAAAAGTTTTATATATTTAGAAGATATATATTAATAATTTCTTTTTTAAAGTAAAATAAATTATTTTTTCATATTATTTAAGAAAATGCACTCTGTGTGTTACGTCAAGACGAAAATTAATTTTGTTTATGAAAATTTTGTCAGAGGGATTAAAACCAATTTTCTATAAAGTAAAAAAGACTAAATTTAATAATATAAAATTTTAAAGACTAAAATCAAGATTTTATGAAAATATATAAAGATTAAAAATATTTTTTTTTCTATTATTTTACTTGTGGGAGGATAGGATTGGGTTGATGTTTTTTTATTTATTTTGGCAGGGAAAGGATGCGGGTTTTGATTCCTTTCATACAGATTTGTTTTTTTGTTTATTTGATCAGATTTGGTTTCGAGAACACTTTTTCCCTATGTAAATTCCTTTCATACAGATATTATATTAAGAAAAAATTGAGATTTTGACTATTTTTGGTCAAACTAAATATTTTAAAAAATTAAAAAATTAATTAGAAGCTAAAAAAGTAAAAAAGTTAACTGTTGAAAGTTTAAAATTTATTTTATTAAATGATAAATATTTGATAAAATTATATGTTGAAGTAGTTAAAAAGGTAAAATTACTTGAAATATAAAAATAATAAATTTTGAAAATATTTTAAAAAAATCTAATAAATATTTAAGGATAAAAAAATATAAAATATATTTATTATATTTTTTAGTCTATATTTAATATATTTTATAGTCAATTTTTTAATGAATTTAAAATATTTTCAGTCAAAAGTTACTTATTAATTCTTTAATATATTAAAATTTATTTAAGAAGTTGATTTCTCCTTACACATGTTTTAAGTTTTTTTCATTACGTTTAAAACATTCCATTTTTATCTATTAAACTGCTTGTTGTAAGTTCAATTTTATCTTTCTATCAATTTAGATTGATAAACTTAGTTTATAATGAGATTAAAGTTTGTAAAATTTAAGTTTGGGTTAAATATAAGTTTGAAAAACAACCCAAATCTAGCTTCTATAAGAATGAGTTTTCAAGTAGAATTTTAATATGCAAACACACATTTTGAGATAACTGAACATGTTCTGTAAAAAAAACTGAACATATGAGCAAAAACCAAACTCAATTAGTGGCACCTTATAAATGATAGAGATGTCATATGAGCATTTGTCTTACTATCACATTAGAAAAATTAATTTAGATTATATTTTAAAAAATATTTTATAACTGAAAAGTTGTATTAATTGTTGAATAAATAAATTTTTTTAGTCGTTTTTAAATAGTTTTTAACGTTTTTTTAAGGTTACTTGTAGTAATATTTTTTAAAATATTAGTTTTTAGCTATTATAATTTTTTTCTTTTTATTTTTTTCTTGTCATTTTTAAATAAATTATAATTTTATTATTTTTTAATATTTTATACTTTTCCGCTACTT